>NC_142220.1:9785937-10120000 GCF_049639895.1 Pseudopodoces humilis
GACTTCCAGTTCCACCCACTATCCTTTGATTTTACTTCTGGTTTCTTGTTTTAGTGCAGTTTTTCCCAGTCTGTGGCAGTCTGTAATTGAATTGTGACCATTGTCCTGGGCTTCCCACTGTGCAGACAGCCCTGGTTCCTCCTCAGATCTGCTCCAGTGCTGTCCTGGTTTTGTCTGAGAGGCTCCACAGTACATGCAATTCTCCAGCCCTTTTTGTATTTGTCCCCCAGCATCACCACATGGTGTTGTCCCAGCTGCTCCAGGGACTCTGCCTCTTGTTCTGCGAGGGTACCACAAATTAGAGGCACACAGAGAAACCCCATTTATTTGGATTAAATGTTTTCTTGGGAAACTCACCCAGCTGATGGAGGGATGTAATTTCTGTCCTGAGGTTTCCTTCTGGCCCTGGTAACAGTTCACCCTAAAAGATGCTTTAAATGGTCCCTGGAATAGGAATCAAAAAAATAACCCTAATTGGAATGAGAGCTGGGGAGGATTCTTCCAGTTGGAGCAGGATGCTCTGCTTTGCACTGAAATACTGTACATGGTGTGGGTTTTATTAGCCAGGTACTTCTCAGTGCCTCTGGAAGGCTGGGAAAGCTGCTTGTTTGAAAAGTTCATAAAATAAATAAGAACATATTTTAAATAGTCAACCTTTGATATGTTGGGTGGCTCCTGTGCAGGTTAGGAGCCTAAACACAGCAGTGGTGTCCTGAGCATCTGGTGTTCCTGGCAGTGATGCCTGAGCCTCAGGCTAAGGCAGGAGATCTTCACCTGCTCCTCACCTCTTTGCCCTGCAGCAGGGAACACCTTGGACATCTGGGGTTCACCATCAGCAGCTTCTCCCAGTTTTGTTTCAACCAGTTCAGCTGGCTGAGAAAGAAATCACCAAGACACAAGTGGAGGGGAGTAACCCAGCTGGGGGAGAGGGTGGTTTTGTTCACAGTGTTCAGATTCCCCCACTTCAAAATAAAGTGATTTTCAGCTGCAGGCTGGAATTTTTTGTGTCTTCCAATATCCTCAGCCCAGCTGACTTAGTCCCAGTGCAGTATTGCCTAGTCCATCCTCCAGTTCCAGTCAGTGTCCTCCAGACAGTGTCCTCAGCCATTGTTGCTGGTTTCCTGTTTTCTCTTTAGTTTAATACTAGTTTTGATGTGCTCTGATTGTTCTCTAAACTTGTCCTAAGGAAATCAGAGGCATTTTCAAGATCAGTTGGGTAATCAGAGGTGTCAAGCCCATGGGCCCATGAAAGATCCCTGTTCTTCTGGGGAAGCCAGTAAGCCCTGGAGCTGTTTCTTGTTCCAAGCACAGCGTCTCTTGTACATTGTTTTGGTAGTCAGCACTTGTTCTCTCACCCACAGCTTCAAACCAGAAGTTCCTGTCTGACTTTCTCTGGTTTCTCAATGGCAGTCTCACAGCTGAAGGAGGTTGCTAAGTATCAAATGCCCCTGAGAGCAGAAATTTAACATTTGTTTATGCCTCCATGATCCTTCCATCCTTTCCTGGATGCCTGATAGCCCATAAAGGCTCATCAGAATGATAAATTTGTATATTTAGCTCCTGCCAGGGGCACATTTCTCTGTCCTTCCCATGTCCATATGACTTCCAAAGAGAAGTCTTGGGGTTTTATTATTGCTAAACCATCATTGTACTTCTTCCCACAAATGAGTGACACACTCAGAATTTTCTGTTTCAGTCATTTGTTTAGGTCTGCTGGCTGAGAGCTGGGGAAACCAGTGTTCCCAGTCATGCTGGTAGGGTAGCTGGGGAGGGAGTGGATGAGTTACAACTGAAAAGGAACGGTGAAAGTTAGAGCCTCATAACAGGAGGTGGGAAACTAGTTGTGATCTACTTCAGTCAGCAGTAAATGTGTTTCACATGGGGAGATAGATATTCCCATCCTCAGCAGTGACTGGGCAAACCCTCTTTTGCTACTGGTTTGTTGTCCCAAATCCCTGCCATCCCATGGAAGGACCACTTCTCCCACGGCACTGCCAGGCACTGCTGTGCTGAGCTTTCTGCTGAGGACACTGGTGAGCCCTGCACTCGGGACAGTTCTGGATTGTCTCACAGCTCAAGGAGTTGAGTTTCAGTTTGGTGTTTACAGATTTTTTTTTTTTTTCTTTCTTTTTTTTTTAGATTTTTTTTCAACTGGTCACTTCACACTGCACCTGAATCTTTCTGTGTGCACATTGGGCTGGATGATATCTCTTCTGTTTTGGGTCAAGTTTCTGGAATCTGCCTAGTTTTAGGTTTCAGGGTGGCACAATCCACAGCACAGACTTTGCTTTTGCTGTTGATGCTACTCAAAGCATGGCTTCAGAGCTCGTCTTCCTTATGTTGGGAGGCTTTGTCCTAACCTGTGTTTGACTAAAAAGGGCTGGAAAATTTTCTCCTAGACAATTTGATAAAGTTTAAATTGGAGGCCAACAAGGAATTGTTAAAAAGGAAACTCCATAAGTTTCTACTACAAATCCCCCTTTTTCCATTCGTGGCTTGTTTGGCCGTGGGGCCACTTATCAGTGACTGCAGGAAGGTGACAGGGCTGAGATCTGTAAAGCCTGAAGTCAGCTCCTGTCCATCCCTGTCTGAAATGCTGCCTTAAGCAGCTGCCTCACCTTGTGTCTTCCTTCCCTGCCATTCCCATGTTCTTGGGGAGTGTCTGTGGGAGCTGCAGTTGCTTTGCCCTGTGCCTTGGGTTTAGGTAGCAGGTTGTATCATGGATCACAAGCTATTTGGGTAGGGATTGCTGTTAGCTTTCCTCACCCTCCTGTTCTGCTGCTGAACTGGGAGGAGTGCTGAGCTGCAGCAGGCTCCCTGGCACAAACAGAGCTACCTTGTCCAGCCTGGGCTGACCCTGTCTGTGTGCTGTGCTGCATGCTGCTCCTCTGAGCTCTCCCTTTCTCTTGACTTTGCCAGTCTCCAGCGCTGTTTTATGAGAGCTCCCAGTCTTGTATCATGGCATTCCTTTCACTCCCTGAAGCAGTGTTTGTTGTAGTGTCCATGCTGGCTTCTCAAGCTGTCCTCTGCCCTGTAGCTGACCCACTGTCTGTGCTCTGGGTCCTCTGCCAGCCCTTTCTTGCTCATGTTAGAGGAGAGGAGCGTTTGGTTCCAGTGTTTTTCTGGAGTGCCATTAAAATCACCTCCACCATACAGTGTATATTTCACATGGCTTCCAGTGCTGGAGAAGTGAAAGCAGAGGAGGAATGAGGTCAGAGGTGGGAGGAGATGCTTTCAGGAGAAGCTGTGGACTTTGAGGTGGATGCTGTGCGGTTGGCTGTGGCAGGTGCAAGGGGAATGCAGGGCAGGGCTGGGACAACTCTAAGGTGACCAGGACAGAGGCTTTTTGGAGACAGACATGGAGTGGGCACAGAAGGAGGATACAATGTGGAGAAAAGCTTTTGGTTCCTCACCAGAGGTGACCTTTTCAGTGTGGGTTATGTCTCAGTGAGAGGCTGAATTAATGTTCTTAGGTCTCACCACAGTGGCTTTGGCATCCATCACCTCCCATGGAGGTCAGGGCAGTGACATTTCCATTTCCCACAGTGCTGTCACTTGGACAGAAACATTCACTCTGCTCAGCCTTCAGCCTCTCAGGGGATTGCAGAGCTTTGTATGGTGAGGGCACAGGAGGAGGGAATAGCCAGTGGCTGGCTGAACTTGTGTGGCACAGACCTGAACCAGTGACCTGGAGGTGAAGTGTTTTAGCTCCATTCCTGGCCCATTGAGCTGCTTCTTGCTCTGTTGGTGACACAGAACCCCACCTGCTCAGCACATCACGGGTGTTACAGACTGTGGGTGCTGGATGAGTCTCCTGACAGGTCCCCAAGAACTCTAGAATTCACACGGTGGCAAAAAATATAAACATATTATTTACTGGTTTAGGCCAAAGTAGAGGTACTAGAACATTAACAAGTGGTTAAATACCAAAATACCAGGATACACTACAGGTAAGGAAAATCACAGTGTTGATACTGTCCTTGTTTTGTATGGGTCATCACAAAAGAAGTCCTCAAGTGGTGCACTGTTAGACATGTGGTGCTATATGAATGGCCAGCCTTGAAATTCACCTGGCCTGGGCTGGCTGATGTGTGTGGTCCTGATGCCACCAGCAGTTGCCCACGGGGCCATAGTACTGGTGAAATGGGTGCTAATATCTTGCAGATCTTTTCTACAAGCTTGAATAATTTCTCTTTCTTGGATAACTATGTAGTTTTTGTTGCTGAGGATGGTCCTGGCTACCTCTGTTGCTTTGGACTTTATGCCAGATATTTTTTATTTTTTATTTTTTTAATGGTTTTTCAACGTGAATCACAGCTTCAGGATCACGATTTCCTTACTTGTGATTCAGAGAACATATTAATTAGTGCAAGATGTTAAATATATCTGTAAAATCACATGAAAAACAGGATGGTCATCTCCATCCTTCATTTAACCAGTTTCATGTTTGAAAATGTAGTTTTCAGTTTTCAAATGTGCATTATTCTTTGAAGCCCAAGTGAAAACTTTTCATAACATATAGTGTATCTATGAAATGTCATGTGTGTATACATATATATATCAATATACACATGGGGTATGTATCTGTATAAAGTATTTTCTATACAGTGTTGATGTTCCCTCAGCTTTACTAGGTAATGGATTGTTAGTTTTGTGAGAAGAGCTCACAGAACTGCTGCCCATCATTAACATTACCAGGGAAATTTGTCCCCTGGCTTCTGTGGCAGTCCCTTCTCCCCAGCCATGGTGGTGGCTGTGCAAGGAGCCTTTGGCTTCTGTGCTTAGAAATTTTAAACATAATGTTCCTTGGTTAAATTTCAAACCAGTCTTCAAGCCCCATCCAGCATGGCTAAGAACTGTGTGGGAATTTGTTTTGAAATGAAAGCCTGGATGTGGTGTTTTGCTGTAGTTTTCAATGAAATTTCAGCTCTTTAATTTCTTCCCGACATTTCATCTGAAAATGTTGATGCTTATGCAAGGACTGAGGGTTTTATAGGCTGATTAAACAGCTTTAGAAGTGTTCAGTTACATTTCTTATTTGAGAGCACTGCTTGATTCTCCAGAGTGTTTTTGAGCATGCCTGGGGGACTGCCTGCTCTGCTTGGGTTTGGGCTCCTGGTCACGAGCCTCCATCAGCAGGGCTGAGCATACAGTAATGGCATGGAAGTGATAAAGTCTCTGCCACTCTTCCTCTTTCAGAGAATTCGGTCGACAGTGGATGAAAAGGAGCAGAAGCAGCTTCTGATGGACCTTGATGTAGTGATGCGAAGCAGTGACTGCCCGTATATTGTTCAGTTTTATGGCGCGCTCTTCAGAGAGGTGGGCACCCCAAACTTGCTTCACTTGTAGCACAGTTTGGGTTTTACCTTGTTTTTTCCCTTGGTAATTTGAAGCTGGTGCTAAGGAGGAGAAAATTGAAACATGTTATGTTTCTTGATTCCCCACTTTTACTCAGGGTGTTTAGCCAGGAGACCCAGGTGTCCGGGTGCTTCTGAACAAGCATTTGGTCCCTTTGCAACAGGAGGCTTGGAGAAGATGGATGTTGAAATCTGACTGCTTCTTCTCCTTCCTCTTGTAGTTCTTCTGCAGGCTTGGATTATCCCTGCTCCTGTAACTGCTCTATTTTGAAACTGCCACAGTATAGGGGGACAGACATGGAGCCTTTGGCTGTTTTCCATTACTTCAGCACAAATCCAGTACCTCTACTCAGGAGAAGAAGGAAAATAGAGACCTAAGGGCTGCAGGTGGTCTTTGGGGATTATCAGGCATAGCAGTGTGTGCAGTCTTGTGAGGTTTTACTGGAAAACTTTTAGAGAGAGGTCAGTGTTGTAGATAAAACCCAAAACTGTGTCTGAATATTCAACTCCTGCTTCTAGAGAGTCTGCCTCTGTAATTTTGCCAGGTCACTCCTCTGGTTTAAATCCCATTCTCTAAAATAAGCATAATAATCCTTCCTTTTCCCACGCTCTGCTTTTTCTGATCTTTTTGAACATAGAGCCATTTTGGGCCAGCAGGCATTGTCCATGCTTACACAGTACAAGCTCCTACCATGTGTGGAGCCTCAGCTTGGCTGGAAATTTCTGGCTTTGCTGAGATAATGGTGGTAAGTCTTTCAGCTGGTGTGACAGAAGCTCTGTGGACAAAACAGTGTCTTGCCAGATGCTGATGAGCAACATGCTCAGAGCTGTGCAAGCCTCTCACCTCCCTTCAGCTGTGGGCATATCTCAGGGTGTAAATGTAAATACATAAACAATATAAAAGCACCCAAATGCCAGCTTGGCTGCACTTTCTGTCATGTCCAAAAATCTCATCATCCTGCAGCCAGGCAGGGCTCCCAGGTCTCCTTGCATGCTCTGTCTAGGAAAGGTTTCATTGGCATCGCTCTTGTTGGAGTGAAATCCCCTTTTTCTCCCTTCAGCATAAGTCCTGTTTGCTTCTGAGATGGAACCAGCCTTCCCCTCTCCTTGGTCCCTCACTGCCTAGGGATGTTCCAAGTCACGTTCCTCAATGGTACAAAGGCTGAGCTGGGAGGCTTCCATAAAGTTTTCTGTCTTGTCCTATTAATTACTTGTTCCAGTATTTAGTAGAATTTTAATCTTTTAAAGATAGCAAAGTATGACAGCAGAGAAGCACAGAAAGGGAAAAACGGAATTTCAGCATGCTGTTTGGATCTGTCTGACTCCCCAGTCTACATATCAGATCAGTTCTCAAATAACTGTGAAAGATCCAGGTCACTGCTGCACCATCCCCTTGGGGATCATGGGATCATGAAGATCATGGGACATTGGTGAAGACTGAAACTCTCAGGAAATCTGCAGCAAACTATATAAAACAAAGCTCTTTGTTCCAGCATTTCAAGGTGAAAAGTAAGGAAATCCTTTTGGGATTACCTACTCTGAGCTGGGATTCAGGTTCTCTGGCTATGGATAGAGCAACTGCTGAGAAATCTTATTTGCCTGCTCCTAAAAGGTGAAACATGTCCATGTGAGCCTCTTCACAGGAGTTTAACATGCTGAATAGGCAGCTTGTGCAGTCAGAAGGTTGGCAGGATCCAAGCAGCTCCAGGAGAAGCAGCAAGGGCAGCTGGCACAGAGGGAAGGCAAGCAGCCTTCCACAACAGGGAGTGTTTGATGTGGAGAGGCAGAGCTAAGCTCTGGGATCCTGACAGTTTGGGAATACTAAACCAAATTGGACAAAATTATGCAAGGTCTTAGTTTGTAGCCAGACAAGTGTCCCAGCTTGCAGTCAGGGAAGTAGCTGTGAGCACAAGTTCCTGTGGCAGCCCTTGTGAATACCAGCAGTTCGATTTGGAAAGGCAGAAAATACTACAAAATTTCTGTAGTTGTATTTTCTCTTGCTTGTTCTGCATTTTGTGATAGGGAGAGTCTTCTCTGGGTGCTGCTTGTCCCTCAGCAGGCAGCACCTGAACCTTATAATTTGCTGCCTGTTCTTCAGTCAGAAAGGACATTTCTGTGATGGAACATGCAACATGTTGATTGCCAGGTACAGGACTTTGCTTCAGCTCATTGGCACTCACTAGATGAGATTAAATTCCCTGGTCAGTGAGACAAGAACAAAGCTGAAAGAGTGTAAGGTGGTGTTTCAGTCTGTGCAGTCAGGGACTTCAGTGCATCGTGGCCAGGACATGGTTTGCTTTCTGGGCTGCAAGCACATGTTACCAGCTCATGTTCAATTTTTCATCCACCAGTATCTCCCAGCCCTTCTCCTCAGGGCTGCTCTCAATCCCATCATGGGAATCACTGGTGAGTGCCCTGACCCAGGTGCAGGATCTTACACTTGTTGAACTTTGTGGGGTTCCCACTGGCCCCAGGAGACCAGCTGGTTTTTCCATATTGCACCCAGGAGAGCCCAGTCCTGCTAGTACACACAGAGCTGTCCACATCGGCCATCAGAGATATGATTGAAGAGGATCTGGCTGCTCATGCTTGTGTGTTTCTTCTCAAGGCTGTACTTGCTAGATGGGGGAAGAAAAAAAAAAAAGGTTGATTGACAGGTGTTCTGCAAACATTTCACTTGAGTCTCTTGTGAGAAAAGAGGAGCTGTGGGCTGAGCCCACAGGGCTGCACTGGGACCCCCAAGACTTTGGCCCTGAGTGTAGCTGCTTTAAGAGGTTTTTAGGTCTGGAAAACAGATGGTCTTCTTTTCTTGCCTGTCTGCTACAAGCTTTACACTTGCTCTGGTTTGAAGCAGTACCTGTAAAGCTGTGAATGTTTGGGTAGTTACCATGACCACACTAGTGGCTCTTCAAATTACCTGTTCTGATTGTGTTTCTTTTCAAAAGGGGAAGAGGAAAAGTGCCTTATCTGACTTGGAATCTCAGGAGTGACTCCTACACAGTGCAAGTGTAGTTGAGCCAAGTTTGAACCAACGAGTTCAATACTTGATAAAATTATTCAATGAAAAATTCATTGCAAGTTGCAGAACATGCCTAGGGAGCTGGGTAAATCAGCCCATGGGGAACTTCTGCTGGCAGCAGAGAAGAGCTGGGATGGATGTGTTGGTAGCACAGTGCTGGCTGCTGTGAATTGCTGACATGCCTTGCTCAGTTGTTTGATCTCTTTGCTGTTGATGCACCTCACACTGTTTTTATGGAAATCCTTGCCTGTGCTGCCATTCCTGAGCACATCTGTCCCCGTTGTCAGTCCCTGGTCTGTAGGAAATATGTCCTGTGTGCCACACTAATATCTACTGGTGGTGGTGACATTTGTCAGTCTCTCTCACTGGTGCATAAAGAGCTGGCTGTCCCTGCAGTGAGCAGATGTGATACATCTTCAGCATTTGCATCATAGAGTGGTGGGTGTTGGCAGGCACCTCTGAGGTCACCTTTTCCAGCCATCATCAAGTGGGGTCACTTGACCAGGACTGCATCCAAATAGCTTTTGATTCTCTCCAGGGACAGAGTCTCCACAGTCTCCTGGGGCCACCTGTGCCAGTGGTTAATCCTCCTCACAAGAAGCGTTCCCTCATGTTCAGAGGGAACCTCCAGTGTGTTCTTTCCTGATGAGCTGCACTCCAGATGAGTGACATCTTTGTGACACCTGCTCCCTTGTCAATGGCAATTCTCTGCCTTGAGAAGCTGAAGCATCTCCATTGCTTGTGAAGTGGCTTTTGTGTCTGTCCTGGACAGGGATATTTTGAATTAAATGCACAGGGTGTTCCTGGACATTTTTTTGGAATGTCTACAAGATGTGCATTAGCATCTGGTAATCTAATACCCAGTAAGGACTAAAATGCATTCTTCGGAAGAATAGCTCTAGGAGGAAGAGAAAATTGAAGCACTTTTGTCATTTTATCATTGGAAATCAACCTGACCTAAGAGGCAAAATTTAAAGTGAAACTTTCATTAGGGTGGTTTTGTCCTCACAGTTCTCAGTGGAGTAGGACTTGCCCATGTGCATCAGTGCTTCTTGGTATTTGGTCAGGGAGACAGCTGAGTCCCCATTGCACAGCCAGTCTTCCTTTTTCTTCCCATTCAAATTCACCAGTTTGCCAACAGGTAAGGCTCTCCAAGTCCCAGGAAGAGTTAGCCTGTAGAGTTTTGGATCTTGCCACCAGCCTTAAGGATGCTGTGTAATGGAAAAGGCCTGTTACCTTTTTCCATTGATCTTGCTGACGTGAATTCAGGTTCATGGAGGTCAGGTAGGTTTTTATGTTATCAGATCAATAAATGCCCCCATTCAGGAGTTCTGTATGGCATCTACTTCAGGAGACCAGTAAACCAGGTCTTTCCTTGGGTGCTTTTGATCATGAAAAAGTTTTTTTTATGCTTAAAAATCACCATCGGATAGAAATTTGTTGTACTTCTTTGAAGTTTCAGTACCATACCCATCCCAACCTGTGATGCAGAGTATGAACGAAGCCTTTATTATGGTAATGGCTCTGCTCAGATGTTGTTCACTTGGTTTGTTTTGCTGTCCAAACACCAGCTCTTGTAGCCTGGCAATGGAAGCCACTCACAGTACTGGTGCAATTGGGCATTAAATACAAGGCTGCAGGTGATGAGTGGCATTCTGGCTCTCTAGAACCAGTCCAGTCCCCCATGGTCTCAGTACAGTAGCCCAGGCCTGTCTCAATTTTTTTATAAATCTGATCAAAACAGAAGCAGTTTTTGAATGATCCTGTAGCCAGTAGAACCAGTCCATGAGAGAGAGGCTGCTCTCACTACAGATGGCTCATAAAGCTCTGGTGGGCTTCCAGTCTCACTTGATTTATTCACATGACTGGCTGTGGAGCCACACTGCCTGCCCTGAGCCACTCTCCATCAAATGGAAGTGCTTCACCTGCACTTTGCTTTCGTTGCTAGTGCAGAAAAGAGAAATTGTCTACGTGTATTGCCCAATTTAATTTCTCTGGTTTAAATCTGACCAGTTCCTTAGCCAACTTCCTCCGTAGCCACCCTATGGTCTGTAGCAGCCCAGGTTCACCTTTTTCCAGGTCTCCTGAACTGTGCTGGTTATGCCCTTGTCCTGCTGTGCTGCTCTGGCCTTTTTCACTGTGACGTCCCTGCTTCCTTGTCTGTCACATCACTTACTCCATCTTCTGGTATTTTTGGGTGAAATGAGAATTTTCTGGGCTCAGGCTTGTGACAGCCCTTGAGAGGATGACATCAGCTCCTGCTCTGCCTTGAGCTGATGTGAAAAGCCTGATGCCAAATGAGCAGCATAGACTGGAGCTGACTGTGGCTGTAAACCAAAGCCTTCTTCCCCAGCTAGCCAGCCCTTCCTAGGAAAACAGCTCCCCTCTTCTGGGTGTTCCACGGTGCCGGCAGCCTTCTGGAGAGCAGAACAGTGTGTGAGGCTTGGATTCATCTGGGTTCAAACATCTAAACTGTAATGTTGGGTGTGAGCTGGGCAGGTAAATATCTCTACTGTGAATGGGAGCAAGTCTTTCATTGCTAAAAATAATCAAGCTGAATTCCATCCTTTCTATCAAATGCACGCTGCTGTTAATGTATTTCATAGGATTCAACAGATCTCTGTATGCTCTCTGATTTGTGTTTCTCATTCTTATCTCAACATAGTAACACACATTGTTTTCTCTTTCCAGGGTGACTGTTGGATCTGTATGGAGCTCATGTCTACCTCGTTTGATAAGTTTTACAAATATGTATATAGTGTATTAGATGATGTTATTCCAGAAGAAATCTTAGGCAAAATCACTTTAGCTGTGAGTATTTTGTTAAAACTTTCTCTTGAAGATAATTGAAAAGTTCAGATCCTTGTTCAGATCACACTCCACTGTGAAAAGCTGGTTGGTCTGTGGAGCAGAATTGCTGTTGCTGTTTGCACCACACTGGGAATGGTTCTTAGTGTGCTCATGACTTTCCCACAGTGTATTGCATGGTGTAAAAGGAGGTCCTGGGGTCAGTAATCAGTTCATAAACAGACCCCAGGACCAGCTTCCTGCTCTGCTTGAATGGGAGCACCAGCAGCACAGGCACCAGCCCAGATCAGAGAAGCTTCTGGCAGTCTTGTGCAAAGGCTCCCAAAAGCACTGCAGAACCTGGCTGATGTTTTCTTGGTATGACCTGGAAGTTCTGGCCTAATGAAAAGTCAGATAATTGAAACAGTTGTGACTTACTGAAGAAAATATAGCTTAGGGATTGAAATAAGTTATTGCTCAGAATAATTAACATCAGAGATTGTTGTTTCCACCCCTTACTCCCCTCTCCCAGAGTGGGATCTTTGCAGGTCACAAGGGATGTATGTTCACTTGAGCCCATACTCTCTCTTATATCACCTGTTTGCAGAAAAGGTTCAGAGAAAAAATGCTTTTGTTACGTGGCATATTATAGCATTGATATTTCAATGTACTGAATGCTTTTTACCCCTGTTCTTGGAGTTCCAAAAATTTAATAATCACAGGACTCTTACGACATCTGCTTATTTTTCATCTATTTTTCTTTCCTAGACTGTGAAAGCACTAAACCACTTAAAAGAAAACTTGAAAATCATTCACAGAGGTGAGTTCCTTGTGTCTTTTTTTAAGTTTATACTTTTTCTTCTTGTCCATTAAAATAATTGCAAGGATTGTTAGCAGCCCTTGGTTCACTCAGAGTGTAAGCAGGGCACCTGTACCGCCACGAGTCTGAGTGCAGGTTTTGAACGGGTGTCCCAGTGTCTGTTCTGTTGCCCTTTCAGCCCGTGTTTTTTCCATGTCAGTGATTTCAGGGTGTTTGGGCATCTGCTTCTGCCTTTGGGCACGTGGCATCTCCAGGGCTGGCTCCATCCCCTCGTGCTCCCGTGCAGGATCCGGTGCCAAAGGTGACGGTGCGGCGCTGCTGGCCTCGATCCTCTGCAGCTGCTCTGCTTGAAATTGAAACCTCCAGCCGTGACTTACTGCTTTAAATTTCTTTCTCCTGCAGACATCAAACCTTCCAATATTCTTCTGGACAGAAATGGAAATATTAAACTCTGTGACTTTGGCATTAGTGGACAGCTCGTGGACTCCATTGCCAAAACACGGGATGCAGGGTGCCGGCCGTACATGGCGGTGAGTGGGATGAGCCCTGGGCTCTGTGGGATCTCACCCTCCCCGTTATCAGCCTGTTTCCTGTGGGATGAGCACCCCTTTCCTGGATGAAACTGAGCTCTGGATGGAGTGCTGCTGTGGCAGTCTCATCCAGGCTGTGGCAAAGTGACCAAATTGCTGTTTTTTTGCTGGGTTCCTCTGCTGCTGCCATGGCTGTGGTGCTGGAGTGGAGGGGAGCTCTGTGCCCTCCAGCTCCAAAACACCATTGCCCAGGGGTGCAGGGCTTGTCTTGGTCTGCAAGAAATCCATTTGCTCTGGTAAGATTATGTCACAGGAGTTATTGCAGAGTAGAATTACAGTGATTTTTGTAAACCACTTTAATTCCAAAGTGTGCCAGAACTTCATTCCAGGAGAATGTGATTCTGGAGAGCGGCAGTAGCAGAGCAGCTGTGTGGAAATTGCTGGGGCTGAGTTGTGGCTCCTGGGAGTCTGTCCTGCTTGTTTGCTGCCCTCCCCCTCCCAGAGAGAAAAGCTGCAGTGGTGATTTTGGAAGCTGTCTGAGGTTTTTAAACAGTTCAGTACTTCAGGGTGCTTTGAAAATGCATCTCTGTTCTCACATGAACCTTGTGCAGGGAGCTGTGTGCCTGCTGGTGTTCATATAACTTTAATTTTAGTGCCTGTCTTGAATTTTGGTTATATATTTATGGCTCTGTATGCTGAAAAATACTGTTTTCTGAACTTTTAATCTACCACCAAGTAGAAAAAAGGAAAATATCTCTCTTTTAAGGTATGATTCCCATCTGACTCAGGCCATGCCTCTCAGATGGCTTTTCTCTGGCTGTGGTGTCCTGTCCAGGCAAAACCTGTCTGCCCTGACTCTGATCTTTGAGCCATGGGTAGGTGGTTAGCTCTGCTCAGGCTGTTGGTGTAGTTATGCCATGACAGTCCCTGAGATGTCTGTAAATAGCTGCAGTGCTCCTTTTCTCCTGGGGTGTAGGTGGGTCAGTGCTTCCATAGCCCTTTGGTTTTCCTTTATCCTGTCTGTCTGTGATTTGTGCAGCTCCATCAGCAGCTCCAAACTTGGGTGGACTTTTAAGTGAGCAAAAGTGTTGCAGTTTGGTTTGTGTTTTTCAGAGCCTTGGCAGGGCACAGGGTTTGTGGGGCAGCCAGCAGCTGGCAAGGGATGTGGGAGATGATTGGCCTCTTCCCTGCTGCTCTGCAGCCTCCTTTCCAAGTACATGAGCATTTCCACGTATCAGGGAGCCTGGGAAATGGGGAGATGTCCCCAGTGTGCAGGCACATCTGCCAGCTATTTCTCCAAGCCAGCAGAGGCTGATGCCTGAAGGGATGCTGTGATCAGACTGGATATACCTGGGAAGGACTCAGGCTGCCACACTCCTCTCAAAAGGAAAATAGTATTTTTTTTAGTGTAAAATAGGTCAAGAGTAGTAGCTCTGTTCAGCCAGGGAGGCTCTGCTGGCTGCTTTTCCATGATGATAGTGTCTCGTTTTGCAAGGCCCACCAACCCCATGGCACTTGCTCCCTGAAGGAGCCCACATAGCTGTTGGTAACAATGACCCTGGATGTCAGCCAGTCTGGCTGGGAGCGCTCTGAGGAGGCAGCAGGAGCCATGTCCAGCTGCCAAGCAAGTGCTGTGTGCTTGAACCAAAATTGTTGGAGCTGTCACAGCGAGCGGCGCCTCAGCCTTGGAGCTGTGGTGCTGAGAGGTTGTTTTGCTTTTGGCTTTCAGCTTCTCCACCATTGTTACAGTGAGCAAAGGCCTGTAAATGTTGGTACCTCGTGTTCTCTGAAGGAAAGAAAGGTAGGACTGAGTTCCCAGGCAGCTGCTGGCCCTGGAGCAGTCTGGGCTGCTCTGGACCCTCCTCACCCGTGCCCTGTGCTGGTGCCAGCACTGGGGTTTGCTCCAGGTGAAGTTCCACAGCCTTCACCCAGCAGTGGGTGCTGCTGGCCAGCCCTGCATCCTCCCTGAGTGCTGCTCCCTGTGCTCCCTGCCTTGTCTCTGGCTGTGTGGATGCTGCTGGGAGTGGGCTCCATGTGCCACACTGGAGCTCTGGTGGCCTCATTGCTGGTTTTTGCCTTCTGAATGCCCCAGTGAACCCAGTGCCCGTGTCAGGGAGGAAGGGTGAGACTGAAGTGCTTGGTTAAGGGAGGGGCAGACCCAGCCAGTGTGAGGATGGATGTCCTGCCCTGCCCTGCTCCTTCAAGGCCTCCAGGAGTGGATTGTGATGGTGTCACCTCCATCCTTGGTCACTCAGGTCCTTTTCCCAGGTTAGCTTGGAGCCTCTGGCTGCAAACTTCTCACTCCTCCTTGAAGGTGGACAGTTGCTGCTGGCCTTGCTGTCAGGGTCAGCTGGATGTCTTATGTCCAGGTGGTTCAGGCAGAGATCAGGCTGTGTATGGCTGTGTTTGTATAGCTGGGATTTGGAAGAGAGGGAGGATCTGTTGTGCCCACTGCTCATTTTCCAGTCAAGATGCTGGTGCTCAGGTGGACACTGAACTGGGGAAGCCCTGTGGCAGCCTGTACCCTTCTCTGATGCATCCATACCCTGTCCCTTCACCCTATCAGCACATCCAGAGATGGGTCTGCACCTCAGCTTTTTCCTTTTCTGCTTGCACTTGGCACCAGAAGGACACCTGGCCTGGGCTGGGCTTTGTCTGCAGCCCTTGCTCCAGGTCCCCAGAGGGTGACATGGTGACTCTTCCTTGCTTGGTGTTAATTGCTCCCATGTGATCTACATGGAAAATTCTCAGCATTCTTCCTGCTCTGTATTTAGATGGGATTTATTTTGGTCCGTCCTGCTTTCCCTCTAACTGTGCCACCATGGTCTAGGGCCAAATCCCCGTTCAGTCACAGGAGCAGGGTGCCCCTCATGGGTGCCTGGGACAACCAGCTCTGTCTCACCAGTGCCACCCATCCCACCAGTGCCACCCATCCCACCAGTCCCTTTGAGCAGACTGGCCCTGCCCGGAGCAGCTGGTCCCTCTGCAAGTTCCCTCCTTCATCTGCAGCCTTGGCACCCTGGCTCTGCTCTGTGTTCTGAGCTGGTCCATCCCTGGTGGCAGCTTCCAGACATCATGGTGTGTCCCCAGTAGAGTTCAGGGCTGGGCCACCTGCTGCTGCACTTCTCAGCTGCATTTCAATGGAATTCTATTAAAATGTAGCTTACAAAGCAACCAGGGCTTTCAGAGTACTTCCTGTACCGCATAATTTAGAATTTATTGCTATGTAGGTATCTTTAGTATTGTTGTAGTCAAAACTGAATGAGAGCATGTTTATTTTGACATGTTAATTACTCTATTTTTAACTAAAGAAGGCAGACTGAGGTTTCTTACAAAGATGACATGCAAGGCATAAAGATGTTTTTTGCTGGCTCACCTCTCTGGGTAACTTGCTCTTAAGTTGTGAATCACCCATGTCTGGCTCAATATTGCTTTCTATGAAAGACATTTTGGATGTCTTAAAGCCTTGTAACATCATAGTTGCCTTTAAGGGATGATTAAAACCATGTTCAGAGGAGCTTTTCTTAAAGCACCTTGTTTTTATTAGTTTCTTAGTAGCTGGTTGGGGAGAAGAGTTCTGGTACATGCTGCTAAGCCTCACTCCCCAGGGTGGTGGATGAGATGTTGATTCCAGTTCTCACAATCCCTTGGGAACAACTTGGCTGTGAAAACAGAGAAAGTGAGACTTTGTGTTAAAGAGATCCCAAACTTGAACAAAACTAAATAAATAAGACAGTCACAGTTATTCAAGGTGTTTGTGCAAAAGAAAAAAGATCTGAAGCATTGGACTGTGATAAGTTGCCATTTCTGATCACCTTTTACACTGCACCTCCATAAAAAATCCATAAAAATCCATAAGAAAGTGTTTTAAGTGATTCCTTGAGATGTTTCTCTGCTGGGGTTGGATGGCTGCCCTGGCCACAGGTTTGCCTCCGGAGCTGTGCCAGGCTCAGAGTTCTTTTAGGTTTGCAGATGTTTCTCATTGTTCCCTGCACAGCACAGAGCTTGACCGCTCCTTCTTGCCGTTTCAGCCGGAAAGGATAGATCCCAGCGCGTCCAGGCAAGGCTACGACGTGCGCTCGGACGTCTGGAGCTTGGGGATTACATTGGTAAGTGAGGGGCTTTGCAGTGTGGGCAGCACAGCCCAGCTCCTTGCTGTGTTGTGGTTGAAGTGGGCCCTTCCTGGCTCAGGCACAGCCGGGATGCTTTCCACTAAATGGTTCCTCCTCTCTCTCTCTCTCTGTTTTGCAGAGAGCAAGATGTGAGCAGGGAAGAGGCGTTGGGTTGTAAATTTATTTTGTGTTCAGAATCTGAGATGAGGGTGCTGAGTGTGGTGGTGCAGAGCAGAGCACCCAGCCTGTGTGAATCGGCCTCTGACAGCCCTGGCAGCTGCTGTGCTTTGGCTGCACAGAGACTTTGGTTAATCCTGGATTCTGGGATTCTGATTCCTCGCTGGCTTTAACCACAGCACTGCTAGCTGCACACATTGATACAGTGAGAAGCTCTTACTTTCTCCAGGTTGTGAAGCAGAAGTGAAAGCAGAAGAAATTAAGTATGGACCAGGAGCTTCTGTTTTCACCACTGATGTTTAGAAAAACTCATTTTCATTATCCTGTGAGGAGCAGGGAGTTGGATTCAGGGATCCTTATGGGTCCTCTCCAACTTGAGGGATCATGTGATTGTGTTACTCTAATCTGTTCTTAACCATTTTCCCTAGTGGTTGTTAGGATGCCTGGGAAGGGACTGGAGGATTTTGCTCTCCCACACTGGTTTGTTTTATATTCAGTAGAGGAGCAGACATGGCTGGCACGGAAACCTGGTCAGGGTAAATCTGGCCCTCACACAGGCAGCAGAACTCACTGCTGGCTAAAACCTTCCCCCTGCTTAGAATCATACAGGGAATAGGATGAAGAATCTCATCTCAGTCTTTCTTCTGGGGGGGTTCAAGGCTGTTGCAGACATTTTTTTCCCTGATGTAAACCTGCCTGGTATTGTTGCTGTCTCCCTGCAGTACGAGCTGGCCACGGGGCGATTCCCCTACCCCAAGTGGAACAGTGTGTTTGACCAGTTGACACAAGTAGTGAAAGGAGACCCACCACAGCTGAGTAACTCAGAGGAAAGGGAATTTTCCCCAAGTTTCATCAATTTCGTCAACTTGTGGTGAGTTGTGTGCTGCTGACAGCACTTGGGGTTGGCTCATTTTGTTGGCTGGTGTTTGGCAAGGATCATGTGTCCAGCACTTCTGGCTTCTTCTCACATTCCTGCACCAGCATAACAGGGAGGACCTCTCTCATTTTAGTGGTTTGGAGGTGATGGGGCATTTGTCTGGGTTGGGACTTGGAAACTGCTCTTGAGGAAAGGAATTAGAAGAAAACCTCTGAGATGCTGTGCTAGAGAGGCACAGTAAGGAGGGAAGTTTGTGTCAGACACATCCCCAGCCCCTGCCTGCACAGGGATGGCTGCAAGGGAGGGAAGGAGGGAAGGAAGTTACTCCTGTGGTCACTCACAGTGCAAGGATGGGTTTTCCAGAAAACCAGAGGTGGTGAGTCCCACTGTGACAGCATCACATCCTGTAAAAGTTTTTTTGATGTCTGTAACATTTT
Organism: Pseudopodoces humilis; assembly: GCF_049639895.1. Taxonomy (NCBI): domain Eukaryota; kingdom Metazoa; phylum Chordata; class Aves; order Passeriformes; family Paridae; genus Pseudopodoces; species Pseudopodoces humilis. The sequence goes on from NC_142220.1 coordinate 9,804,054, forward strand.
CCCTGATCCCACATTCTCCTAATTATCTTTATGCTTTCTTTAGCCTTACAAAGGACGAGTCCAAAAGGCCAAAGTACAAAGAGCTTCTGGTGAGTTGTCAGTGCTGCATCTTTCAATGGCTCCAACACACAGCTCACACGGGGCTGGGCTTAGGCAGAAGTGAGATCTGAAGGAGCAGAACCCTGGAGCTGGGCAGCAGCAGGGCCTGTTGTGGTGGAGGTGCTAAAGGAGAGAGGGCAGCAATGCTTTTGGCTTGGATCAGCCACATGTGGCAGCTGTGCACCTTCAAGGAGCTCTGGACACCTGGAAGGCACCTCTTAGAGGCTGTGCTTCCACAGTCAGCCCTGGGGTTTTACATCACCTGATGTGAAAAGGGGTTAGCCTGATGTCCTGGCCCAGAACCTCTCAGATGTTCTGTCCCAGCTGCTCTGATCTGGGTCTGGCCAGTGCTACCTGCTGGGCAGAGCAGAGGGGTCAGGGCTCAGGAGAGCAGAGCTTGGGTTTGATCTCTGCAAGCTACTCCCTGTCACTCCTGTCACTCTCCCCAGTGTGACAATGCTGCTGATGAAACCTCTCCTGAAAGTATTTCAGTAAATGTCAGTGCTACAGAGGAGCTGCTGATGCTGCACCCTCAGTCCCTCCTCCCTGTCAGCTCCTGACACTCTGCAGTCCTGTCCTGCCTCAGTAACCTCTCATGTTAAAGACATGGATTCCCAATGTGGAAAAGCCATCTTCCAGGCTGTGTCCTGGTGTCCTACAGCCACCACAAAGCGTATTCTTGCACCAGACAAATTCACCTGCTCAGTTTTTATCTGAGGAGCACATGCCAGGAGGGTGACTGTAACTGTTGTTTTTTATCTGCTTCCAGAAACATCCCTTCATCCTGATGTATGAGGAACGCACAGTGGATGTTGCATGCTATGTTTGTAAAATCCTGGATCAAATGCCAGCAACTCCCAGCTCTCCAATGTACGTGGATTGATACTGCTGCTACATCAAACTCTAGAAAAAGGGCTGAGAGAAAACAAGCTGTAAAGAATTTTCATCACATATTGCAGTGTTTTTAATGCTCGCCCAGACACCATGTGCAATAATATTGGTGTTATTTCCATCCTGTCTGTATACTGTTGTCACATATAAAGTGCATCCCTGTAATACCTGATCACACAGTGTTAGTGTTGGTCACAGAGAGACCTCATCTTGCTCTTTTGTGGACATATTCATGAAATGTGGAAATAAGTACATTTATTTGTTGACTGTGATTGGATAGCACCTAAAATTCATTTCTAGACTCAAAACTTGGAGACTTCTCAGCAGCTACTGGAAAGATTTTTCTCTCAAACTCTTCCGATTGTTGTTTCAAGTAATAATAAAAAGCAAACAAACAAAAGTTAGGCGTTGTCTGTCTGAACATTAAGAGACTTTGCCTGGAGGGAGAAGAACTTGCTTAACCAACGAGATGCTTTGCCTTCTGGAGCTGGAAAGGCAAAGGAGAATTTTATTCTTCACAAAGTGCAATAGATTTACTGCTATGAAATTCTGTTGCTTTACAGTCGCAGTGTACTTTCTGGGGACAGTGTGTTCAGCTGAACTTCCTGTTAAAGAGAGATCATGTTAAATATAGTGAATATGTCTTTACCAAAAATATGTTGCGTTGAAAGAGGCTAACATTAAACTATTGAGATGGGACATAATGTATTCTTCCTCCTTTTACCAAGCCAGCCACTCTTCACTCTTAACTAGGTGTCCTGTAAATTGTTACCTGGTAAGATAAGACCTTTGACCTGAAGAATTATTAAACTACTTGATTGAATTTAACCTGCTTGTTGACCTGGTTTATAGTGCACAGTGCTCACCACCCACTGGCTTTGCTTTGCCTTCACCCAGTGCCATCCACAGAGGCTGCAGCTGCTGGAATGGGCCACCAGCTGATGATGGCTGGGAGTCCTGGCCAGTGTTTCTCGTGTTCCTGCTGTCCCCAGCCCTGCTGCTCGTGCCTGGGGCCCAACCCAGCCCTCCCAGCCCCACGTCCCTGAGCTCCTGAGTCCAAACCTGAGCTCTTCCTTCTGGCCACTGCAGGCAGGATGGAGGGGTGGCCCTGGCTGCCACAGGGCTCTGTGCCCACCACACCCTGCTGAGCTTGCTGAAGACAATTCACCACCACTGGAGACTGAACCTTTTCTGTGACCTCTACAGCTCCTGTGCTGCACCCAGAGCAAACCTCTCTGAGATTGTTGGGTGCAGAAGGAGATGAGGTGAAGGAGCATCTAACTCCTCTCAGCTGGTCCAGCAAGGCCAGGCAAGCTGTTGTCTTCTGGTCCATTCCTGAGTGAAACCGCACATCAGGCTTTTCTGTTTGTTTAATTGACCTATTTTTCAAAGATTAATTTTTCCCAAAACCTTTTTTTTCCCCCCCAAATATTGCAGTTTTCAGGTGTTCAGTAGCACACCAGGGATAAAATGGAGGCTGCAGGGTCTCTGCTTTCCATTTTGAGCCGATTTAGGTGCTTGGTAGGACTTCATCAGTGTCGGATCAGAGCTCCCATCAGAGCTCGGCCACAAGCCCGGCGCGGTGGGAATGAAAACACCGTGGTGCTGGCAGGTTCCCCAAGGAAGGGCTCCCCACGTCCAACCAAAGCCACCTGTGCAAGGCAGCCCGAGGCAGAGAAGACCAAGCAGCACATCCCAGCTGGGAGCCAAGGCCGTGCCTGGGACACAGCTGGTGTCAGGGGGCCGCAGAGGTGACACGTCCTGGTGCTCCTGCTGGCACCGAGGCTGGCGCTGTTGGGATCCCCTGGGATCCCTTGGTCCTGCCCTTCATGGATTGTTCCTCTTGGGCTGCTCCTCAGGAAAGGCAGTCACCAAAGTCTTCCAAAGCAGACAAGGCAGAGGTTTCTGCAGTGACTGCTCCTTCCCGACAGCTCTGTGCATCCTGCAGCCCGGGCATGGCTGAAGTGGTCGTTCTGTCCCCACCCCCAGAGCCCTTCTCAGGCAAATCCCCCTGGAGCTGATTCCTCTCTCCAGCCTTCAGCCCCTGGAAAGGGCCTGCAGCTGCTCCAGGTCTCGGGGGTGCTGGCTGTGGGGGCCGAGGAGACCCAGCCCCAGGAGGGGCAGCCGAATGTGGGGCTTTGCTCCTCCCTTCAGGGGGGAAATCTGACACTTCTCCCGGGGACAGAGAACCCAAAAGCCTGCCAGAGGGCCAGCACTGAGATGGAAGCTCCCAAAACACAACGGGACTGCCTTGCCCTACCCTGTTGGGATGGCTGGGTCTGTGCTCTGGGGCCGTCTCATCTCCAGGACCAATTTGCTGGGGATGGAAATGGAAAGCTTTGAGCTGCCAGTGACAGGAGTGAGGTGCTGCTGCCTGGGTGGCTGTACAGGACAGCTTTAGCCTATTCAACATAGATTATTATAAATTATTAAGGGTGCACCATTTATTGCAATGTATCTATTAAAAAAAAAAAAAAGAAAAAAAAAGGTGTATAGTGTTCAGAAGCTGTGAAAATAGTGTAAGAACTGTACATTGTGAATTCTGGTTATTTTTTTTTTCTTGTACCATAGAAAAATTGTATAAAAATATCAAAAAGCTGATGTGCAGGGATGTTGCCTTATTGTCTGTAAAATGAAGCTCAGGAACAAAACTGCTTCAAAGAGCTTCCGAATATTTTATCCGGTATCCTGGTTTGACTTCCTCCTCTATTTAAGCTATTATACATGGATCAGAGTGTTTATGTAATAGTTCTATTCTTTTGCCTGCAGGTCAGTTGTAATAAAACTAAGATGCGACTGTGACCTTGTTATTTTCATTTTGTAAGGTCAGATGTGCATGGGAAGGTTCACTAAGAGCTGTGGTTCACCTGCCTTCCAGGCCTGTCCTCCAGCTGGAACCTTCACATCTTCTTGTGCCAAACTAAAGAGGTGTAGGGAGCTCTGGATGTATTTTCTCTCTCTGGAACGCTGCTGGACCCTCGGTGTGTCCAGGCACCTCTCAGTGAGCACTTTTTGCAGCACAGGGAGGTTCTGGTGGCTCAGGACACCTTGTCCCTGTGAGGAGGGCAGGTGGCTGTGCCCACCCTCCAGGGGAAGGGCAGCTGCTGCTCCCAGCTCTGATGGCTGCTTTAGTTTTGCAAGAGCAGCCAAGGTCTGCAGAACCCAGATGGTTTCAGAGTCCTGGGTGAGTCCTGCCTGGTGCTGGGATGTCTTTTCTGCCTGGAAGCTGTGGAGGGCCTGGAATCTGCCCAGTCAAGTGGGCAGAACTGGAACCCCACTGGGAAGGAAGAGTGTCGGGGGAGAAGGCCCGGTCACGAGTGCCTGTCCTGCTGCCGTGGCTGGGTGGGACATCCAGGAGTGGCCAGCCCAGAGAGGGGAGAGCCAGAGCATCCTGCAGGGATCACTGGTCATGGTGTACCTCAGGACCAGGAATAGCTGGGAATGGGTGGATCACCTGACAGCAGCAGGGTCACTTGGAGGGTGGGAGCTGTGCTGGGAGAAGGGAGGCAGGGAAGACAAACGGAGCTGAAGTTCTTGCTGTGTAGAGATTCACAGTGTGGAAGGTTCATGTAGCTCTTGTCAGTTTGGCTAAATTCTGTGTTCCCACCACATCAAGCCTTTTTCTGGAGCTTTTTGTTGCCAGCACAATACTTTGGATATTTTTGGGTCACCTGCTGTCCTCACTCTTCAGTCAGAATCCAAGATCCCTTGTTTGGTGAAGACAAAATCTGAGCACACACCAGGGATGGTCCTTCCCTTGGAGGGAATGTATTTATGGACATTTCAGTCCCTCTCAACTGCTCTTCGTTGAACACATGCTCCATTCTCCCTCTGGACTCTTTCCTGCCTGTAGGAATTTCACTGCCCTCACCGAGGATCCTGTTGTCACCGTGTCACTGCTGAAGCAGCACAGAAAAAATCTGAGCTTGTTCCAGATGCTGCTGGTGTCTCCAACAGGATCCATTCCTGCACAGGGCCACTGCTACTGCTCCTGACAGCCCTTGGACAATTCCATCACTCCTTGCCTGAGTGATGTGTGATGGCTTTCTCCAGCCCTGGAATTGGGAATTTTCCTTTGGCCATCAGTGCCAGGTCTGCAGGGCTCGGTTCTGGCTCTCCCTCTGTACCAGCACACGGGCTCTGAGGCTGCCCTGGTTTCCATGCCCAGTGCCAAGACTCTGTTTGGACCATTCTCCCAGAAGACTTGGAGCCACTGGCCACTGGCTGTGCTTAGTGGCCCAGACTGGCACCTCACACCAGTTCCTCACACCTTTGTGCCCACTGGCATGGCCGAGGAGGTTCTTAGATCTTCAACAAGGACCATACAGCACCCAGAAAATCCCACTGTGCTCTGCTGTGGTCATTATGTGTCTGGGGAGCTCCAAGACCAGCTTTGAGGTTTGGATGAGCTCAAACCCATCCCTGCCTGGATCAAGCAGGGGGAACACAGATTTGCATCATTGCCTGTTCTGTCAGGAGCACTTTGAGCTGAGGATTTCCATGAATACTCTGGCATGGCTTCCCCTGGCCTTCATCCCAGTGCTGTCTCTCCTTTGAGGGCCAGGTGAGTATAAATGAAGGGCTCAGGCCTGTGTTACTGGGGGTTCCCCCTGTGCTGGCACTGCTGGGGCACCTCCAGTCCTGGGGGCAGCTCTGGGACACTCAGGACAGGAAGGACATGGAGGGGCTGGAGCGTGTCCAGGGCAGGGAACAGATCAGGGGAAGGGTCTGGAGCTCCAAGAGGGGCTGAGGGAGCTGGGAAGGGGCTCAGCCTGGAGCAAAGGAGGCTCAGGGGGCCCTTGTGGCTCTGCACAAGTCCCTGGCAGGAGGGGACAGCCGGGGGGGTCGGACTGTGCTGCCAGGGAACAGGGACAGGAGGAGAGGGAACGGCCTCAGGCTGGGCCAGGGGAGGCTCAGGGTGGACAGCAGCAGGAATTTCCCCATGGAAAGGGAGCTCAGGCCTTGGAAATGCCCAGGGAGGTTTGCAGTGCCCATCCCTGGAGGTGTCCAAGGAATTCCTGGAGGTGGCACTCGGAGCTCTGGGCTGGGGACACGGTGGGGATCAGGGTGGACTCTGTGGTCTGGGAGGGCTTTTCCAATCTCAGTGATTCCATGATTCTGTCAACACACAGGTGCTGCTTTTTAAAACAACTCCATTTTCCCTTTGACTCCTGATACAAATCACACGTGGCCATTGCTTTGAGCATGGTAAGGGGCCCAGGCAAAGATGGGGGGACTGCTCTGAGGAACAAGAAAAGGAAACAGCTGCTGTATTCTGCCTTTATGTTTACAGCTGTGCAAGTGCGTGGAAAACGAGATGAAGCACAAACTCCCTCTCCTGGAGACACACAGCACTTTCTGCTAGAACAGCAGAGCAGTCTGGGGCTGCTCTGGGGGGAGCCAGAAAGCTTTGTCTTGCCATAATCCCAAACCTCCCATCAGGAGAACGTGGTGTGTCCAAACAGCAAACCCCTGCTGGACTGAGCAGAAGAGCTGGGTGCAGGTGTAGCTGTGCCAACAGCCCCAGCAGCACACAGCCTCGAGAAGGCTCAAGGGTTTGCTGTAGGAAGGCAGCTCCTCACACTGAGATGTGCTGCCTGAGCAGTTCCCAGGTCTGTCTTTACCTGGGAGCTGATGGGGAGGTGCTGTGGGTGTCTCAGTGACTGTGGTGAAGGAAGCACTGCATGGTGAACTGAGGCACATTTTAAAAACTTGCTAAAGGCATGAAAAATGTTAATTTGACTCTCAGAACATTCTTTGTTTCTTTGTTTGTTTTTATTACCTCTGTTTTTTCAGGCAAGAAGACTGAGGGAGAGTGGGATATCACTGGGATCCCACAGCTTGGCATTGACAGAAAGGAAAATCCCAGAACCCTAAATTCCTTGGGACAGACTGTGTGGGAAAATCACCTATACATGGAAGACTGAGTGAGGACTGACTCAAGGCAGGAAGGGGTTCCCATCCCACTGGCACACCCTCTGCTTCCCCAGGAGGCTGCTCCAGTTTGGCTGGAGGACCACGGGCCCAGGCAGAGCTGGGTTGACTTCTCCATGCAGCAGAAAATCTGCTTCTGGTGTCCTTTGGGGCCTGGAAGGAGACTCAGGAGACTCTGATCCCTCTCTGTGCCCGCAGCAGGACCCTGGTCTGGACTCAGCCTGCCCAGATGCTCTGCTCCAAACCTCGGCACCTGGCAGGTGTCTGTCCTGCCCTTCGGAGCTGAGGCTCCCTGCAGGAGCTCTTTGCCTTTCAGAGCAGGGACACTCAGCCTCCCCAGCTGCTCTGCTGCAGGGGGAGCAGCACGGGCAGGCTCTCCTCAGCAGGCAGACAGGGCAGGGGAGTGCTCCAGTCTGTCGATATTCCTGAAATAATCCTGGGCTGAGGCTTGTCTCCTCATTCTCTGAGTAACCATGACCTGGCTCTTTATCACAGCACGCCTAGCTGCAGGATTTGGGTTAGACATTAAAAGATGTTCATAGGAACTGGTTATTTGTTCATCTGCATCTTTTCAGATTCACTGGAGCCAAGCCTCAGGACCATTTCACCTTTAGCCCACATGGACAGTCCCTCCTTGCTCACGGATGGGAAAATACCTGTGAACCTTTTCTAATCAGAGGAAAGATGTGACAAATCTGGAAACAGACACTCAGGGCTGCTGTGGAGAAAGATCCAAGTCCCCCAGGGAAAGGTCCCAGCCTGCTGTGACTGTGGGCAGAGGGAGGTTTGGCTGTGGCAGAGCTCTGCTTGGACCTGGCACCCTGCAGCCACCAACCCAGTCCTGACAAAAATATCAGGAGTCAGCTCTGCCTTTCAAGGGAGACCCAAGGAGTGGGGTCTGCAGGAAGACAAAGCAAAACCAGAGCCTACAGAAGAAAAAGACAGGAGATGCTGGCTGGTGTGTTCAGAAATCTTCCAGGAGAAACTGCTGCCATGAGTGAAATTCATCTGGCCTTGAAGCTGTCCCAGGGCACGGAGCTGGTACCAGGTGGTGGCAGCTGGGATAGCTGTGGTTGTCCCAGTGGTGAAGTCAAACAGCAAACCATGAGCAGACAGAGTGGCAAGACAAGGGTTTTAATAATGAAGGTGTTGCTGGTAACATAGTTAAGGAAATGTGCTTGCTTACAGGTTTGAAGCTGACAGCATCCCTTTGAATAAGGAAATACATTTGCTGAGAGGAGAAAATTACCTGGAAAACTCTGTACAAGGCCGCAGTGGAGCAGCTAACACTACTCTGGTTCAAGTGCTCTGAATATTCTCCATGGACTGGCTTCAAAAAAATCTCTCACTTAGAAAAAGAAATTCTTTAAAAAAAAATGCAACCTGTGATTGTCTATCCTAGCAGTGCCCTGTGACATTTGTACAATAGAAAAGTGGTGCTTTAAATAGTGACTTGAAAGCTACTGCCACGTGCTTTATACAGCATGCAACAAGGCCAGGGGCTGGGGACACTGCCTGGGCTGCAGAGCTGCCTCCGACAGCTCCAGCATCCCTGGGGAAGCGCCACGGGAGCCAGGGCCAGGCTGAACCTCCTCCAGGCAGCTTCATCTCCGTGTGCTGTCCTTCCAGTAACACAAATATTAAATACACTCAGTCTGTAAATAGTTTAACAATCTTTGTCAGCAACAATATTTACTTTGGCAAAACCAGAGTTGCAACGAACAGACGTGTCCATCACACAGTCTGCAGCAAGTTCTTTGGTGGAAGCCAAGAAGTGAAGCAAAGGCTCCTTCTTGCTAGAGCCTGAGGAAGAATATTGCACAGAGACTCATAGGAGAAATGCTGGTGATTCCAAACGGGAGCATCACTGCGGGAGAGCTTCCTTCTCTGCCGGCTTCGGGAGAACGGGCTCCTCCAGGCTCGGTGATTCACAGCTGTTCTCCGGTAGCCTTGCTCTGGGCTGAGCGAGCAGTGACGCTGGAGAAACTCGGGGAGGAGGGGGAGACTGCAGGGGATGGGCAGAAGGCTGGACGGGAGGACGGCAGAGGAGCAGGCACTCCCACAAAGCCTCAGCCACACGAGGGCTCGCTCAGTGGTCACTGAGTGTCCCTGCCCAGCTCCCGCTGCTCCCGGATCATGCAAGGGCTGGAGATCACCCTGACCTGGCTGTGCAGAGAACAGCCCCTCCAAAGCCTGCCTGGTCCTTCCATACAACTTGCTCCTACCTCGACCAAAACACATCACACATCCCTTTGTGTGCACCGGGGATGCCACATCCCCGCCGTTCCTGCGCCTGCATCCTGAACATCTGCCTCCAAATCTGCCTCCAATGTCCAGAGCTCTCTGCTCCAAGGTCACAGGCTGCAGCCTGATTCAGGTCAGAATGCAGCCAGGACGGCTCCTGGGCTTTCAGCCCCTCAGGACACGCCAACACGGTGATCTCCATCTCTCATCCACCTGGAGCAGGCGGGGCAATGCTGGGGCAGTGCAGCTTTGGGCAGGAGCAAGGCAGGAGCCTGGCTGTCCAGAGAAGGGTGCTTGGCACCTGGCTGGGCACAGACCCCTGCTCTTCACCCTGGCATGGGCACGGCCAAGATGAGCACAACAGGTGAGAGGAGAGGAGACTCGAGGAGACTCGAGGAGACTCGAGGAGACTCGAGGAGACTCGAGGAGAGGAGAGGAGAGGAGAGGAGAGGAGAGGAGACTCGAGGAGAGGAGAGGAGAGGAGAGGAGAGGAGACGGAACAGTGGGCTACCCTCTCCACGATTTCCTGTTGCCACCCAGGTGAGGTCACCTCACCACACAGTCTTGTCATGAGCTGCTCCAGTTCTCAAGAGAGTGACTGCTAAAACTGGGGGGGAAAGATTAAAGAAGGAGAACTGAAGTTCTTGTCAATCAAAGGAAGTCTTGTTTCAGGCACTGGTGTCCTCTGTGGGGTTGTGTCAATGGAGGAAACCAAAGTACCAGAATTGTGCTGTCAGTTTTCAGTGACTGGAAATTCAAACAAGTTTATATGCTGGGAAAATGACTCCAGTTTCCCCTGGAAGAGGCAAGTTTGCCCTGCATGTTCTCTGGCACGACAGGAACGCTGTGCCACCTGCTGCAGGCTCACAGCCCCCTGCCCCAGCACGTCCCTTCACCACTGCTGCAGGTGCAGGTCCATGCTGCTGTTCAGGTTGAGGTCGGCTACATCCAGGAAATCGATGTTGAAGATGCTGGGGCCTGCGGGGGTGAGCGAGCTGAAGCCGGTGGCAGAGCTGGGGGGGGTGAGGTCCAGCCACTCCATTGTTTCCCACGGAGACTCAGTGAAACTCATTTGTAAACCGGAGCCTTCGGCAGGGGAAGGGGACAGCTGGGTTTCCATGGGCGACAGAGGAGTCTGTAAAATCTCCTGCGAGTTGAGCAGTTCATCTGCAGCTTTGCCAGAGAACCCCTCCATCATCCCTTCGAAGTGGGGCTCCTCTCCCCCCATTTTCAGCAGGGCCATCTCGCTGACCCTGCCCAGGGGGCTGTGGGCATTGAGCAGCACCTCCAGGTGAGCGTCGCTGCCGCCCGGGCAGTGCTCGAAGGGCACCGGCTCGAACGGGGCAGAGCCCTTGGGGACAGAGGCACCGGAGCTCCCCGTAGACACCATTATCTGAGGGACTTTCTGGAGGCAGGACCGATCTTCCTTGGCATTGGCTGGAATTTCTGTCAACAGATGAGAGGGATTTGAGGTGTTCTGGCAGTGCCCACCACTGCTGGGCACCACCACAGGCCTCCAGCTGACCCCTTGGGCACCCCTATGGAACCTGCTCCCCACTCAGTCCCAGTGGCACTGTTTGCCCCCCTCCCTTGCACTTTCCTGCTTTCTGACCTTGATCCCCGGGTTTGGACACACTCCCTAAGGCACAAGCACCAGCAGCTGTCCCCAAGGGGCTGGGGAAGGGCAGCACTTTGAGCAGGGGAGGGCAGCAGAAGAGCTCTGCTGAGGTGGCACTGGCAGCCCTGGGGATGGGGGGCACACTGTGGGGAGGGGGCTGGCACATGCAGCAGCAGGCTCAGGGAGGGCCAGGCTGCTTTTGGGTTCAATTTTGGGGGCTGCTGGCACAGGGGGGGCAGGGGAAAGCTGTACTCGACTCAGACAGCTCTGCTGGGGTGCACAGAATGCACTGAGCCCCACAGACCGATGCTGGCCTGGAGGGAGAGCCCCAGAGGGGAAGAGGGAAGCAGAGCGTACCTCCACTCTCAATCAGCACGTCCAGGAGCTCGTCCATCTGCTGACTTCGTGTCATCTGCTGCAGCAAACGACAAAGAGGAGAGTAGAGGGCATTAGGAGGACAGTCCCTCCAGCCACAAGCCAGGTAGATGGCTCTAGACCCCAAAAAAGATGGCTTTAGACCCCACAGAAGAGAGGCCATACCAACACGGGGCTGGCAGCAGCGTTCAGGGCACTGCAGGGACGTGGCACAATCACAGTGGATCCAGGGGGCAAAGAACCCTTCCCTGCTGCCAACCCTCTGCTCAGTGGCCACCACAGCCTGCCCTGTCCCAGGGCTCTCAGGACACAACAACATTTTGGCCCCAGCACCTCACAGGCACTGCCTGCCCTCCCTGCTCCCTGCACTGCCCAGTCTCCCTCCTCTCCCTGACTGGAAGATCTGCAGGCTGGCATAAACCCATTTTCACCCTGCCAACAGCATCACTCCACTTCCCTAAAGGCACCACCAGTCCCAGCACTGAGGCTGCTCCAGACTCTGATGGGGATGTGTTCCTGGGGAATGGCCATGCATTACTCCAGGGTGTGGCTCAGGGGGGTGGATGGAGCAGGAGGAGGTTTCCTGGTGACCTGGGAATGCTCAAGGGTCTGTTCCTCACACAGCACTGAGCACCCAAAGAGAGAACACTGGCACCCAGGGGACTTGGGGGGTGTCAGGACCCCTGGGTGCACAGGAACATGTTCCTGCCCAGCTCCTTTGTGGCAGCTAGTCAGCAACTAACCCTTCAAAAAAGCCCATTCCTCATGGGAGCAGGTCTGTCCTACCCAGAGACCCCAGAAAGGGCTGGAACTGCAGCAGCTGAGTCCCTCTGACTGCAAAAAGACATTGTGGGCAGCCCTAGCCCTGTAGAAAACAAAAACCATGCAGTTACCTGCTTCACTGCATCCTCATAGGGTGGAGGCTGCTTTACCTCTGACAGGGCTGGGCTTGACTTACAAAAACTTGGGGATGAAATAGAAAACTTTTGGCCTGACTGCGCAGCCATCTGCATGGGGAAATACAGGGAAATGGAGTCAATGCACGGCTCTCTCATCCCTGCTGAGGCTGCTGAGGTGCCAGGAAAATGACAATTCTGTGGGTCAAAATTCCTGGCTTTGAGCAGGACAGAGGCAGGTAAAACAGCTCCCTGCCCTAGATCCGAGAGCCGAGGCCAGGCTGACCTCGTGGCACTGCCAGAGCACAGACACGGTGACACTGGACATCCTGGTGCTCAGTCAGCTGTGGACATGCGGGACTGAGGGAGGACAGAGATGCTGTGGTGGTCAGCTGTGCTTGGCCAGTGATGAGGCGCTTCCCCAGCCAGCCCAGCCCCTCCCCATCACCACCTGACTGGGGGCACCTCACACAGCTCAGGCCAGGGAGGGTCACTCAAAAGAGGGAAATCTCTGCCTGTGTCAAACACCTGCACATCTTTGCCAAGTTTTTGCCAGGTTCCCCTTCAAGGACGGACAGCATTTGAAGAACAGTGCCTGTCAGCTGCTGTCCCCATCACCTCTAGGCCCTTGTGTGTCCTTCCCCACTGCCTGGCCATGGCCTTGTCCCACAAAAACCAGCACCAGGGTCCCTTCAGGTGGGATCCAGGAGAGGACCCAGGGAGTGGTGAGGCCACTCTGCCTGGCCATGCACATCCTGGCCACCTTTCTGTGGAGGCTAGCTGGAAGGAGCCCTGGCTCTTGGGAAACAGCACTGAAGTGCAGGGCACAAAGGAAGAGTTCTTACTGAAGAAGGACCCTCACCCCTGGGAGTGCCTTGCAGGCAGCAGAGGAATGCCCAGGATGGGTGGTGTTGGGGTTGGGGTGAGTTGCAGGACACAATGAGACCATCCCCCCTGTGCACCCCCTGCCCTTGGGCAGTGAGGGAGCAGCTGGAGATGTCCCTGTGTTGTTGCTGCTCCCTCCTGAGCCTCACTGACCAGTGCCCAGCTGCCCAGAGCAGCCCTGCTGCCTCTGTTGGATATCACCTCACAGCACTGTGTCCCAGTGCCCACTGTCCCCACAGCTCTGCTGCAGTGCCCAGTTCACCTGCACAGCCCCAGTGCCAGGGTCACTCCCCTGCTCTGCTCCCCCTGCCCAGCTCCCCCAAACCAGTGTCCCTCCTCACCCCTGCAGCAGCCCCACTGCCTGCCTCACCCCAACCCACTGGCAGCTCTGTGTTCTCCTCCTCACCCAAAACTGCTGCCCCTTCCCACCTCACTGGCCATGCTCTGCCACAGCACCCACCATCCCCTGGACACTGCCCTGAGCCCCTCTTTGTGCCACGGTGCAGGGCTGCACCCCAGTGCCTGCCTGGGGCCACCCTGCTCTGCTGTGGGCAGTGCCACACACCCAGCCTGCCCCTGCCGTGGGGCACACCTTGCACCCCTGTGCATGGCACAAGCCACTGAAAGGTGCTGCTGCTGCTGCCTGGGGAGCCCTGGGAGGGCACTGGATGGGCTGGGGTTGCGCTGAGCAGAGCCTTGTGCTGGTTTGTGCTGGCAGCGTGTCCCCCTCCCCAAGCTGTACCTGTCCAGGGGGCTGAGTGGGGGCTGCTGAGGACAGCCTGTGGTGCCCTGCTGGGGAGGCACAAGCTCTCTCTGACTGCAGACCTCAACTGCCAGCCCTGCTCCAGCTTCCTGAGAAAAGACTTCCCCAGGGTGACTGCTCTTCTCCAACTCAGTGGTGAAAATCCTTCACACGCTGCTGGGAGCCACAATGGCTTGGCAAGATGCTGGAAAGCCCTGCAGTGGGGTCTCCCAGGGCTGTAGGAACTGTGCCAGGGCTCTCCCAGGAGCTGAGGGATCCGCTCTGGTGCCTCCCTGCTGTGTACAGAGCTGTGCCAGGGCTCCATGGGGCACGGGCAGCTGTGCCAGGACTCCCCAAGGGCAGAGCAAGCTGTGCCAGAACTCCCCCTGAGGCGAGAGGCAGCTGGGTTTGGGCTCTTTTAGGGTAGAAGAAGCTGTGCCAGTGCTCCCCCAGGGAAGAGGGAGCTTGCTGGAACTCCTCCAGGGGCAGAGAGATCTGTGCCAGGGCTCCCCAGGGCAGAGGATGCTCTGCCAGGCTCTCCCAGGACACATGCAGCTTTGCCAGTGCTCACCTAGGGGCAGAGAGAGCTGTGCTGGGGTCCCCTGGCGAGGAGGGGAGCTGTGCCAGGGCTCCATGGGGCATGAGAGCTGTGCCAGGGCTCCATGGGGCATGAGAGCTGTGCCAGGGCTCCATGGGGCATGAGAGCTGTGCTGTGGCCCCTCCAGAGCAACTGGCTGTGGTGGTAGGGCCCCCCAGAAGAAACCCTGCAAAGGACCCTGCAGCGCTATCAGTCTCCAACCCACTGTCCCCCTGGGATACTCTCTGCCCTTGCAGGCAGCCCCACATGCTGCCAGCAGCCCCGGGCCAAGAGGAGAGGCCTCCCCCGTGGGGTCTGGGCTGGCACTCACCGGCGCTGTGCGGAGGCAGCTGCTGCCCGGCGGGGACCCGCTGCGGCCCTCGGGGGACACCGGCAGCAGGTAGTGGCTGTTGGGGGACGGTGGCAGGCTGATGTGCTGGGGGCTCTTTGCAGCCCCCAGGGGAGAGTGCTGGGGGGAGCACTGCGGGCTCAGGAATGTCGAGGAGGTGATGGTGCTCTGCCCTGCGGGCTCCAGGCAGTGGCTGTTTACGATGTGGGGCACCTGCGGTACCCCACAGTTACTCAGCTTCTCCGAGCTGCCGGCCTGGCCTTTCAGGGCCATTTGTTTGGATGCAAAGGGACAGCTGGACACGGCGTTTTCCTGCTTGATGGGGACACCAAAGAAATGCTGAGCAGGCTGCTGCTTCTCCTCAAGGCCATTGCTTCTCTTTCGCTTCTGGAGCTGCATCCGCAGCTCTTCCACCTGCCTCTGCTCTTGCTGCAGCTTCCACGTCAGTTCATTGATGACCTTCTGCTTCTCCACCAGCATCTTGTCTTTCTCTGTGTCTATTCCTTCCAGTTCCAGCTGGATGCTCCCTCCATTCATGCTGCTCATGAGGCTTTCCTCAGCACTGCCATGAACCGGGGATGGCTGCAGGCCGAACTGTGGGGAAGACATGGGCCCGTCGTTGAAGGTGTCCGGCAAAGAGCCGCTCACGGAGAGGTCAGAGGAGGCGGGTGAGATGGGTGGGGTGGAGCTGGTGCTGCCAAAGTGATAGAAGCCGTTTGATAACATGCTGGTGGAGGACTGTGACTGGTAACTGGACAGGGTGCTTGTTGGGGTGACTGGGAAGGTGACGGTGGTGATCTCACTGAAGTTGGGCACCGTGCTGCTGCTGCACTCCTGGAAGGGCCGCAGCCGCTCCATCAGCGCTGTTTTGGTACCCGACACAGGCAGGCCTCGTATCCGGAGCTGCTGCCTCAGCTCTGACACCTGCAAGGAAAGTCACTCGTGATCAGGGCCAGGGACAGGTAAGACCTTCAGAAACCCAGTGCTTCTAACAAGGCGTCTCAGATCACTGGCTCGCAGCTTCCAGCTTTAAAGCTCTGACCTCCCAGGTGCTCCTGTCTCACCTGCAGGCATCAGAGTCGCCATGAGCAGGATCCTGACCACTGCACATCCTGCAGGATCACAACCTTTCCTAACAGGAAAACCTTCCTCCTCCCAAGAACTGTGAGTCCTCTCCATGAACCAGCAGTGGTCCTTGGGCCTGGGAAGCAACTCAGGATTCCCTTCCTTGCAGATTTCTCCATGTGCAGAGGACTTTAACACAGACCAGGAGCCAGCTGACAGCTCAGAGACTGTGACACCTTGGAGCCACATGCTCTATGCTCAGGCACAGGATTCAGCCACCTGAGCTAGGGCAAACTCATGCTGCTTCTACCTCTGCTCCTAGAAGGATTTGGCCTTCCCCATGACTGAGGGTCTATTAGCAATGTATAAAAGAATAGCTGATGTGAGGGATTCTCCCCTATGCCCTTTCTTGCCTGCGTGAGAGCTGCTCAAAACAGTGCACATAGCAGGAGGCACCTGCTCATGCAGAGAGCTGAGCTGGCCTTAGCTGAGTCACTAAGGGGGGCACCATGCTCCCCTAATGGCCTCTGGCTGGTCTGTCAGAGCATCCACGATGTCCACCATAAAACCACACAGGGATGGAGCCAGGAGCTGCAGGAGCAGCAGCTCAGATCATCCTTTAGCCTGACCTGCAGCCTCCCCAGGCTACACCTTTGGTTTGCTGGTACACAGGCTGGAGCAGTGCACCCCTCACCACCTCCAGAGCAGCAAGCCCTCATGTTCAGAACCTCCCCAGTGACCAAGCCCTGCCCCAGGGTGCTGTG
This sequence comes from Pseudopodoces humilis, assembly GCF_049639895.1. NCBI lineage: Eukaryota > Metazoa > Chordata > Aves > Passeriformes > Paridae > Pseudopodoces > Pseudopodoces humilis. Next base: position 9,820,493 of record NC_142220.1, read on the forward strand.
CTGTACTCCTGGGTGGCTCAGAGCATGGGGGTGCAGGTGTGCTGATCTCTAACACGTCCCCTCCAGCCCTTGGCACTCCCCTGACACACTCAGAGGCAGCACAGCACACTCAGGCTGTGAAATTCAGCTCCTGAAGTGGCAAAGTTTGTACTCACTTTGAGATCATCCAGGTTGGATGGCAGAGGGCCTGGCTTGATAGATGAGACACAAGTCTGGCCTGAAAAGGTGGTTTTCACTGGAGAAAGAGGGGTGTTGTTGCCAGAAGTTGATGAAGAATTTGAACTTTTGACCATTTGCTCATTTGATTGCCTGAAATAACAAAGGAGATTTGGGGTAACTTGTTTGCTCCCCAGGGTCTTTGTGCCCAGCATCCCATCCCTCTGCTCCCCTGGGTCTGCTGTCTCCTATATGAGACTTCAGGATGGCCAAGGAAAACCAGTTTAGGCTGTAGGAGATTGCTGGTGTCCCACCAGCAGGTCACAGGTGCCCCAGCCACTATGCAAAGCCAGAATGGCTTGGAGGGGGTCTGTGCTGTTCCCAAGCTTTTCTGTTCCAGGAGTGTGCCTCTATCCCCTTGCTCTGACACAAATGGATACAGAGGGGAAAGTCTGGAGAGAGACAGGGCTAAGTCCTGCTGCTGGCACTCACTTCAGCTGTCCTTGGTGCATCCCAGGGTAGTTGAAGTGCTGCTGCTGTTGCTGCTGCTGCTGGCTGAGGATCTGGAGCTGCAGGAAGAGCTGCTGCTGCTGGAGCAGTCTGGCATATGCAGAATCCATGGGTGGAGGGGACTTCTCTGCTTTCTGGTCTGGAGGGATGTACTGGTGGTACTTGAGCTTCTTCACTTTGGGCTTGGTGTCTTTGGGCTTTTTGTGACGGTTCTTGCTATCACTGGATGATTTGGACTGTTGGGCCAAGAAGGAAAGGAATTAGGTGTGAGAAGAGCTCCTGTCATTCCTATGGGACCTCAAAGGCCTGGGACAGAACAAAGGCAGCTCCTGCTGGCACCTGACACTCCAGCTCCAAGACCTGCTGAGCCTGGGTGTGGGGCACTCCCTTGGCACTGTGTCCCATCTCAGCTGTGCTGCAGGGCACAGAGATGGACAGTGACCCTCCCTGCCTGGAAGGAACTCCAGTGTTGCCCTGCATCTCCTCCTACTCCCAGCCCCAGGGGAGTTTTCAGTGCAGGACCCCAGCAATTGCCTCTAGCAAGGTGTATTGCTGTATCTTGTACCATTACACAATGAATTAAATCAGTTTTTGACACAAGGCTGTCTGCCTGAATTATTCAAAGCCTTTAAGGCCAGACACCTGGAGCTCCCACACATTTGGGGCACAGCACATGGGCACTTCAGGCTTGGATGCCTTGGGCTGGTTCCTCCCCTGGGCAGCCCAGAGGCAGCAGTGTTACCTTCACGGCAGAGGGCACCGGGAGTGTCGGGCTCTCCTGCCCCGCCGGCTGCTTGGGGCTGTCGCACTGGCTGCCCTGCCCCGGGGCAGTGTCCGGAGCGTGGCCATCGGCACTGGGGGGACGATCCTGCAAGGCAGAGATGAGAGGGGCTGTGGGGCCGGACCCAGGGGCTGTCCAGCCTGCACAGGGGCTCCTGCTACCCCGTTTCCTCACCCCATGTCGGTGCCTCAGTGCATCCCAGTTGCCTCATGTCTATCCCAGACACATTCTCAGGCTATCCCAGTCCTTCCCTAGTCCTCTGCCTTCACAATCCTCCTTGGTTTTCCAACCCTCCTAATTTCACCTTAGCCCCTCATCCTTGCTCACTGCTGGCCCCCCAGTGTCCCCCAGCCCAATCTTCCCAGCTGACCCGTGGATGGTCACAATCCCTTCGGTTCTCCCTCTCCCCAGTCTGCCCCAGTTCCTCCCTTTCCCCTGTCCATCCCAGCCCTTCCAGTCTGCCTCAGCCCACTCCAGTTCCCCATTCCCCGGCGCCCCCGTTCCCCAGCCTCCACATTCCTCCAAATTCCCCCAGTACCCCCACTACCCCCAGTACCCCCAGTCCCCCCCAGTCCCCCAGTCCCCTCAGTCCCCCCAGTCCCCCCCAGTCCCCCCCAGTCCCCCCAGTCCCCCCAGTCCCCCCAGTCCCCCAGTCCCCTCAGTCCCCCCAGTCCCCCCCAGTCCCCCCCGTCCCCCCAGTACCCCCAGTCCCTCCAGTCCCCCCAGTCCCCCCCAGTCCCCCCAGTCCCCCCCAGTCGCGGCCCGGCGCTCCCCGGGGCTGCAGTGCCCGCACCGGCCGGCAGAGGGCGCGCCGGCCCCGCACAGCGCGATCCCCCCGAGGGTCACGGAACCACGGAAGGACAGAGTGACACAGAGTGACACAGAGTGACACAGGGTGGCACAGAGTGACACAGAGTGACACAGGGTGACACAGAGTGACAGAGTGACACAGGGTGACACAGAGTGACACAGGGTGACACAGGGTGGTACAGAGTGACACAGGGTGACACAGGGTGGCACAGAGTGACACAGAGTGACACAGAGTGACACAGGGTGGCACAGAGTGACACAGGGTGGCACAGGGTGACACAGAGTGACACAGGATGGCACAGAGTGACACAGAGTGACACAGGATGGCACAGAGTGACACAGGGTGACACAGAGTGACACAGAGTGACACAGAGTGACACAGGGTGGCACAGAGTGACACAGAGTGACACAGAGTGACACAGGGTGGCACAGGGTGACACAGGGTGACACAGAGTGACACAGGGTGGCACAGGGTGACACAGGATGGCACAGAGTGACACAGAGTGACACAGAGTGACACAGGATGGCACAGAGTGACACAGGGTGGCACAGAGTGACACAGAGTGACACAGAGTGACACAGGATGGCACAGAGTGACACAGGGTGGCACAGAGTGACACAGAGTGACACAGGGTGACACAGAGTGACACAGAGTGACACAGGATGGCACAGAGTGACACAGGGTGACACAGAGTGACACAGAGTGACACAGAGTGACACAGGGTGGCACAGAGTGACACAGAGTGACACAGAGTGACACAGGGTGGCACAGGGTGACACAGGGTGACACAGAGTGACACAGGGTGGCACAGGGTGACACAGGATGGCACAGAGTGACACAGAGTGACACAGAGTGACACAGGATGGCACAGAGTGACACAGGGTGGCACAGAGTGACACAGAGTGACACAGAGTGACACAGGATGGCACAGAGTGACACAGGGTGGCACAGAGTGACACAGAGTGACACAGGGTGACACAGAGTGACACAGAGTGACACAGGATGGCACAGAGTGACACAGGGTGGCACAGAGTGACACAGAGTGACACAGGATGGCACAGAGTGACACAGGATGGCACAGAGTGACACAGGGTGGCACAGAGTGACACAGGATGGCACAGAGTGACACAGGATGACACAGGATGACACAGAGTGACACAGGATGGCACAGAGTGACACAGGATGACACAGAGTGACACAGGATGACACAGGATGACACAGAGTGACACAGAGTGACACAGAATGACACACAGTCACAGAATGACAGAGTCACACAGAGTCCCAGAATTAACCTGGCTGGAAAAGACCTTTGAGATCACCGTGACCTGTGACCCAACACCTCCTCATCAGCCAAACCCGGCACTCAGTGCCACATCCAGGCTTTCCTTAAACACCTCCAGGGATGGTCACTCCCCCGCCTCCCTGGGCAGCCCATTCCAATGCCCAAACAGCCTTTCTGGGAAGAGATTCCCCATCTCCCCTGGCACAGTTTAAGGCTGTGTCCTGTCCCTGTTCCCTGGGAGAAGAGCCCGAACCCCCCTGGCTGTCCCCTCCTGCCAGGGAGTTGTAGAGAGTGATGAGGTCTCCCCTGAGCCTCCTCTTGTCCAGGATAAACACCCCCAGCTCCCTCAGCCGCTCCTCACAGGACTTGTGCTCCAGACCCCTCCCCAGCCTTGTCCCTGCAGCATCTCCAACCCCTCCTGAACTGGGGGAGCAGAGCTGGGCACGGCACTCGAGGTGCGGCCTCACCAGTGCCCAGCACAGGGCAGGAATCACTTCCTCGCGTGTCCCTCGTGTCCCATCCCCGTCCCCCGAGTCTCCCCTGTCCCCCCGCATCTCCCCCGGCTCCAGGACGGCTCGCCCTACCTGTGGAGCCCCGGCAGGGCCGGCGGGGGGCGGCTCCGGGGCCTTGGGGCCGGGGGGCGGCTCGGCGGGGCCCGGGGGGCCGCGGCTGCGGGGCCGCTCCGGGGACAGCCCGTCATTGCTGCTGTCCTCCTCGAAGGCGAAGGCGTCGGTCTGCCGGGGGAAGCCGCCCTGGGAGCCTGCAGAGGCAGAGAGGACACGGTCAGAGCCTGCGGGGAGGGACGGGGTGAGCTTCGGGGCACACGGGGCTCGGCCATCGCCGGGGCTGAGGGGGAGCAGAGGGACAGCCATGGACTGGGGCCATTGGGACAGGGGGAGAGAGGGGTCTGAGGAGCCGGGACTGTGTCCCGTGGGACAGAGGAGGATGAGGAGCCAGGACCATGGAGCACGTTCCTTGGGTCAGGGAGAGAGGAGGAGCTGGAGGAGCCCAGCCCACACGCACAGCAGGGCCGGTGCACACAGGTGGGACTGGTGCAAGAGGGGCTCTGCCATCCTGCCCCTCCGCTGGGCTGGGATGGGAGAGAGAGGGGGACCAGTTCCCCTCCCTCAGCTGAGCCCCCCGGCTGAACACCCACACCACACTTGGGACTCTGTCCTCAGCAGGACTGAGGAATTCAGCTCGGGGTGTGACCCATCTGCGCTCAGCACAAGAGCCAGGAAGAGTGGATGTGGCTGCAGGTGCACACAGGCTCCCACATCTTGCCTCTGTCCACAGGTTTCACCCACTGGACATGTTCAAACCACTTCTACTGCCGGCCCAACAGCCCCAGGCTGCTCTGCCTGCACAGCTGCTGCGCTGCTATCTGCTAGTCAGATGGGCAAGGGCTCTCGACCCGAGGTTTGATGATAAATAAAGTGCTGAGAATAAAAGGTCTCATGTGAGCCTCGGGAGAGCTGCAGGTGGGGGTGGAGGAAGGAGCAGCATGGTCACACTCGTAATCTCCTCGTGCTCATGTCTGGCATTTGTCAGGCAGCTTGGCACGCTGATAGTGAGGTGACAAATGGGGAAATAGGAAGGGCTTGGGGACAAGCTTCCACCTGTCCCTGCTGCTGGTCTAGCAATGTGCACCTTCTCAACGACACGCACCTCCTGCTCTGACCCCTGCCCCTATCTGAGAGATAAGGGTTATCTCCACTCCCTGTGGCTGCTGGTGCCAGGGTGGGCGAGGACAGAGCCCTGGCTCCCTGCCTGAGCTGCTGCCCAGACATGGGCTCGGGAAATGAGATCAGCCATGTTCAACTTGCTCTCTTCATGTGTCCCTGGAAAGAGGACCCGAGTCCTCTCCATCCTCTCCATCAGAGGAAGCACCCAAACAGGTCCCTGAGGAGCTGCAGTGCTGCATGGGCCACCTGGGCTGCATGGGAGCTGCTTCCCACACCTGCAGGCCAGCGTGGACATCCCCCCCTTGGGAAAAATGACTCAGAGCAAGGGGCACTTCTGGGTCTGCAGGGCTCCTGCTGCGCTGGCAGGGAAACATGTGTTGGGAAGTGGTGCCAAAGCTGGGAGCACAAGGGACCTTCAGGACACAGCGACAGCCCAGAGCACGACAGGAATGTGCTGCATCCTGCTGCTTGATACCACAGGCCTGTGCCGATGGGGAATGCTTCCCTTATCTGTCCTGCTGTCACCCAGCCCGGCCTGAGCGTATTGTTTCTCCATCCCGTGTCCCTGCTGTAATCTCAGGCAGGATGGTGTTTGCTCCGGGCTGTTTCTAATGCACTGGGTATTGTCCTCTTGAGCGCATTGGACAAAGTGATGACAAGGACCCGGTAAAAAAAGTTCCTTGTATCACTGCTCAGCTATGCAGGGCACTGGCGGCCTCCTGTCACTGGGACATTTGGGCTTTCGCTCGGGGTCTGGCACTTTCTGCTCACCCTGCCGGAGGTGATTAGAGGAACACGTCAGCTGAACTTTCCACTGTATAAACAGTTGAGATTCCAAGGTTAAAGTAAAATGATTTTAAACCCTGTCATCTTTCTGGTATTGCAAAAACAAAAGGCTTAACATTCAGAAGTGCCAGTACTCATCTCTGCTCTGTGTTCAGCCCTTTGCCCCAATCTGTGAGTACCACAAGGTGCCTCTAACTCCAAAAATGAGCTTGAGGATCCTTCAACCTGAGACTTTCTACTGCAGAAGCCTGAGGCTGGGATGGTGTTCCTGGTGCAGCTGCACCACCTTCTTCTCATGGCACCCTATGGTACCAAGCAACTTCATGTTAGATCCTAATATACCATGTTTCACCCTAAATGGGACGAAGATGGCTTACAAGAACACATTTTTCCCCGGCAATGTGACAGAAAAGCATTGTAAAAGGAAGAATTTTAAAACTGAACAAATAATTTTTAAGCCAGACTTTTTGTTTTTAACATTTTGGTCCCGTAAATCTCTGTCTACCACGATCTCCTGACAAGACAGCAGGAGAGACGCTCTATTCAAGATTCAAACTCATTTTCCCAGTCTCCAAACCTCAGCTCCAGGGGATAAAGTCATGCTCACACTGCCTCAAATGTTTATAAAGGGGGGGATTTTTTGAAACTCTTTTCTTTCCACTGTTCTCTCCTTTAGTAAATGGCCAGGGAGATATTACTTGAACTCTCCTTAAAAATTCCTCTTCAGGCAGAGTCCTGGAACATTTCACCTTCAAAGAGGAGAGCTGCGACACACTGGGAAGGGAGCAGCTCCAATGCCAACCTGGAGAAGCTGCTGTACATACACAGCCTGCATTTCACAGCCCCCAAACCAAGAGCAGGAACAGCTGTGGGGCTGGACAGAGCAGTATCTGAGCCTGGAATATTTCATGTCATTTAAGATGGTTTCTGAAGTTAAATCAAAAGTGCTTCCTGTTTCAACTCTCATTTTTGGTATCTGTCCTGTCACTCCAAGACCCTGTCTGTCCCAAAGCCCTGCCATTGTCCCCAGCTTGCTCTGAGCTCCAGAACAGACCCTTCAAATGGGATTATGCTAATGGAAATGATCCCATTAATTGAGGAACTGTGAGCAACAGAACAAGCAGCTTCCAGGGACAGAGCAGCTCTCAGTGCCTCATTGGAGACATGAGTGCCAGTTTGGACATGTGGAGTCAGCCCCAGACTTCAAAAATATGGGTTGCTGTTCTGTCACTGCAGGACCCTGCCAGCTTTCCTGCTCCTTTCTCTGCCTTTGGATCTCCCCTGTCCTGGCACTGGGCCCTGGTGAAATTTGAGTCACCTTTCTGCTCTGTGTTGGCTCCCACACCAGCTTCCCTGCAGCAGCGTGGGGGAAGTAATTGTGGATGATTCTTCCTCCCTGCTCTGGTGGGAGGAGGTGTTGGAGGAAAACCAAGCCTAGGCATAAGGCAAATGATGAGTCCTGGTTGGTAGGAGTGAACCCTGTTTGGGGGTGCAGGCCCCTGCTCATATTCTCCAGCAATTTAGCATCCCAAGGATGCTCTACACCCCAGGGATGCAGCATCCTGCTCTGCTGGCTCCTGTTTTGCCAGTGGTAGAAAATAAAAGAGAACCACCAGCCTTACTGAGCTGGGGCCACTCTACCCACATTTACTGGGATGTGGGAGCTTGGCAGGGCACAAGTGGGAGAATCTGAGCTGGTCTCACAACACCTGGGCACTCAGGTTCTTTCCTGTGCTGAAGAAAGGAGTGTCCTCTGTCCAACAGTGTCATTTCTGTGCTCAAAGCCTTGGGGAGGGGTGTAAGAAGGGAGGTTCTTTCTGGGGGAATGTGGCTGAGCAATGGTGCAGGTTTCGGTGTCACTGCTCTAAGATGAGAGCTCTGTGCTCACAGGCTGGGCTGGTTACTGTGAAATAATGCAATTTAAACAATCAATGCAGCTCTTACATGCAGGTCTGTCACTTCCTGCAGTCACTGTGGTCCCCTTGGCAGCCCCTGCCCCACTCCATGCACACACAACACGTTCACTGTCACTACCTTTTATGGCCTCTTTCACAGCTGAGTCCACGGGAATAATATTCTTCTCCACCAGCTCCAAAGGACCCGGCCTGAGTGCAATCTTCTCATTGAGGTCATCTGCCAGTCGGGCTCTTTTCAGCTTCATCTGAGTCGACTGAATGGACCCCTCTGCAGCTGAGTCTAAAAGGCCAAAGAGAAGCATCAGGACCAGGGGCTCCCATGGGCACAGCACTCAGTGAGAATGTGGTGTCCTTCAGCACAGCCTCTGGGGGCTGTGGCCACTCCCTGAGCGTGGCTCAGCACAGCAGGATCTGCTAGGCTGGGTGGGGCTGCTGGACTTTGGGACGTGGCTCCTTCTCTGAGCTTCAGTCCCAGCTTCTCCATTCCTTAACAAGAGCCTCTCTCTACCAGCCTGGGCTTGCAAACCCAGCCTACAGCTGGAGCATCCTCTGCAAGGCCCAGGAGTGATCTGTGATGGAAACTTCATTAGCAAGCTGCCACTAACGAGGGCCAAAGGGGTCTCCAGCTCTTGCCTGCAAGGAGCACATTGGTCCCTTGTGGCAGATTGATTCTCCCATTCTGTTTCTCTGGGAAACAGCTGGAGAACAGAACCATTGGCAGTGCTTGACAACTGGAGTAAATGGCTTACACTGCAATTAAAAATGCTGAGTCTTGGGCTGTGGACTTTTGGAGTTGACTACAGTGCCCCAGGCCTTCAGGAAAAAATGAGCTGGGAAGGAGCAGAACAAAGGCAGGTAGATCTGGAAGCTACAGCCCTACCAAAGCCAGCTGAGAAGACCCCAGTCATTATAGGGTGACAGAAGAATAGCAACTTAAACAGAAAGATTTCCTGAACAAAGCTCTCTGGCTCCTCTCTTGGACCAGGTGTGAGTAGTGAGGGAGCGGGATTCTAAACCAGACAATTTCCAAACCCTTGAGGGTCTAAAGTAAAAACAGCTGAATGCAGGTTGTTCTATCTTCAAAGCCTGGACACTCTCTGGAAGAGGTACTGTAGGGAACACGAGCTACAGGGCTTGATACCGTGAAATTCTCCAGAGGAGGTCAGGAGAGCTGGTCTAGGGCCATTCCTGCCCTCAGACTATACAGACCAGTGAACACAAATGAGCTCCTTGTGGTGAACTCTAACAGAAGAGGTGCCTGTATAGCCCTTGGATGGTGTAAACTGTCTCACCTGGCCAGTTCCAATCACCTCTAGATCTAGTTGTGAACAAAATGGATTTGTAAGTCAAATCCACAAAATGGATATGCCAAGGCAGAGCTCTGAAATGCAGAGCAGGATGGGCAGAGGTGTGTGCAGGTAAGGGGGGTGTGAGGCAGCACATGCATCTTGCTGAGTGCACAGGCAGGCACTCTCTGCAGTCTGTCTCCCCTGGCTGGCTCTGGCCCAGGGACTGCCTCCATGTCTGATAACAGCCCCCCACCTCCAGTCCACATTGCTTCTGTTATTTAACCTAAGGGAAGGACACTCTCCAGCTCTTAAACAAGCAATGGTGCTAGCTTGTTTTAGGGATGGAAACCCAAGGGAAAGGCAAGACAGCAACACTGATCCAGCACGGGACCCAGGCTCAGCCCTCCTGCCTGCCAGAGGAAAAAAGAAATACAGATTGCATTCATGCTGAGAGCAGAGGGCAGAATTCACAGCTGCCAGAGAGTGATCTGCTTCTTCCAGGCAAGTGACAGCACTCAAGGAGGAAGGGAGGCTGCACATCCTCTCTGTCTCTAAGGATCTTGTTATCTCTGGAGATAGTGAAGGCCACTGTGGTGTTCTGCTGTCTGTGATGGGATACAGCCCTGCCAGCTCTCTGACTGAGAGGGAACACCAGGATGGGAGAGGAGAGAGCTGCTGTGGCTCACAGACTGATATCAGGGCTTTTCATACAGCTCTGCTTGTGTCATTGACTGCACGGGCTGTCACACAGGATATCCGGAATTACACAAAAGATGCCCAGATTTGGGAAGGTGTTACAATGACCTGCTATAGGAGTTTCAGTGCTCTGGACAAAAAATTCACTGGGTTTGCTCTTCATGGTCAGATATTGGCACTGGTGTCTAACAGAGTTCTCCCTCACAGCTGTTCTGTACCCCACTGTTCCCTAGAGCATCTTACACCACTCCCTGCCAGAGATGGGAGAAAGACTGGGTGGCCTTGGGACTGTGTTTGTCAGGGAATAAAAGCACGTCCTGCTTCCTGAACCCCAGGTCTGGACAGAATTTCATACAACGTGTCCCATTTGAATCTGCCCCCCATAAGCAGCTGGAACAAAGTAATGGTCATGACATTCCTGAAGGAACACAAGAAGGGCAGGAGAAACACAAGTCCCAGGGCAGGAGACACAAGGAGTACATGGGAGAAGCTTGGGCAGCCTTACCTTGCAGAATGTGCATATTGACCAGGTCTGCCCGCTCAGGCCTGCTTCTGATCTTGTGCTTGAGATAATCTTCAGTCTGCAGAACACAAATGCAAAGTTACCTGGCTAGAGCAGCAATAAGGTACTGAGAGCACCTGCCCCTGTGCCGTCCCAGGATTCTTTTGGATTTATTACAGGCTGGCTTGAGTCAGCTCCTAAAGGACATTTTTCATCACTGAAATGCTGGCTTCTTCTTGGGAAGTTCTTCAGAAAGGAAACAATCTTTCTTGAGCAGCTGCTGCCTGCTCACTGCACCCACTGCTGTGCCCTTTGCCATCACTACTGGGCAGAAGTCAGATGACTCCTGAAATGTTATGAGAACTTATAGGAAGGGTGAGACCCATTCCCTGGGAGTGGTGGGCCTGCACCGCACGTCTCCTCTGAGAGATGCTCCAGAATGTCCTGGTAGCAGTGGCTTCTGTGGGAAGCCCAGCACTCTGGGGTGAGATATCAGGCAGAACAAGTCAGGAAGCCACTCAGACCCTCTACCCAGGTCAGCCATGAGGCTTCACCTTAGTGCTCTGCAGTTTCTCCCCCAGGCTATGAAACTGGGAAAATCTGCTTTGCAGTCAGTGCAGTTGGGCTTGTGATGGACCCCCAGGGTCCTGGAGCCTTGTGCCAACTCCCTCAGGGCTTTAGGAACTGAGAGGCACACAGAGGTACAGGAACACCATCCATACGGGCCAAGAAAGTCAGCCTTGAGGGCAGTTGACCTCAAGAATACAAATATAAGCTTATCCCCTGGTGCAGAAAAGCTAGAGCTCAACTTAAGCTCTCAGCTAAGCTGAGCTGCAAGAAGGAACAGTACAAAAATTGTACATAGCTCAAAGAGGTTAAAATCTAAAGGATAAATATAAAAGAATAGTACAAGCTGCTGGAGCAAAATTGTAAATCCGTTGTACATATTTCAAAGAGGTTAAAATCTTAAGGATAAATACAAAGGAGTAGTACAGGCAGCTGGAGCAAAATTGGAAATCCACAGTACAAAATGTATGGGATCATGAGAAAAAGATCTTATAAGGACTTCTGCAGCCAGGATCAGGCAATGGAAAGTGCTGTCTGTGTTCCATAAACAGGATAAATAATTGAGCATACTGCTGAAATGGCTACAGGATTTAATGCCTTTTGAAACACATCCTCACTAAAAAGATAAATGGCTCTTTATCAAAGAGGTGGCTCAGCCAAGAACCTTCAGCAACAAAGGAGAAGAAACCCCAGTTGTCAGGTTGGAGAACAGGTTAGAGGGTACTCAGAGGAGTTAAATGTTCCCAAACAATTTTGACACACACAAGGCTGGAGTAATAGCAACTATCTATGGCTCTCCAGGAAACTGGGCAAAGGAGAGTAATTCCTAGCTTTAAAAGAGATGGGAAGAAGAAACCAGGAAATTATAAAGCAGACAGCAAGATATTGGACCAAGTAATCAAACAGTCTATATAAATGAATTTTGAAGATGGCAAGGAGGTGAGCAGTCAGGATGGATTTATCAAGAACAAATCACATCACACCACATGAAATTCCTTCTATGGAGAAACGACAGTTTTCTGTTTCAGGAAGAAACAATGAATATCATGCAGCTTGACTCAAAGCATGTTTTGACATTATCTCCCATGGCTTTTTCACATGCAAGCCAGAGAAATTTGGTCTGGATAAGAGTAATATTAAAAAGGAGCATAGCCGTGGATCAGCAGAGGAATTGGAAATGGCTCAGAGTCTAAACAGAAGAATAAATCAAATCCTTCAAATCAAATCAAACAAAGCAATTTTTCCTGCTAGTCAATGTATTAATTAATGCCTTCAATGATAGAAGACATACTCCTCGATTCTGAATGATTCAAGGCTAGCTGATTACAGTGCACCACGATTTGGCACAATTGATGATCTGAAATACATGTGCTACAGTTTCCAGGAGGACATTTGGGGAGGGCTGTGTTCAGTTAGCCGCAGCTAAGGCAGCTGATCAGGCACTGTAGAGGGTGAAGACAATGCACCAGAGATGCTCCTGCAGTGGTCACTGGACAGGGCCTTAGGCAGAAATTAGATGGTCCATGCATTGGAAAAGTAGAAAAGGCTCTGGAGAATCCAGTGATCAGCCCACAGCCCCAGACCAGCAAGGGAGACACAGCACAAGGTGTCAGCTCAGCCCTGTTCTGTGCCCTGCATCTGAAAGGGTCCATGGAAGGGTCTGGACAACAGCTATAGACATCACCACTGAGTCAGAGATGAGATCAGTGAGGGGGCTGAGGGGAGGGGAGGTTGGTCACTCCAGAGCTGAGATGGCTACTGGGACACAGGATGCAAAACACCTTTTAAAAGTGCTGCAGGCAAAAAGAGACACAGTTGTGAATATACACAACAGTAGTGTGCTCAAACTTCAGCAGAACAGCTTGGGCTGGGAATCAGGGGCCAAGTGCTCACAGCAGAGGTCAGAGAGCACCAGAGCAGGCAGTGGGTGTCTGTCAGTGCTCACACATCAGTCAGGACCTGCCCAGTGGGGCTGTTCTGCTCTGGGGCAGAGGCAGGACAGGCACCCCACAGTCCCTCTGTGCTGGGCTGCTGGGTGAGTGCTGCAGCCCTGCTGAGCCAGACAGCCCCAGGAAAGCCAGCCTGCTCTCTGTCCTCCACCCCAGCAATCTGTTACACGACATCAAAGTCTGCTGCGCTGGCCTGCTGCCAGCCTCTAACATAGCCAGTGACATGTTTAAACAAACAATAGACATTTTATTTACTAAAGTCTTTACAACGCCTCACCCTTCCTCCATATTTTTCCCAGCTTATTTCCACCAACACAATCCCGTGCTTGGACCATGTGTGGGTTTGCCAGGTTCCTGTGCCAGGTCAGAGCGAGCTGGTGTCTGCACCTGAGTGCATTTAAACTCACATAATGCATTTCCAGCTAACCCTTAGATCAGGTCCTGGCTTGGGCTCAGCTCCAGCTGCTGTCCTACAGCTGTGTTTCTGCTGTGACCCCAGCTCCTTCGGACCCTGGCTGTTAATAAGCTGCATCTCTGGGGTGCAAATGATGAAGACTTCAGATGAGAGCTTTTCTAACATCAGCTGGAGCAGAGGAGCTTTCACACCACGTGAACAGTTATCTACTCTCTGTTTGCACAACATCAGCTTGGGGGAAGATCAGCTAAACAACAAATGCCTTTGAGTCTGGAAGCAGCTGTTGATCTTCCTGGTCCCAGATCTAAGCAGGGCAGCTTTGCAAGGGAATAATGTTTGTTATGGGCTGTGCTCAGTGTCTTCATTAGCACTTTCCAAACACGCCCGTGGTTTGGGATAGACTAGACCATCCTTCCCCTTTCCCCAGGCAACTAGCCAGTGAAAGCTTTTGAAGAGAAAGAAGAGACACAAATGTATACTTTAACTGTAAAATATATGACACTTCAAGGATACTTTGGATTGCTTGAAATTTTTTAAGCGTACTAATCTTTCAGAGTCATACTGTATTTCTTATGTTTGCCATTTATTACCACAGGAGACTTGGGGCAAGTGATTTGGAGTGTGCTTAAGTTCAGAAGAGCACTTCCCTGTATTTCACAATCATTCTTCCCTGCAAAGGTCCTTTCCCATGTGACTGCAAGCACATTTTGCAAATTAATGGAACAAATTCTTGTGTTCAAGCAAAACCTGCATGATTAATTGCTTCCCTTTCTGGGAGCATGCCTCCAGTTTGATCAAGGCTGGATTGCTGGCCATTGGAAAACCAATGTGATTTCCTAAAAAGTGATCAGATCATGGAGTTTCCATGTATCCTGGAAATGGCTGCTGCCCTTGGCAGTGTTTAGGGAAGCCTGGCAATGGGGTGGGTGAGAACCTGGCCCATTTCCCCCTTGGATGTTGTGTCCTAATGGCCAAGCTGGCAAAGCCATGCTGAGCCCTGCCCTGCCCATGGCCTTCTGTAAAACCTGAGGCTGATGTAAAACCCCACAGCTCAGGGCACAGATGCCCCCTTTGCCCTTTTTTTAAACCTTCCCTGCTCGGAGAACGCTGCTCCAGAGCATCTGTGAGCCTGGAAGCATTTCTGGAAGCAGGGCAGGTGCCCTGCCCCTCATTCTCAGCCACCAGAGCAGCGTGGAGGGTGCCAGAGGAGGGGACAGTGGTGGAAGGTGCTGGAAGGTGCTGTCAAACCCCGTGACTCATGCAAAGCAAGCCCATGTGTTCCCTCACTGGGATGGCTGCAGGAGTTACCTTGGCTCGCTCCAGACTTTTTCGCTGTTCATGGAATGCAGATGGGCTTTTCAGTGCTGCAACAGGAAAGAAAGAGGAGCAGTCAGCACAGGAGCGGAAGCAAGCAGCTACCAGGATATTCAGCAACAGCATTTTAATGAGTGCTATAAAAATAGCAACACAAACTAGCTGTTCTCTTTATTGTGCTGACTAAAAATAACTCAGGAAAGCTCTGGGAAATCCCATGCTCTCAGCCAGTCCGTGGCAAGAGAGCAGGGGGGATGGAGAGCATGGGGAGAGCGGGAGGTATGTGGGCAGGGAGGGGTGCAGGCTTTGAAACACAGTGCTCTGTGAGACATGTCAGAGACCAGATAAATCATTTCCCTTTCATGTTCCCTGCAGGTTGTGGAGGGCACCACAGCTCCAGAAGACAGATCTGGGAAGAGCAAACACCTGTGAGGGACCTCACCTGAAAGTAAAACCTGCAGGTGATTAAGGCTTGAGGTCAGCAGGAAAATTAATGCCTGCCTCAGCTCTTGGGGTCTGTGGCACAGCCTCCAGCAAGGGCACTGCCAGTTGCCAATTATCCCTCTGCCAGGGTCCTTTACCCCTCTTCTGTCACTGACCATGACTGGACATTTGTCCTGTCCCCTGCTCAGAAGCAGCTGGGTCACTTGGGACCTCTTTGGGCAGGCAAGGAGCAGCCCATGTCCTCAGCATCTCCTGCCTTCAAGGAGCATTAACCCAGTGGTGCTCCCAAAACAAGGCAAATAATCCCTGGCTCTCGGGCCAGTGAACACCGGGCCCATGGAGCAGCCTGCACTGGAGCCATGGAGAATCCTGCACAGATCCTTCCTCACTGTGGTGCAATAGAAATTGAGGCAGGATTTGCATGGTGAAGGGGTTAATACTTCTCACATCCTACAAAAATTCTTTTCTGTCTGTGTAAGCAGACAAAACTAACTGTTCCTATTGGGACAAGGAAGGGGAAGGTGTCCTGACCCACAAAAACAGTCTGCTGCAACTCTTTGTCTGGCAACAGAAATTCTCTTTCCATCTTCTGAATGGGATCCAATAAAGACAGAAACTATTTTCATGCAGGCCTTGTTATCCTCCATCAGTCTAGGGGAGGATGAAAAGAAGACTGTGGAGAAACAGGAAAGGTTTGGGGGCCCTCTGAATCGACTCCAGGCAACCCCTGGAACATCCAGTGAATCACAGAAAAGCACAGAAGGCACATTCCTACTCCTGCCATTTGGAAAGCAGACAGACAGACAAGCTGGTGCTGCTGTGCCATGCTCCAGTGAGCAGCCACCAGCACTGGTGGCAGCTGGTTTAATCAGAAGCAAAATTAAATAGTGCACATGAGAAAATGAAGTTAGCAAGAGAGATGACTTTCCCAGCCCTGCTGATGTGAAGTACTGATGCTGGCAGTGTGCTGCAGGCACTGACCAAGTGCTGTGCTATTCAAGTGCTGCAGAGTTTAGTAATTTACCAAGATTTCTGGAGGAATTATGTGTGTGCTGCAGCTTGTATCAGTCTGCAGAACAAATAAAGACATTGCTGGCACTGCTAGTTCAGAGAACTTGTCAGGGGATGACATTTCAGCAGGAAATGGGTGAGGGCCTGCGGGCACCAGGGCAGAGGTGCTGTGTGTGCTGTCGATCACCTCAGGACAGATGTTTTAAGGCTTCAGTGAGGATGAGGTGGTGGCTGTGTAGAGCAGGAGGGCCTTCAAGCACACGTGTTTTTGCAGTCCATCACAGCCAGGGGGACTCACCTGCTGGTCCTCAGAACCAACATGGCATGGGAAGATATGGTTAACAAAAACTTGCTTTTCGTAAGGAATGTCTGCACATGCCCAAGCCATGGGGAAGCTGGCTGGGGTATGTATTAAATGTATTAAATGCTAACATCTGACACTTCCTCCTGATGTCAAATTCAGCAGTTAAATTCTGCATGTTTGTTTTTATAATGGCATAAGTGCCTTTTCTTCTATTACTTTCAGTGAGTGAACCGCGCTCAAGTTTCCCAGAATGGTCTTCTTGGACAGAAACCAGACTGCAAAATGTCAGCCTAGAAGTTGGGAGTGCAAAGAAGCCGTCAGTAACAGGAAAATACCCTTCAGTTGCCATCAAATGTATTTGGCTGAATACTTTGCCATGTGCAAGGTTGGAGATGTTGGGTGCCACGTGTGACAGCGCAGCCTCGCAGAGCAGCCCCAGGTGTAGAAACCTCTCAGGGGGAACTGCTGCCCCATGTTCTTGCATTACTCTAACAAATATCACAGGATTTTGTCTAAAGCTTCAGCTCCTGGAGTCTTGTGATCAAAGCATAAAATCTGAATGCTTAGAGAAATAAACAGGTGAAAAATTGAAAGAGTATGCATTTATCAGTCTTAAAACCATTGGTCATTTTGGCAGTCATGATTTTGTCATCCTGCTCACATTTTCCTAATGCTTGGTGCTGACAAAAACGTCCTGAGAAGGAGTCAGTTGTTCTGTCTGTTCAGCACAATCCTCCAGGAGCGACAGGGCAGGGACAGGGTGCAGCAAGCAGTGCTAGAGCCATGCTCTCAGAGAGGGGTGGTGTCCTGCTGCTTAGGCAAGAGCTCCATCACAGCCTTCAAAGGCAACCAGAAGAGACAGCAGTGACACAGCCTCTGGAAAATGGTGACCTTAGCAGTGAACCCAAGGGGTCCTTGATGAGACAGAAAGGATAATCCTCTACCTGGGTCCCAGGTAACCACAGATTTGCACATGGAGCCTGAGCTAGGTCAGGATGGAGTGTTCCACTGAGCAGGGCTGAGCTCCCAACATCCTTTCTCCAGTGGTGCTACAGCTTTCATGATGCACCTGCAGGTGCAGAAGGGGATGGTTTTCATTCACTGACTTTTTGGGCTCTAGCAGCTGACTCTCTGATGCAGAATCACTTCATGACAATGCTGTCCTGGAATTTGTCCTTCAGGCTTGAGGTGAGCAGAAGTGGATGGGTCAGAGGGGGAACACATTTGTCACTCTGCAGCAAGTAGAGGGTTCACTGGCCTGAGGTGTGCCCTGACAGCTCTGCCCTGGGGGTCCTGCCTGAGCACAGAGCTGGGTAAATCTCAATCCCCCAGGGATTGCTGTCTGCACCGGGGCCAAGGCAGGTCCCCAGAGCTGCCTTCCTCCCCAGCATCCTGGAATGAGTCCTCTCATCCTCTTCCTTGTCCTGTCACAGAGGTTCCTGGCTTTTACAGGAGGACAGGAGATTCTCTGCCCTTGCCTATGTGAACAGCTTTGTGAGTCCTCTGCTGAGCTGGATGTGCTGGTCCTGCTGCAGTGACCTCTGGGACAGGGATCTCTGCAGCTGAAATTTTGGATGGTGTAAGGAAAGCATCTCTCCTGACTTCAGTTTGAGCAGGGGCATTATAGTCTGTGTGATAAATGCACTGTACAGCAGTAGGGATCATCATATTTCTGCAGAGCTGGAAGCAAAGTCCCCCTGGTAGCACTTTGCTCTGAGCTGTGGGGATCTGAGCTGGTGCCACACAGTGCCCCAGCAGTGCCCAGGATGAACACAGGAGAGCCAGGATGAGCTCTCCTCTGAGCCAGGATGAAAAAGGCAGAAGGGGATACTCACGTGGCATGATGCCTTGGTCTGCCAGCTGCTCACGGGTCCTTCTCTGCTGCAGCCGTAGCTGTAAAACTGTGAGAGAGACAGTGTCAGGGAAAGGGGCAGGATGGTACTGAGGTGCTAATGCACAAAATGTGTAGGGTCTGTGTGTGGCACACAGGTCTGGCACTGATCCCTGCTGCTGCTGGATCATTTTTTTTTTTTTTTAGCTCATCCCATCACCCAGGTAACCTGTACTGTGAATTAGGTTTTGCAAATTTGTCTTCAGGACACCTGTATCACAAAGTAAACCACAAAAGTCGATTCCATGCTGTCCTGTTGGAAGCTCAGCAGAGCTGAGACACCTCAGTGACAACATAAGCACACACTGCCCTGCCCACCAGTACAGCTCCAGGCTGCTTCTCCTCAGCTGCCCAGAATGAGCTGGGGTTGGAAGGAAAAGAAAGGCAAGAACAGCATTTTTTCCTTGGGAACAACCTGCTGAGCTCTGCCAACAGCTCATGTCTACAATGAGTAGAATGTCAGATCCTGTGATGTGGGATGGAGCTGAAAAATAATCCCTTCCAGAGCAGTCCCCAAAGCATGAGGCTCCCTGAAATGCCATTGCTTGTGACTTTTCCATGTCCTCTGTACAAACCATGTTTCACGTTCAGAACAAATGTTTAGTGAAGGCTCCATATGGGACAATGATCTCCTGCCAAATTCCAGCACTTCTTTGGACACCAAAGATAAGTTCTTGCTGTGAGGGAAAAATGTATCCTCCAGTATGTGGTAAAGTCTGTGTGTGTGCTGTTCTTCTGAACCCAGGGTGAAGCTGATGGCTGAAGTCACTGGCAAACCTTGTTGCCAGCGGAGTTTTTAGCTCTCCTCTGCCCCATGGCACCACCCCAGTCAGTGCTGGCTCTGCCTGTGGACACAGATTTAGACCCTCACACTCTGGGTACCTACACTGCACCCAGTTACGTGCACCCCCTCATCCTCCTCAGGGACCCCCAGAACCAAATGAGAACCAAACGAGAATCCATGCTCTGGGAATGCCCGTGCTTCCTCCTGGGCTATGCAGGCAGGTTCAAGGTAACCAGCTCCTGGCTGGGATCTCACACAGGGTGAGCTCTATCCCAGTTCCTCTGCGTAGAACCCTCCCTGTGACTGCTCACAATGCTGAACAGCTGTGCAGGGCTTGGAGCTTTCCCTGAGGAAAAGAAAGATCTTTATGGAACAGGTGAGTTAAGGGAGGTCAGAAACTGTGCAAGAACAAAAGCAATCTGTCACTCACCCAAGAATGGTTCTCTGCTCTCCTAGTCCTGGTGCAGTACCCCAGGCATTAAAGCCTCCTGCCTTCAACTGAGGCAATTTACATACAACATCACATTATTAACAGAGAGACAGCAAAGCCTTCTCAAGTCACATACACCACCCTGCCAAGGACACAGCAGTGCCCCATTGGGCTGTAAAATATCCTGAGTGAGTATCCTCCATCACTTCCCTTCACAGCTCCCACGTGTGCCAAATTATTTGCACCATTTCACTCTGACTTCCGACACAGCCAGACCAAGTGATGTACCACATCCACATGGGCAAGGGGGATCCTAACAGTCTGTGCATTCAGGGCCCACATTCCCTGCTGCTTCTGCTTCTTTCATAGCCCTTCCTAGCAAACAAACATTCCCCAGCCCCCTGGAGCAGCCAGCTGTCAGCCAGGCTGGTGAGGAGAAAAAGGAGAGGGTACAAATCCCCTTGGAGCATAGCTCAGAAGGTGATGATGACTTCCCGTGTGGTGGGTGTAAGCTTCATCATCTGTCCTGCTGCAAAAAGTGATGAAAACATGTGGGTTTCACTGCCATAGCTCTCCCACTGCTTGGCTGCAGGAGCAGCTCTTGGGAGCCCAGATTCCCCAGATTCTGCTGCCTCCCAGTGAGCAGGGCACAGTCTGGGATCCCCCCACTGCAGCTGGTCCATGCTCCACCTCAGCCTCTCCTTTGCCTCCTGCCCTGTGCACAGGCTGTCACAGAGGGGTTCTGGGACCATGCAACGAGACTTTTGTGCAGTTTGGTTTTTGTGCTGATGAGTAGAAAGGCTGTGACCCAGCAATGTCACTGACTGCTCTGGTGGGAGAGTTGAGCAATTCCATGGGCAGGTCACCTCCCCTAGACAGGGAATTCATCACAGGCCATGCTGAGCTCACAAATGTCCTTAAGCCTGGCCCATCCTTTAGCTCCAGGGCAAGGAGGAAAATCCAGCCTTGTCTGTTCAGGACATGCTGTCAAAAAATGTGAGGACAGGCCAGTGCAAGTAGCAGCCACTTCCAGGAGCAGCACACGCTCAACAGCTGAAACAGTTATTTCAGCCACCAAATATTCATCCCAGTCTGGACCTCCTCATGCAGTAGGATACATGACTTGGCTCTCAAATATTTCTATGAACTTCCAAAACCTGTTGTAAACGTAGTGGACAGTGTCAGACAAAAGTGCTGAACATCCCTGCACAAGAGGGAAGCAGCCTCTGAGGCAATGCTGCAGCTTGGCAGACACCAGCTTAGGGCTTGCACCTTTCCCTTACAACCAACAGTGCTTAAAACCAGGGCTGGAGGAGCCCCTGGCACCATGCAAATCACCACATAGCTGCTGCTTTCCTGGAAGCTGTGTCTGACCCCAGTTGCATTCCTTTCCTCTTTGCTGCATCTCTGGAGGCCTGAGCTCTGAGTGCTGTATGGGAATTAAATTTTCATGGAGATTGTTATTTTTCAAGGGAACTGCTCTGCTAACACTTCAGAGGAACACATCATAGGAAAAGTGGTGGCTGGAGCACTGAAGAGACAATCTTGGTCCCACCCCCCCAGCATCCTTGTCTGCCTGCACACCAGTTTGGATGGTGAGAAGTGCCAGCCAGTGCATGCTGGTCATCCTGTGCCACCAGCAGCTGAGACAGCCTTGCTTTCAGCACTCCTGCTCCCTCCTGGGGTACCTGGGATGCTGAGAGACTTGGCAGACCTATCCCAGTGAATTTGCTTGTGAACTTTTTGTTATAAATACTGCTCACTTCTATGCTAGCAGCAAGTCCTGTTCACTGATATTGGCTTCCAGAAATGTTCTGTTCAGTAGGGCTGTGCCAGTAGTGCAGACAAAACCTCCTGGCATCAGTCACAGCTGCCTCTGGTGGCCCAAGCTTTGAACACTGCCTGTGACTTGCAGTCATGAGTCATGCTCCTCTCTAGGAGCTGACCTCAGAGCTGCAGAAAGCCCAGAGGAGAGCTTGGGCCTTACCTGGCCTGGTGATGCACAGAAAAGATGTGTTCAAATCATCTCTCCACCCCAGGAGCAGGCAGATCTGGCCATCTGCTTCAGCCTGTGAGGCCACCTTGAGTGTGGTGCTCAGCAGACAATCAGGCTGGGATGGGAATTTTGTCACTGTATCAGAGCATCCCCGCACTGGGGTAGTGCCAGAGCACTCCCACACCTTCCTCTCTTTGGGGAACTGGCTTGAGCAGCACAGGGGGCTGAGCAGCATGAGGCACGTGTCCCATGGAGAGGGGGAAGTGCCCTCCTCACCCTCCTCACAGGGTTCAGGACTAGGACAGGCAGGCAAAGCCATGGCTGACCTGACCTAGTGTTGGGGCTGTTGCGTCTCCAAGGAGGAGACCACTGAAAAAGCAGCAGCAAGTCACTGTCCCTTCTGCCACCAGCAGCTCATTCCTGCCCTGGTGGCTCAGAGCTGGGCTCTGGGGAGTGTGAGTGCTCCTCAGTGATGCACAGGGTGGGGACAGCTCTGCTGGGCTTGGGGGAGTTGGCAACAAACTGGGAGTGGGGAGGGGGGACTCCTGTTGGCAACAGCAGCAGTTTTGTTGCCCACCAAACAGCAGCTGAGCAAAGGTGAAACACAGGCCTGTCCACGGCCATGGTGTGTACTAGAGGAACCTGGTGACCTGCCCCTGCTCACACACTGACTGGCACAAAGTGGCCCTGGAATCAGAATATCCAGAGTTGGAAGGGACTCACAAGGATCATTAAGTCCAAATCCTGGCCTTGTTTTGGACCCAAGGCACCTTTGGAAGGCAGGGCTGCTGCTGGCTGTGAGACTGACTTTCCATTTAATGTCTGAGGTACTGTGTGAGCCTGGTGAAGAAGAGGAGCTGCCCCGTGGGATCCTTTGACTGTCCCGAGGTGCCAGCAGGGCAGGATCAGGGCTGGCACTCTGGCAGGTCCAATCATGTTGTTCATGGCCTTGTGTCTTTTCCTTGCAGCTGCACCAGGAGCAGGAGTCAGTTCTCAAAGCAGGATGTGGTCAGGACCCTGGGGCTCCTTCCCAGCTGAGCAGCAGGCTGGCATCAAACTCCAGCGTGAAGGATTCTGAGCTCGTGACAAGCCAGCCAGCCTCCTTGATGCTGACACAGCAGAGCCTCACAGGGCTTTTCTGGAGCTGCTGCTCTGCAAAAACACCTTGGCCAGGCTTTGTCTTGAGCCCCTCTGACAACATGACCTCTGTGGGACCTGTGTGAGCAGAGGTGAAGCTGGAAATGGCACTGTTCAGCCAGGACAGCCATGGACAGCCTTGGTCAGTCCTTTCCCAGGGAGGCACTGCTTTATCTCTGCCTGTGACTTCAGAGCTGGGAGCATTTTACTTCTAACAGACAAATATGTGTGTGTTACCTGGGAGACTGCACTGAAAAATCTCTGCATGGCTGAGAAGTACATTTCTAACCCCAAGTCCAGAACTCCAGGTATCTTGGAAGTCACACTAGGCTAGCACAGGTGGCTAGCAAGGAGCCCAGACCACCAAGTGGGCAGAACCAGCTGTGAAATCCCTCTGAATCCAGCATAATGTGCAGTCCCAGCCTCACCATGGTCCTGAGAACAGGCTCTCCCCTTGCAGTCACCCCTTCAGCACCCCCAGACAGATGTCCCCTGAAGCACAGTGAGGTGAGTTTTGATCTGTGCTATAACACATGCTTTACTGACAAAGAAATATATGACTGCCCATTAAAACACTGAGGGATAAGATACCAGAATATCGAAACCAAGCACAAACTGATCTATATCAAGTCTGTCTTTTACCAAAACTTCACAAAACAGTCTCATCAGCTACAGCAAGGCCATGGTTTGAACACACACACGCTGACTGTGACCTGTATGAGTTCATGATCTGAGAGGAAACACAGGCGCATGCTTTATCTTTGGACACCAGGAAAATCAAAATAAAGGTTCTGCCAAAATGCCTGGCCAAACACCCTACCAAGACCTATTCTCTTCTGCCTTTATTGACCTGCTGATTTTGGTCCAAATCACTCTCGCCACCGGAGGCAGACAGAATAAATTCCTCTCCCATCTCAGTTTCATTCAAGCCCTATGTGTAAGCATGAATAGTTTCCTCCATGGAGCCAGGCAAGTCTTCTCTGCAAACCCACACCCATGTGTCCACAATTAGGTCCTGGTACCCCATGCCAAGCCATGCAGAGCCTTTTTTATAGTGTTAAACTTTCACTTCTCACCAATTATGTGAATTACCAATGAAGTTAGGCAGATGTTGGCCTTGTAAACTCTTTCCATAGAGCTGAAAAAAAAAGTCAGGGCTAAGGTTGGATCTGCATTTGTCAGCTTTGTTTGCTTTGTCTGATGCCAATGCTTCTCCACTGCTGGAGAACAATTGGTTTGTACTCAGAGCAAGAGATCACATAAATGATCATCTCTGGGAAGAGTTAAATGTGTTTCTGGAACAGAACTTGGATGTCCTGTTGATTTAGTGCAATCCCATTGATAGTTGGATCGTATGGGACAGCATGGCAGACTTGAAGAATCATCATTCCTGCAAAATTTGTCAGGATGACCTCAGATCAGAGTATTTATCTTTGGCCAAACAGACAAAATAAAGAGGCACACAGATCCTTGAGGAAGGGAAGCGGGACCCTGTAGGGTTTCAGCATGGTGGTGATTTTCTCTCCCTCTGGAGTGGTTCCAGTGCCTGGCACTGGCATAGCCACTGTCCCTCCTCATGGCACAGCTGTGCTGGTCCTTGACTGGGACCACTGGAGAGACAAGAGCAGGAGAAATGGCTGTGGCACTCAAGGGATGATTGCAGGGCACACTGAGAAGAGCCACTGCCCCCACCAGAGCAGCCTTTCCTGGGTAAACACACTTCTGCTCGCTACTGCTGCTGTCAGATGGAAGTGAGGGGCAGGAGAGCTGGCCCTGGAGCCACACCAGTGCCACCATCTTCCAGCTGCCACCTCCTTGCTCCACTTTCTTCCTGGTGCATAACAGAGGTTAAAGGGATTCTGGAAGGAGGGAACAAGTAATGCATCTCCAGCTCCCCTTAACACACTCACATAGCTCCTTCAGCTGCTCAGCGCGTGCAGGCCAGAGAGAGACAGCAAAAGTTTAGCTATTAAGATTTACTTTAGCCCTCTTTAATATTGGCCTGGAATCCTTCAAAAGGGATTCAGACTCATCATGAGTCATGGAGCACAGCTAATCCTTCCCAAACCTGGGGAGCAAACAGAGCCTCTCACCTGCCGGCTCAAGAGCATTTCCAAAGCGATGGCGCACAGCTCAGCGTGGCTCCTTGGGGCTTGGCATTTCTGGGGCTGATCCCTCCTGCCTCTGCTCCTCTACAGAGCTCCAGAACTGCTGCTGTCCCGTGTCACAGCCCCCTGAGCCATGCAAGACAGCATGGGGCACAGCCATGGGCTGTTTGAGACTTTCAACCCTCTCCCAAGTGGATGGAGGACGGTAAATCAGAGCTCTGCACCTCCTACCATCCTCGTGGGGCTTTACAGCTGACAAAGCCTGCACACAGAGCAGGGATGCCCCAGGAAATTGTGCCACAGAGACTTTGCAAAGAACAGAGATTCCATGAAACGTTAGCTTCTTCTTCTCTGTTCCCCATGTTATTAAAAATCCAGCAGAAACTGAAAGCAGCTTTATTGACTTATTTGGGTTTCTCAGCATCCTGGTCTCCTCCTGCCTCACACACTGTGACAACCAGGACCGTGCTGTGGCCGTGTCCCACAGCCACAGGGACAGCGTGGCACAAGCACACATTTGGGATGATGGTGAGCCCAGCTCCAACAAAATCAACAGGCAGAGAAATCTTGTCAAATGGGAAGCCTGCCTTTCACCAGGCCATAGCAAGGGATAGCAGTTGTGGGAATAAATCATGAACTAAAGAATGCCCCACAAATTGACAGAAATCCCAGAAATGCTGAAAGGCACAAGAATTTATGGATGCAAAGACCCACAAAGTTTACTTTTCCTGGAGAATCATTTAAAAAATATGTTTAGAAAGCCCACTGTTGGTTCCATAATAAAGCCAGCTTACAAATAAACCAGAAATGAGCCTTAAAAACAATCTTGGTTCACTTGAAAAGAATGCAGGGACAACGCACAGCCCATCCTCTGCTCCTCAGGGAGGTGGCAGTGTTGCTTTGTACATGCTGGAGGAATTGTTACAGACTGAGATTTTTTTCAAATGAACAGCAGTGTACCATAATATACCAACAAAATTTAAGGAATTACTTAATCAAATGAAATGTAAGATCAGAGTGATATGGAAACCACACCAAAGACCTGGACCCAGGCTTTGTATAATTCAGCCAGACTAGGACACTTGTGTTTGCACACACACTCTGGGGTTTTCAACCAATTGCCAACTTTGTATTTGCTGAGAAAACAAAGTTTAAGTTGACCACCCAGCTATCTAAGAGATCCTGATAACACCACTCATGTCTCCCATCAGTACCATAAATCTCCCACTCCATTATCTACAATGAGTAAGGAGGCAAAAACACACACGGCGTGGGTGACATGCCAGACCGGGTGCATGCTCCAACGTGACTGCCCTGTCTGGATTTAAAGCATCCCGTACAGCACATGCAGCTGATTTATCTGCACATCCTCACAGATAATACTCCCAGGGACAACTGGGAAGGTCAGAGAAAGCACCTTGAGAGCGGTTTTTTTCTGCATTACTGTTAAAATCTGCAGTATGTTATGATCATTAAAAAACCTGCAAGTAGGGATACCCCCTCCCAAACTGAGTACACTTACTATAGATATAGCCAGTGATTAAAGGCACGAACATCCAGCAGAGGGGCTGATCTAGAAGCGATCATGCCATAGTTCACCTTCACTCACCTTCACTCAGTGAAAGTCCTCGGAGAAGCCCCTGCTTGTGCCTCCCCTGACTCACGAGCCGGAGGCATGTTTTACTCACAAACCCTCCGCGAGCGGCAATCAATTGTGTGCCTCTGGTTTTATTTCTCTGATGATGTCACTTTAAATACTTTTCATGTTCCATTTGTTATTTTTACTTCTAAAAATGACGCATTTCTTCAAATCCATTTTTCTCCAATTAGTCACAACTTAATGGAACAAGCTCGGCTGCCTGCCTGTCAGAGTGTCAGGCCCGTCCTCTCCGTGGTTATCCCACACAGACCCGCAAGAGCACCTGGAGTACACGGGCAGCATTAGGCACCTTGTTTATCCCAGATGCCCTTTTGGCTTCCTGCCCAAATCCTTCGCAGCAGGAGAACCGGGAACTGCAGTTTTACCAAAATAAACCACAGGCATAAATCAAAGACAGCGAAAAACCGGGAGGAAAAAAGCAAGAAAGAGGAAGGAAGATGTGTCTCTCCACTTGTGGAACAGCCTCTGTAAGAGCAAAGCCGTGACAGCTCCACAACCCCTCGGGTCTTTGCTCACATGCTGCTTCCCAACATTTAATGCACAACAGTCTGTGGCTACGGCTTGGCAGAGAGAGAAGTTTTAAGAGAAATCTCAAGGTTTTCCCTACCTGATCTGAACTTGCTCCGAATCAGCAAGGAGTGCTCAGACCCCAGGAGTGTCATGGTGACTCAGGGACCAGATCCAGACGCCCCTCACTTAAACCATTCACTTCCTCCACAGGGCAAAGCCGACCAAAGCGTGCCTGGTGCTCAGGATTCATCCAGCTCTCCTGGACTCTCCGGGCGCTTTTACAGCCGGCTGGCAAGGAGCAGCAAGTGGCTTTGTAAGATTTGGTCCCATCCAGCAGTGACCCTGCACAGACACCGAGTGCTCCCCCTGGGCTGTGTTGAACTAATTAACGCGGAGCCAGCAGGAGCCTCCTCCCGCCCGGAGTTTACTACGGCAGCTGGGTGTCCTGGCTGATGTCATCGTCTAGCGGGGAGCAGCGACTATCGGAAAGGGTCTTAGCAAAGACAGAAGTTTGATATCTGATCCTAATTACTACCGGCCGTACGCAGCCAATCCGGGCTCAGCCGACTTTGGGAGCCGCTGGAAATATCAACAGAGCCGGGGCTTAACTCTTTGCAGCGTGCTGGGACACGGCTCCCGGCCCTCAGCGGGGCTGGGGGGCTCAGCTCCCGAAGGGGAGGGCAGGGCTGGGCTCGGGACAAGTGTCCCGGCCAGAGGGTGGCTTTGGGAAGGGTGTTCCACCGGAGCGCTGCCTCGGCTGCGCTCCCCGCCAGGGACGGGGCTGCTGCTGCTGCTGCTGCCCTGCTCCCACGGATCGGGGAGTGAGCAGGGGCTGCTCTGCTGTGTCACCGGGGTGTCCCCAGTGCCACCTGGCTGTCCTCAGTGCTGTGCCCAGAGCTCTGTGTCACCGGGGTGTCCCCAGTGCCACCTGGCTGTCCTCAGTGCTGTGCCCAGAGCTCTGTGTCACTGGGGTGACCCCAGTGCTATGTCCAGAGCACTGTGTCATCTGGGTGTCCCCAATACTGTGCCCAGAGCTCTGTGTCACCTGGATGTCCCCAGTGCAGTCCCCAGAGCTCTGCACACACCTTTCTGGTGCCTGGCTGGGGATTTTCCATCTGAGTCGCTCCCCTGGGCTCCCTCGCGTGCCGTGGCACTCGGACACGGGATGTGTGAGGCAGGGCTGAACCTCAGCTCAGTCTCCTGTGCCACAGCGATCCCAAGGAGGCTGAGGACGCTGTGATAATGGAGGATCCCTCCCCACCTACCAAACACGCTCTCAGAGGAGAGAAGCCGATTACAAACACACAAAATAAAGAGAAACAGACCCTTTGAGCTCCTCTTCCCCAAGCCCACATCTGGCTCACTTGAGTGGATGATCTGCTGGCACCTTTTACTGTGGAATGTGAGTAGTACAAGCCAAGCTAAGTCAAGGACAGAGCTCAGCTTCCCCGATGTGTGGGTCTCGCCTAGAAGCTACCTAAATTCCCTCTAGGTCATAAAAATACTTCAGGACTGATATGAAGTTTTGTTGGGATTGGTTTTTGGTTGGTTTTTATTTTATTTTATTTTAATCCCATGTTTTCTGGGAAGTATCCCAAACAGTTTGGGTTGGGATGGGAGTTTCAGGGCTTCTACACTCATAGCCCCAGAGGCTCTGATTCATCAGTGACTCAATACAGCAGAGAACTCCTGGGGTCTCTCACCCTCACGCAGTCCATGGGATGGAAGCACAGAATTATTAAGGTTGGAAAAGACCTCCAAGATAATCCAGTTCTACTGTCAAGCCACCACTGCTCATGTCTCTAAGCAGCTAATCTACACATTTATTGAACATTTCCAGGGATGGCCATTCCACCACTCCCCTGGGTGGCCTGTTCCAATGCCTGAACACTCTTTCAGTGAAGAAATTTTTTTAAGTCCTGGCACAACTTCAGACCATTTCTTCTTGGCCTATTGCTTGTTACCTGTCAGCTGAGGTTAATGGGGCTGTCCTGAGCTGAGCTCCCTGCTTACCGTGGGTGGGATGTGATTTCCTCCTTATGCTACATCTGATGAAGTGGATTTTCCTTAATGACTGGCAAGGGATAGACAATTTAAATAAATTGGCCTCCAAGCACTGAGCTGAGCTGGTAAACAGAGTTCTACTGTATTGTCTAGCAAGGTGGCCAAAACCTTGTTCCTTAGTATTTTTTCCTAATGTTCAGTAATTGAAGTGTCCTCTCTAATGGAGTTAACATCACAATCACAACAACAAACTAACCCCACCACTCAGCAGAACCATGAACAGCTCAAGGACAGGGCAGGGCTCATTGACACCCTGTGTCTCCAACTGCAGGGTTTTGTACTTTTTTGTTTTGCAAACTCCTGTTTGATTTACTGCTCCTGCTGGCCAAAGCTCTACTCAGATATTCCTGCTCCCTTTGGAGTTTCTAATTCCTTCCCTCCCTCCCGGATGGAGATACATATTTCTTAGGATGCCTATAACAAGCTCTAATTTGTTGACTCATTTCAGCAAATTGCTCAACTGCTAAACTCACAGTCCAGAGCTGGTGTTTCCCTGTGATGGTCCTTACGTGAGACTTAGCCCTGACCACGAACTCTTGATGTCCTCAGGAAACAGAGCGAAGTTGTCTCTCATAAACCTCAGCAGCAAGGACAGGACTGAGATCCCACCACTGATTCTGAGCCATTTGCCTGGCTGCTGCTTGCTTTAGGTAGCCAAGAAATATTTATCCCCCAACAAGGTCCTCATGAGCTTCCAGAGCTGGCATTGCCCAGCCCTCGTGTCTTGGCCATGTCTGCACTGCGGTCACAGCTCACCTCTGAAAAGGGCCTCACCACCAGCTGCATCACCACCTTTCTCTGGCAGGTGACACAGTCACACTGTCCCTGCAGAGACCACAACTGCTTCCCTTTCCCCTGTTCCCAGCTCTGCTATAAGCACGTCTGATGTAAACCAGGTCATCTTGACTGCAGTGAGTGAAAGAGTGAGCCTTAAATGTCAGAATAAATTTGTCATGGCAGGGAATTCCTTTGAACTGAGAAGTCACACCCCAGAGCCATAGGGATATCAGCTCTGTGCTGCTCACCAGATCCCGAGAAGCCATCCCTTCTGATCTTCCAACACACCCCATTGTTTATGGGACTGATATATTTTAAAGCAGATTGTTTGCTTGTTTGTAGATTTGCAACTATGGGAAAAAGAACCAAATTGAGCTGAAGTTCCAGTGAAACCCCTCTGGGGACTTGGAGGGATCAGTGTGTGACAGTGCCTGTGCCAAAGAAGGGGGGTTTCCCCAAACCTGGTGTTCTGCCAGTCCTGTCTGCTCAGATTGCCCTC
The DNA here is from genome assembly GCF_049639895.1 of Pseudopodoces humilis. Taxonomy (NCBI): domain Eukaryota; kingdom Metazoa; phylum Chordata; class Aves; order Passeriformes; family Paridae; genus Pseudopodoces; species Pseudopodoces humilis. The sequence goes on from NC_142220.1 coordinate 9,850,767, forward strand.
TCCTGTGGGAATGAGGCTGCTTTGTCTTTGATTTCTTTTCTCTAGCACCTGGCAGCTCCATTTGGAACAGACCTCTCCTGCCATGGCCTTATTTCTTGACTCTTCACAGCATGCTCTGGAAAGGCAGATCTGATGGTGTGAGCTCCCAGCCCTGACTCTCCCATCCCGTGGGTAGGGAAGCAATAATTTGCTGCTGCTGGTGCAGCTGTGGTGTCCAAGGTCCCATGGGGAGGGACAGCTGTGCTGGCACACAGCTCTGTGCTGAATGTCCCCAGGCTGGCACAACTCTGAACCCTGAAGGAGTGGGAAGGCTGGAAAAAGAGTTGCCTTTACAAATATGTTGCTCAGGAGGAGTGCATTCTTCCATTCATACCCAATACAGAGTACAGAGCAGTAGCCAAGGGTAGGTATCACAGGGAAACCAGTAACCAAGGCTCACAAGGAACTCTGGACATCATTTGAAGATGCTACTGCCAGGATGCCACCACTGTGATAGAGAATGGAAGAAGAAATCTTCCCCTGAGAAAGAATTTTCACTGAACTGCCCATTAGTGCACCTGAATTCAGGACAGATATGAACCTCCTGCTCTGAGGCTGCACCAGCAAAGCTCCAGCCATGCTGCTCATCATGGCCTTTAGGAACCTGAAGAGAAATTATCTTTTCTTTGTGTGCCTGAGCCTTACCTGGGGTTGAATTGCACAGAAAAGAGCTCCTGTTCCTCTCCAGGACCTGGGACAGACAGAAGCTTTCTGAGCTGGAGCAAGCGAGGCAGCAGTGTCTCTGTCACAGTGAACAGAGGTGGCCTCTAGGGACTGGCTCAGAAAGATCCTGGCTGTCCTAGCTCATGCCCAGAGCATGGGATTTTCTTTGGTCAGGGAGCTGGGAGCAGGGATGGTCCAATCCTTCACTTCTGATAGCTCCTGGTAAGCACCACTGCAGCAGCATTTCACTGTCCTGAATTTGCCACTGTCTGCCAGGCTTTTAAATGGTCTGTCCCCTCCCTATCTCCTCACAGAGCTTGAGGGCTGGAATTTATGGCAGAGATGTCATGAGCTCTTCCCATTCCGACAGCAGACAGCCTTGCTTGAATTGGAGCTGTGAACTATTTATCACAGTGCTCCAAGCATCCAAGCAAGGTTCCTCAATTTATGAAGGTCCAGAAGATATTATGCAATTGACAACATGAACACAAAAATACTTCTGCACTTTGCTAAAGCTACTATTAAGCTGCCTGATGTTTTCATCATAATATTTATTTCTTTGTAAATACACTAAATTCTCCAATCCCGATTCAAAACAGAAAGATCAGAGAATGAAAATAGGGAGATGACATAGCTGTTTAAAGATTATGTAAAATGTTTTTTACTAGCATAAATATTTCATTGTAAATCTCTGGCTGTTGTGTTTACTGAGCAGGGATGTGCAGAGAGTGCAGAGAGCCGCCACAGCCGGGCACTGTGCTGGAGGCTGTCCCACGTCCCACGTCCCACGTCCCATGTCCCATGTCCCTGCCAGTTCCTCCCTGCGTGCTCCAGGCTGCAGGAACCCTGGCACTCATCCCTGACTGCCTGGCTCAGGCAGATTGTCACTCCTGCCACACAGACTGCTCCTGCAGCAGCAGTGGCTGCAGCCGCTCCGTCAGCCCTCAGGACAGAGGGGATCAGAGCAGGTGAAGGAGGAGTTAAAGGCTCAGGGTCTGAGGCTGGTTTGAGGGAGGTCAGCAGCAGGGGTGATGCTCTCCATGGGGTCCCTGTCTGGAGCGCAGTGCTCAGGTCAAGTGGGCTGTGCTGGCAGGAGCTCAAGGCACTCAGGGACCTCCTGTGTCCCGTGCAGAGCAGGGGGAAGGGTCAGGCCAGACACGGCCCATGCTGTCCAGAGCCATGGGGTGTGGGATGGGAGATACCAGTAGCTGCCTCCTGACTCATGACCGTGGTGGGACACCAAGGTCAGGGCTCTGGCCTCGGTGGGAGGTCCAGCATGCCCTGAGCATGGCCCTGGTGTGGACTCCCAGGCAGGGGGGGTCTGGCTCTCCTGTCCCTGTGGGGAGGAGAACCGGGGAAAGGCTCTGTGAATTCCCTGCAGGCACAGCTGAGGAGGGTGTACAGTGAGTGGGACTGTGAATTTCTGTCTTTCACAGCTGGGGCAGGCAAATTTCTATTTTAATCCACTGGAGATGACATTCTGGGGATGGTTTCCCAATGGAGCTGGTGAGTTGCTCCCTTCAAGGGACTTCTCTCACACCCACGACTGTTCTTGGGCCACAAGCAGGATGCTCCAGGTGCTGAGCTCCCCTTGAAGTGGTGCCTGGGGTAAGCCTCAAACGCTGCAGCCTCGCCAGTGCCTTGTGCAGGCTGCAAACCAAGCCTGGAGCAGGCTGCCTGTGTCCTTCCTCCTGTAGCCAGCCCCATGCTCACCCCAGCGAGGGTCCAAGCACTCATTCCCAGTCCCAGGCTGTGCTGCTGGGTAGCTCTGCGTGCTGTCCAGTGGTTCTCCTGCCTTTCCTGCCAGCCAAATGTGCACTCCCACCAAGCAGCCCTCATCCCCAGGCTCAGGGGCTCTGCCAGAGCATGAGGAGGGTGAGCCTGGGGCCGGGGTGATGTCCCTACAAGCAGCATGTCCCAGCCAGCTGGACTGGTGAGAGGAGCTGCATGACCAGTGCAGAGGGCAGTGAGGAACATGTGAGGCCAAGCTGGTGTTTTGCAGCAGAGCCCTTGGCTGCTTTCTGGGTGGCCAGCGCAGGCAGGAAGGATCTCGTGCCTAGTCTGGCTGCTCCAAGCACTGGTGACTCGGTGGCTGGCTGGAAATGAGGGAGAGAAGCAATGGCAGTGCCACTATCACCCCCAGGCCCCCAGAAAATCTGTTCTGCTGACCCATGTCCCTTCTCACCCTTCACTCTGTGGGTGTTTCCAGAGCTCTTTGGCAGCACAGGTGCCTGAGGGGCTGCACAAGTGGTCCATGGAGCAGCTGGATGTTCGGGCAGTGCAGGCACTGCCAGGCTCTGGAGCCGAGGGGGACGAGCCTGCAGCACCCCGAGAGCTGAGGAGGCTCCACAGGGCCCGGCCAGGGGTGACCTGGCTTCTGTTCCCTCCGCAGTGGGACTTTGGGCAAGTCACGTCTCTGTTCGGTTTCCTTATCTCTAACTGGCCGTAATGAGGCTAACCCCTCTGTAAAGCTCTTGGAAATCTCCCACCGAGCAGGGCCAGATAAGAGCTGTGCTGCTCTAAGCCCTGCAGCAGCTCCGGAGCTCGAGACTTCCCCACAGAGCAGCCTGCACCGCCCCATCTCTGCCCCAGCAAGGACACACTGATGCTCCCACCCGCATCCCTCCCTCGTGCCCACGGAGCCACCGCGGCACCGCCGCTCGTTTGGTGGCTCAGCCCTAAACGAGGAGGCTGTTTTGGGGAGGGGAGTGACAAACACTGGCGAGGGATACAAAGCAAAGCTGGGCCTGGGTTAGTGGCGAGCAGAGCTAAAGCCCCAGATATACATCGGATGGGCTGGGAGCATTATGTATTCCTGGAATGCCTTCTGGTCTTTATTAAAATGAAACCACAGCCAGCCCAAGAGAGCTCATCGCCCAGGCACCGGGCCAAGTATAAGTTACTTCTACAAATATTTATTTAACCATATCAATGACAAACTCTTTTGTATAAATGTTTTTATTTAATCATAATTTACCAATTATTTTAAATCAATTGTTTGCCTGGTTTCTAAACACTAATCAAGAGGCTTGCATTAGCATTACTCAGGCGGATTAGATGCGTTATTTCTCTGAATCTTATGCCATTGCTTGCCTGCCTTGGCCATGGAAGAGGGTGCAGATGGATCCCAAATTTCACTCCAACTGTCAGATTCCTGGAGGACTGTGCATGCAGCATCGCCAGCCCTCCCCACCCAGGTGACCTCTGGACTCAGCGGAGTGCCTCAGGCACAGGGATACACAGACACTGATCCCACCTGGTGCTCCCGGGACAGGACTTTCTTCTGGTCTCAGGAGATGTCCCCATCACTGATGTGTTGAGTGCCCTGCCCTTCCCGTGTTTAACCCTTATACCTGAGCCCAGAACTTGCACTGCTGTTCCTCAGCTCCCCTCAGCCCAGCTCTGGTAGGAATACGTGAGCATGGCCACAGTGCTTTGGGACAGAACAGGAGCCAGCTCCCTCTCACACATGGACCTTCTCCAGCCCAATTCTCTCACCTCTGGAATCTGCACTTCTGCAGGGCTCTGCCTGCTCAGGAGGTGAGCTGTGGTGAGGGCACCCAGCAGCGCTTAAAGCACACAGCAGCCTTGGGAAGCATCTCGTCCTGCACAGCCACGCAGACCTGGGGCAGGAACAGGAATCTGCTTGTTGCCATCTGCACACGCTGTTTATTTATAAAATTTCAGGCTGCTACTGTCCTGCACCTTGGCTCGCTGCTCACAGCGCCTGCTGCAAGCTCCGCTCACGCACGGGTCTGTTCAGCATCTGCCTTTCCAGCCCCGGAGCTGCCAGCTTCCCCAGAACCCGATTCCCCCCACAGCTCTCCACAGGGCACTGGCCTTTTGCTGCCAAAATCCCCCTCACAATATTTTTTTTCGCTGTCTTCCTCCACCAGTCGCTGTCTGCTCAGAAATGGGAGCGGTGCTGCTGTGAAGCTGGGAGAGCTGGGGCTTTATCCCACTTCCAGCAGCCTCCCCTCGGTCTGGGCTACTCAAGGAGGAGAGAAAGCAGAGACTTTGAAATTCTCCCTGATGGGGAGGGGCATGGAGGTACCAAGGTTTGCAAAACACAGACTTGGGAATGAATAACTTGGTCACAGCACTGCAGCAGAGACCCAAAATCACCGGCAAACTTCTTCCAAGATAATTAAACCCCAAACAAATAAAAAGAGGAATTGGACCAACTTGGATAGAACTACGGGACTTATCTACTATTTTAAAGATGACAAAAATAGAAATCAGTGCTGTATATAACCTTGTAATGTTTATGTTTTGTTTTTTTCTGACTAATGAGAAATAGAGGTGCTGCTAGAGCCGAAGCAGTGCAAACATGGTCTGTGTCTGCCTGTGGCCAGAACTCTGCAACCAGAAAATATCACGGCACTGGGGACAGGAGCTGCCTGCTGCTGGCTTGGGAACACACAGGGACAGGTCTCTGAAATGCTGTGCAAACACAGACCTGCCACTCTAATGCAGATGAAAGGAAAACTTCTGGAAATGAAATCATTCTGCACACTGCTCTGAAAAGCCTTTCAGTTCTGAGGGAAAATGAGCCAAATGTGCCTGTTTTATGATCTCTTATTTCTTACAAACTCCTTTTTAGAAATTAACTAATTTTTTCCCCCTTTTTCTTTTATTTGGAGGTACTGAGGGATTTTTCAGAGCCTCAGCTCTCTGGCTGAGAAGGAAGAGACTCTCTGGGAAGCGCACACCTGACCCGTGCTGGCTGTGGGATGCGGTTCCTCCCTGTGCAGGTGGGAATGACAGCAGTAGAACAAGCAGGGGCTGCCTTTGGCCCCTGCTCTGTGACAGCTGAGATCCTTCCCTACTGGACTGCCCAAAAATGAGATGTGGAGTTCAGCTTCCACCCCTTCTCACAGACTGCAAGGTGTGACAGTTTTTCCTGACCAAGATAATGTGGAGATCCCCGAGGCCCTTGGTCCACTGCAACATCCGAGTCTGTTCAGTGTGAAGACCGCAGGACCGGGTGGTCCAAAGGGATCAAAGAGTTTGAAGCCACAGTAAGAAAAAGGAATTGCCTGGCAATGATCTACAGGACAGGCAAAATCCAGTGCAAACCATCTCTGCTGTGAAATAGCAAATACTTGTTCAGGACAGGGACAGCTGGAGAAAAGTAAATGTGCTGTAGGACATTCATTCCAATTTATTGCCTCTGAGGATTGGGCCCCACGCCATGCAGCTTCAGACCCCTAATCCCAAACTGGTCATCCAGACACATCTGGAAATGTTAAATATACTGGGGAGCAAGGAAGGATTCCTGGATTCTGTATTCATTTTAGGCTGAGTATTTACGTAAGATACTTTTCTTATCTTCCTGAACTATTTATAGTTTTGTTTGTATGTTTGGGACACAGACTATCCTACTATGCTTCAATAAATCTGAAATATCTTTGCTGACAAAAAGAAATGTCGTCTGCTGTTCATGGAAAGAGGGAAATCTTTGTATTGGGCTACTTGTACAGTTAATGATGCTCTCTGGGCAGATGTTGACTCATACAAATTCTTAATTTTCATTAATTTTATGAAAAAAAAAGAAGCTAACACTCAGTGTCTGAGTCAAAGACCATCCATACTGTGAAACCTAGGAATAACCTAGACAAAATAAATCTTCCTTCCCAAAGATCTTACATCACTATCACTCCCCACCACACAGATCAAGAAGATGTAAAATGTCTTTTGAAGGGCTGCCATTACCAGAAGGGTGCTGATGATGTTGTAAAAAATGAGGTTCATTCCCACATGGAATTTCAGGGTTAATCCCCAAACAATCCACCTGCCACTGAGCTGGGAACCAGCTCTGACACTGGGTAACCTGGGCAAGGGAGTGAGAAAGAGGCAATAAATAGTGAGTGAGGGGAGCAGTAATAAAGAAACATGTGGTTTTTTTGTCATATGAGGGAAGTTTTTTGATTTTTATATAAGGTATGAGATTCTGCAAGTGACAGGCTGCTCTTATTTTGTGCTCATCACAGGTAATTTTGTCAGGTTGCCAAGCAGGGTGATTTAAATAACTCCCTCCAAGCCTCTTTTAATAAAACCATCTCTAAACACATCCAGTTTCTCCAGACAAAAGGTACAGAGGGAGCTTCACAGAGTCCTTGGATTAGTGTAAAATGAGATTTATGGATTCCCTGTGAGTGGCAGCTGGGCTGCCTCCGTATCCCAGTGGGGGTGGCAGGCACAGCCCCAGGACTTCTCTCCTGGAGTGGTTTCAGGGCTGTTGGTGCCGAGATTGAAGGTGTGGGGAGAGGGAAAGCCAAGGTGTGCTCAGCCCTGGCCCCCTCCCACGGGCTCTGAGGGGCAGCTCGTGAGCTACCTTCCACCCCCGGCAATGAAAATAGACAGCTCTGCTCCTTTAATATGCCTTAAATATTCTGGAAATGAAAGGAGGCAGGTTAGCTTGATTTCATTTACTCTGAGATTTTATTTTAATGTAGGTTTGATAACTAAATGGAAAACAAATGTGGGATATTAAAGGGAGGCGACCCAGCCCAGCGGAGGGAACAGGACCGGTGCAGGAACATTTTTCTAAAGATCCCTTCTGGAATGTTATTTTGAACTCCTTGAAACGCCAAAGGTTTTTAGACATTGTGTGTTTTGTTAAGTGTCCCTTGGGAACACTGGGTTTAAAATTAGTCAAACTCTTTCACTTTTTTAAACCCTGCCCTAAAATAGTTGATATAAAATTTGGTGGGAATTCTGCTGAGAGCTTAAATTGGCTGAAACAGACGACCTAATGGAAACGACATTGGGGGAAAAAATGTTAAAAACCTGGTTTTCTTTCTGGCTTCCAATGACATAATCAGGACATGGCAGGACTGCCTGCTCCTCTGAGCATGGCCCTGACCCTGGGGCTCTGGTCACCAGTTTCCCTCGAATGGGAGAAGGAGGGAAGCAGCTGGGAGAGAGCTAAAAGAGGGAGATGACTGCTCTGGTACGGTACTGCCCGTCCTCTGTGGTTGGATTCCTCTGTGGGCTGACGTTCATCACCCTCAGAGTGCAGGGCCTGGAGAGCAGCTCAGCAACACCCACATCTCTGTCCAGAGGTGTGTGGTAGAGCCATTCCCTCTGATGGGACACCTGGCTGGTCCTCGTGCTTGGGACAGGAGGAGCAGACAGGATTTGACTGAAAAGGAGCTCTGGGTGACACCTCCAGGCTCATCTTCCTGACAAACATCTTTGTGACAGCTTCTGGATGAGCCTGTGTCACCTTGCCCTCCAAAGGGTTGTTTTGGGCCTGTTGTGCTCTGTGGGGTGTGAGGAAGGGTGGCACTGGCAGCAGCCACCACTCCTCCATCAGCTCCTCCCAGGTCAGCCCTGAGCTGTGCTGGTTCAAAACACGTCCCAGAAACACGTCTGGGACCTTCCCCAGCCCGGTAGCTTATTTATTGGAGTCATTTTGTCACTTTGGGAGATAAAGCTGCCTTCACACACCTCAGGTTCCTCTCAGCAGAGCTGGGAGATAAGGGCTAAGGGGTGATGGCTCCTACTTGCCGTGAGCCTTGTGGATTTGGAGGACAGGCCCCTTTGGGAAGCCACCTCTGCTATCACTTTGACAGGTGACAGCTGTGCTCCGAGCAGCCAGCCACAGCCAGAGATTAGCCAAATGTGTCTCCTGCCCAGAGTGCTCAGACTCTCCTGACGTGGTTTCACAACCCAGAATGGGAAAGGATTTTGAGTTGAGATAGGGGGCCTTACTCAGAAATGGCCTGACCTAAGGACCTCGCTATCAGCAGCCACCACACTGGGGCTCTTCCCAAGAGGTGATAAGAGGGAGGAGGGGCTGTTCTGCTGCCCTGGTTTAGTGTCTGGAGTGCAGGGGATGAGAGAGACCTTTGCATTCTGCTTTCTGCCCCGGGGAGTGCCAGGGACACACTGGCATCAGGGCAGCCACCTGGGGAAGGGGGAAATCCTTAGGAGAGGCAAACTTGGGCAAACTCTTGCTTTGTGACTGAGAACACACTTGATTTGGGGCGTATCCAGATTCCTGTGGAAGTTATATCAGCCACTCAGAGAGGCACTTGCACTTCACAAGCGCAGCCACATCAGCCAGCTGTGTCCTGAGGCCTCCAGCCTGCTTCTGCAGAGTGTGGGAGCAGGGCTGCTGAGCATGGGGTCCTGAGGAGGTGGGATGTGCTGTGGGAAGGGGTGGACCAGTTGTGGAGAGCAGGTTCTTCCAGCAATGGTGCAAGGGCTGCTGGAGGGCAGATCAAAAGTCAGCCAAGAGCAACACGTGTCATTGCAGATGTGCAGGGTCACTGGCTCTGGGGGCTGTGGGAGCACCTCAGGTTGGAGAATACTTCAGGAGAAAGAGCAGTGGCTGGCACAGATGCTCAGGGAACCTGCCTTTGTCACCAGCCAGCTCAGGGAAGTCCCTCACCAGCAAGTCACTTCTTGGCCTGCTTCCTCTCCCACATGGGGTTTTGTGAGATGTTAAATTCCTCCAGATGGGGGTGTCCCTCGTCATGGTCTGACTCCTGTTCTTGTTACCTCATTGTAGAAGGCATTTTTCTGGAATTTGTGAACTGTTGCCTGTCCAGTCAGACTGCCTGGAGCTCCCTGCAGCTTTCTGCAGACTTTTGCTTCCCAGGCATGCCCGATCCGTAGGTCAGAGTGCGCAGCCAGGCACAAGAGAGGCACGTATTCCGGGCAGGACTACGCATCCGTGGCATGCCTCTATTGCAGGGTATTCAGGGTATTTCAGTTCTGGTAGCACTGAAAAATGGCACTCCTCATGGTACCCACATTTTCATGCCAAACTAAACTTTCTTGTCCTTTTCAGAGGTATTTATAGATGGGAATCTTGACAAGAATGAGTTTCTGTTTTGAAAGGAATAGTTTTGTTTGTTACCAGCTCTGATTTGAGTGCGTGTTTGTGTGTGCATGTGCTCAAAGGTGCGAGCAAGTGACAAAAATGCCACCTAAAGAATGTGCTAAGTGAATCCCTAGAGAGAATAATGAGGAAAAATGAGACAGTCTTTGAACTGGATGTTGAAAAGCTTGACAGAAGCAAATATGCTCCTCCTGGATGGTGCATAGGGCCAAGGAGAAGGGGCAGTGGCACTGGCAGGGTCCCAGTCCTGGTGTGTTCTGTGACAGGGGAACCTTTTCTTCCATGCTGCAGGCTGGCCTCACCTCACTGCAGCATGGCTGGCTCTGCTCCAGGGCCTTGCAGAAAGGAACTGGGTTTGTCCAGAGGAAAACCACTGGCTGAGAGGAACTGCATGGAGCTGCCCTCAGTTCAACTCACTAACATCTCTGAACTGACCTCTGAGCTGGGCTGGGAGGATGGGCTGGCTGGGGGGACAAGATATTCCAGCATGGAAAGAGTGCTGTCAGTCAGGAGAGGGGTCAGTCAGGAGAGGGGTCAGTCAGGAGAGGGGTCACTCAGCAAGGGGTCACTCAGCAATGGGGTCACTCAGCAGAGGGGTCACTCAGCAAGGGGTCACTCAGCAGAGGGGTCACTCAGCAATGGGGTCACTCAGCAGAGGGGTCACTCAGCAATGGGGTCACTCAGCAGAGGGGTCACTCAGCAGAGGGGTCACTCAGCAATGGGGTCACTCAGCAGAGGGGTCACTCAGCAATGGGGTCACTCAGCAGAGGGGTCACTCAGCAATGGGGTCACTCAGCAGAGGGGTCACTCAGCAGTGGGGTCACAGCAGTGAGGTCACCAAGCAGGTTTTACTGGGTGTTTTCTCCATGGCCACACTGACATGGGGACAACCATCAGACGTGCTGGGACCGGCTGCATGCGCGTTCCTGGCAGCAGCAAACCCTGGGAACACAAGATGTCAGGCATGTCCCACCACCCCTCCCCTCACTGGCTGCTGCCTCAGTCCCACCTCCATGTCCTGGACAGCCAATCCCTTTGGCTTTCCTGTCTCCAGATCCTGCATACATCCACACAAATCCACCTCCTGGTACCCACAGGAGCCCATCCTGCGTGCCAGGGCTGGATACACTCCAGGGTCTGTGCAGGAGATGTTGTCCAGCAGCATTGGGAAGTGGCATTGGGAAGGCAGCAGTGAGGTCTGATGGAAAGCTCTTTAAAGCACCTGAACAATACCCAAAACTCAGATTCTCAGCTTGCTGGTGAATACAATCACTGCCCTCAGCAAGCACAGAACTCTGCTACTGCTCTAGGCTGCAGTGGTGGACAGTTCCCATCCCTTCTTGGCTGCGCACCAAATGACCAAGAAAAATTCAGGGCTAAAGCCTGGGAGGAAAGAGAGATTTGGTTTTGTAAGATTGTGACATGAGTTGCAGTGGAGAGGAATTCAAGGAACTCGCCCCTCCCAAACTGATTGATTCAAAGTATTTTGATAGCAGATTGTACACGAAGCAATTAAATAAAGAATAATGCAATGCAAATATTTCAGAAATGAGAGACACATGGAACAATGTTTAGAAGTCCAAGGAAAATCCATAGACATGAAATTTTAGCTAAAACCAGGACTGCTGTCAATGTTCTCACAGATCTTCCCTTGGTCCCTGTGCTGCTGTGAGAAGGTTGGGAATGGTTTTGCAGAGCGCCTGCAAAGGTGCAGGTCAGCTTCCCAACCGTGCTGGGAGCAGCTCCCCATTCCAGCAGCAGGGACAGAGTGACAATCCCTTCAGGAACCTGCAGCACACACCTGCCCAGGCCACACCAGGTGGCAGCCTGAAGGGGTCAATGTCATACACTCATGGAATGGTTTGGGTTGGACCTCAGAGATCATCTCATTCCAACCTCCTGCCATGCACAGTGACACCTTCCACTACCCCAGCGTGCTCCAAGCCCCATCCAGCCTGGCCTTGGACATTTCCAGTGATGGGGCAGCCACAGCTTCTTTGGACACCCTGTGCCAGGACCTCAGCACCCTCACAGGGAGGAATTTCTTCCTGATCCAATCTAAATCTTCTTTCTTTCTGCTTAAAGCCATTTCCCCCATTTCCTATCAGTCCAGGCCCTTGTAAAAAGTCTGTCTCCATTTTTCTTGTAGCTCCCTTCAGACACTGGAAAGCCAATTGGGTCATCCTGAAACTTCGTTTTTCCCAGCAAATCTCAGCTCTCCCAGCCTTTCCTCCTGGCAGAGCTGCTCCATCCCTCTGCTCACCCTGGAGCCTCCTCTGGGCTCTCCCCAGCAGCTCCAGCTCCTGCCTGTGCTGGGCCCAGGCTGGGGCAGCTCTGCAGGTGGGGTCTGAGCTGAGCACAGGGACAGAACCCCCCTCCCCTCCCTGCTGCCCACGCTGGGGCTCAGCCCAGGGCAGGGGGGGGTTCTGGGTCCCAACTCTCACTCACAGCACCCCCAAATCCTTCTCCCAGGGCTGCTCCCAAACCTGGATTGCCTCAATCTATATGCAGCACCTTGCACTTGGTTAAACCACATGAGGTTCCCACTGGGATTTCTCCAGCCTGTCCAGGTGAAATTTTGGATCCCTTTTCTCATTTCACCTCTGGTTATGCCATTCTTAGTCTACAGAAGCCACTGTATTTTGTATTTCAAGCAAGTTTCAGTCTGCAGCCGCTGTGATGGGGCCAGGAGTCTGCCAGAGCTTTGAAACAAGGTACCAGGCTGCTCTTTCCTTCATGAGCAGCCCATGCAGAAAAAAAGACCTTTAAAAATAAAATTATTTCAAATAAAGCCAGGAAGTTCAATGTGAGACAGAGTGGAAATCAGCAGACATCACAAAAAAAAATTCCCTTGACCCACTAAGACCTGCTGAGAGGCCTCTCCCTCAGAATTTCCCTTCAAAGGGAACCCTTTACATGGGAGAAGAAATCAGGAAGGGATGGGCACAGTTCCTCAGACATCTCCATTTCACTCCTTCATCTCTGAAAGAGGCCAAGATGCCAACTTCCCAAGCAAGCTAAGGCACCGTGGCAGCTCTGGAATGCATTTCTCATTATAATTCTAATTGTGTCTTCTATTGCTCTATATTTTTGTAGCTATTTCTAATATCACAAATATTTGCATTGCCCTGATTTTCTGAGATTCACTTCACATTCTCAGCTGCCATCTGCTCCTGATGCCATCTCGGGGAGTTCACTAGGTGGAGAACCAGAAGCCCTTGGAGGATTTACACCAGATTTGGAGTTCCATGATGTAGGACTCATCTTTAGCCCGTACATCTGGATCTCATCCTCTTCACTGACACATCAGCAGCAGGAAAAGCTGTGGCAAGGGACAGGGCCTTACCCTGTCCCTCAAAGTCAGCCCCGCTCCAGGCTCTTGGCTGTGAGCCCTCTCCTGCCCTGAGATGGGTCACAAAAACCCAAGCACTGTTGGCACTGCTCTGCTATGAACTCTACCCTCGAGTTTCCAAGATTTGATGCTCAGCCAGCTCTGTCAAGGGATCCACCTCATCAGGGTGGATGTCAGGGATACAGAATCACCTGCCTGAATGCCCCCATAACATTACCCAGGATACAAAAATCTGCCCTGAATCTTCTGGCAAGTGAAACGTGCCTTGGCAGATTTCAAACACAGGCAGGGTTTGCACGGTGCTGATCCCCTGAGCAGTGTTTGGGCTGTGGGAATGGGCAGTGGGAACCCTGTCAGCCCGGAGTGGGGAGCAAAACGAGGCAGTGACTCAAGGGGGGAATCACTGCCCTTCTTCCAGCCTCTCTGTGCAGCAGCTGCCTGGGACATCCCATGCTGGCAGAGGCAGCCCAGACCCACCTGCTCCTGTAGCTCCTGCTAAAGGGCAGCTTTCCTCTCTGCCTGCAGCCCTGGGAGGTTCAGCTGGCACAGGTTTGCACATACTGTCCCCTGCGTGCAGGCAGGAGGGGGACTGGGATAGAGCACAGCAGCTGACTCAGCCCAGAGCCCCAGATGTGAGTGCCTGCTCCTGCCAGGCTGTCAGGGGTGAATGGACAAGCAGCTGCCGAGTGCAGTGACCCTCACACAGCTCTGTGCTTACCTGCCCTCCTCATTCACCACTTCTCACCCCAAGCCTTGGCCCAAACCCATCTCAAGGTCTCATTCTGAGTTAGGAGACATCTACCAGTGAAAACTGGTGGCCAGGCCTTCCATCCTGCTCTAGGAAGATTCTGAGATGGGTTTCTTGTCCCTGGGTACACTGTTGGGGGTGTTTGTGGTTTCCTTGCCAGCTGTGTCTGTCCTGTCGCTGTGATCCCCAGCAGCTACGCCACCCTTTGAGCCGAGCCTGTCCCGAGGATGTTCCACAGCAATTCCCAGGAACTCACACAGCACTTCCCTGGAAAGTCAGCATGCCTGAGGCTGGCACTCTCTGCCTCCTTGCCATGCGTGGAGAGGAGCTCTGTGCCGTGCCTGGTCCATCAGCACACCACTGACCACCTGCCAGGCACGCAGGATTTATCAGCAGTTTGAGCTTATGCAAAGGTGCCTGGCTCCCTGCTCTCCCTGCAAGGACCCTGAGGGCTGCAGCAGGGACCAGCTCCTGCTCCCTGAAGGCCTTGGAGAGACAGACTGGAATGTTCCCAAATGGAGATGATGGGTGGTGAGAAGAGCAGAGCCCTGGCACACACTTTGCTGTGCACTCCCCGTGACTTCACCTTCCACCCACTCCCTTTTTGCTCCCTCCAGCCAGGGAGTAGGATGAGGTGGGGCACTCTGCTCACTGCAGGTGCTGCTGCAGCCAGTGCATTGCATTCCTCCTGGGCCCAGCCAGGGCTGGACATGCAGAAATCTGACAGTCATGACTGTGAACGCTTTACTAAATCCATGATTTCCACCTCTGCTTGGCAGCCCAGAGGAAAGAGGTGTAGAGGCAGCATCAGGGGACTTGGGCAGTCTGTGATGGTACAGTGACACGAGTCGTCATGGCAGCAGCTCCAGCACAAAGCTCACAGCAACACTTCACCCATGGGGAGATGTGCAGAAGAGATCACAAAGCTCATAAATAAACCAGGTCAGATTTTGGAGAGTGCTTCACCCCCTGGTGCTCAGAGCGGTTGCTCAGCACCCCCCGGAGCCAGTCACACAGCAAGAGAGGAGCTTTGCCAGGATGTGTGCTCAGCATGCCTTGGTGTCCAGCTAGCTGGGATTTCTGAGAGTGCTGAGGTTCCTGGTGAGCACGTGCATGGTTTGCAAGTGTTTGCAAAGCAGAAACATGCAAATTCAACCCTAAGTGAATGCTGATCTGAAAAGCCTAACCAGAGTGTATTTTTGGGTGTCCTGTTTAAAAGCCATCCAGTCAGGGAACAGAAACAATGGCAGATGATTTAAGCTATCAGTCACACGATGTGAACACGAGCAAAGAGCCAAGTCGAGGGATAGTGGTTTGAACTCTTTGCTCGTGAATAAGGGCACATTGGCAGAGCTCTGGGGGAGCAGCTTGATTCCTGGCTGTGGGGTCTCTGAGCTCTCCCTTGCCAAGTGCTTGTGTGAGGAGACTTGCTGGGTCTCACCAGGAGAGGGGGGTTAAAAGCTCCTCAGCGTGAGAGAAGCTGTCACTACCCTGCACTGATATGTCACAAGCACATCCTTCTTTCCCTGTGCTCACATCTCAGCAGGCTCCTGCCTCTTCTCTGCTCCAGATGTGTGATAGGGAGGATTTACTGAGTTCCCATGTGGCTTGTTCTTGGCTCTCCCTCTATCCATTACTGAGCCTGTTGCTGAGCCCTCTGCACACCCTCTTCTCCTCACCTGGAGAGGTGGGAAGTGGAAGTGGAGCTCAGATTCCCCGGGGCTGTGCCTAGCAGGGCTGTCCAGGGGATGCCCAGCTGTGCATGGCACACATACCCTGTCTGCCCTGAGAAGGACCATTGCATCACTGTGTGGTACAGAAATTGGTTTGGGGTAACCTCTGAGAGACCATTTGTTGTTTTTGAGGTACAAAGGAGAGCTCAAATGTGAGCATTTAGCAAAGTCTGTCCCTCTGGCTGCATGCTGCCTCCTCTCAGCACCCAAAAACTGGAAAAAACTGGACTTCAGTGTGTGCTGGGAGACGAAAGACTGAGCAAAACAAACACACCATTTCAGAGGAAGGGCTGATAACCAGAGCCTTTTCTTCAGCTCTGTGGCCCTGGTAATGCCCCGTGCCCAGAGGAGCCAGACACGGGGCTGCTTCTGCAAGTAAGGGATCCCCAAGCTGGACCTGCCCCTACACACAACAATGTGATCTTATTCTGCAGGCAATTGTCTCCATTGTGAAGGGATTTGATTAGCCTCCACTGTTTGTTCCTGTATCTCACTCCTGACCTTCAGACTGTATTTCCTCATTTTCAGATTCAATTCATAACAACCAGTTTATACCCATTTGTTCTTCTGCCAGCAAAGATCTTTAGCTTAAAGAGTCAAGAACAGATCTTCTTAATCCCTGGAATTTACCCCAGACTTATGTCCAGAGAGCAATGAACGTGTCTCTCTTGAGGCAGGCAACCAGATCTGCATGCACTTTTCCAGGCGTGGTCTCTCCAGAGCTCCTGCCATCAGTTTCTCCCTGTCGTTCATGCAGGAGCCATCCTGACACATCCTGGCATTGCATTTGCCCCTTTCACTGTGACTTCAGTGGGTTAGACTTGTCTTATGATAAACTCATGCTCTCTGGTTTTCCCCAGTGGTTTCCAGCTGCTGAACTCCCAGTCTGGAGCAGAAGCCCATTTCCCAAGGGCGTGATTCATGCTGGGATGTCACAGCCAATTCCCAAGATCAGCTACAAGTAAGATGCAATCCCATTCATCTAATCAGCAGTGTTATTTCTGCCAAGGTCTCTCCTGTCCTGGCTGACACCATCACCACAGCAGCAGTAGTGCTCCCAGGACCCAATGTTTTGTAAATTGTATTAATTATTGCTGTATTGACTGCAAGGAGCAATGTCTTACAGGGCATTCAGAGCTCCAGGAGGAAGCTGAGGCCCAAATCCTACTCTAAGGCTGTTCCCCAACGTGATGTGCTGCTGAGCCCATGCAGTGCATAGCTGGGAGACTGTCACTGGTGTATTTTATATGGTGCTTATTCTGCTGGGGAAAAAAAAACAAAACAAAACACCCAGAATTTTTTGGTCTAGCAAATTTAGTTTCCATTCTCTGCAGGCCCCAAAATTTCCTAAGACTGGAAAAAATTGAAACCACCATGTTCTCTGACAATAATGCAGAGAACTCACCACCTGAGGAGTCAAACCCTCAATCACTGGCTGTTAAATACACTGCAGCAGACATGAGGTTTGGCACGAGCCAGAGGCTTTAGCATGGAAAGTGGCAGAGAACTTGTGGGAAAACCAGGCAGGGAAAGGGAGCCAGAAGGCTGCAAAAGACAAATTGCTGCTCCTGGAGGGCTACAGGTAGTGCAAGCTCAGAGCTTGTGAACTGGTTTTCTTCCTTTGGCCCCAGAAGAAGTCTGTGATTTATCTGCTTCAGGTAGATGCAACCTGCTTCTAAGATGTCCTTGAAAATCCTGAACACACCTCCTGTTCTATTTCATCCCTTCCCCTTTCCCCTGAGTGCTTCTGGGGTGGAGATGAGGTGCTGAGGTTTTCAGGGCTGGTGGGGCTGAGCTTGTCCTGGGCAGGCTGGGTGTCTGGAGCCGCTGGACACACGATGGGACACGACACGGAGGGTGTTCCCATGGAACTGGGAGCTGGTTCCCAGCCTGTTCCCTCACAGCCTGCGGGGCTGGAGGGAGTCTGAGCAAGGCAAAGAGGGGTAAAATCAGTGCCAGAGCCTCCTTGACCCCAGCACCACCGGGAGAGCTGTGCCTCTCTGCCAGTGAGCTGCAAGGACCCCGCAGGCTCTGCCAGCTGCGGTGAGAGCCGCTGCACGGATGGGGCAGTGACCTCCCCGCGGTGCCGCAGGGCTGGGCGAGGAGGTGGTGGCTGCCCCGGCTCTGGGTAGCCGGTCCTCGCTGCTGGGCTGGCTCCGGTCCTGGCACACCCTGCCTTGCTGGGCTGGCTCACAGCTGCCTCCAGTTCCGTGCCTGCATCTGGTGCTGCTGGGCGCCTTCAGTGCGCTCCGTGCTGCCACAGCGAGCCAGAGCACGGCTGTGAGCACAGCTCTGCCCAGGGAGCTGCTCCTGCCGGGGCCAGGCTGGCATCCCCCGAGGCATCTGCTCCTGCCTGGCATCATCCTCTGGAGCGGCTCCTGCCGGGGCCAGGCTGGTATCTCCCTCCGGAGTTTGGTCCTCCCGAGCCAGGCTGGCATCTCCCTCTGGAGCTGCTCCTGCCTGGCATCTCCCTCTGGAGCTGCTCCTGCCTGGCATCTCCCTCTGGAGCTGCTCCTGCCTGGCATCTCCCTCTGGAGCTGCTCCTGCCTGGCGTCTCCCTCTGGAGGCTGCTCCCAAGCTTCTGAGCTCCCGGAGCAATCTCACTCCCTCACGCTTCCCTGCCAGCAGGTCTCCATCCCCTACCAGCAAAGGCGATCATGGCCCGAGGGCAGGAAGCGAGCAGAGCAAAGCAGATAAAATCAGTGAGAGGAGACCTTACAATGATTCAGGTGAAGGTGAAGTACGCTCTGGAGCCAGCTGCGTGTGGGGTTTGTGTAGGGGCTTCTCCCTTCCTGAGAGCACAGGCCATTGTGAGTACACACACGGCCCTTGCTGGGAAAGGCCCTTTTTCAGCTCATTCAATTGCACCAGTGCCAGAACTCGGAGGGGGGTTTGGGAACCTTCCCCCTCACTGCCTCAAAACCCAGAGAAAATATTCCTGGCTATTGCAGCATGAAATCCCAGGGCTGCCTGCCGTGAATCCTCAAGAGAGTAAACACGATGGCACGGGCACGTGTGGGGCTTGATGGGAAAAGGCAGGGACTCCATTTCCACTTCTGCTGCTCCCTTTACTAATACAAAATGAAACACAGATCAGATAAATTAAAGCCTTGTTTTTTGCCCCTTTGGAGAGCCCAGGAAACTTTGGTGGCTCCGTGCATCAAGAGCACATGCAGCTAAAGCCAGATGAACAGGAAAAACTGACCCAGCATCTTCAAAGGATTAAGGCAGCAGGAGTAAGCTATACACCATGTAAGGCTCTGACAGGGGGAAGCAGAGCTTTTTAATGAATCACTGCATGGGCTGCTCTCATATGCCTTTCCCTGTGGGATGAGGCACAGTGATAAGCATTCCCTGACCTGCCTCGGACACTCAAACAGCATTTCATCATTCCCCTCCCCACACTACAGACAAGCAGGACAGAGACACAAAAGAGAGAAACGAAGCTCACATCCTCCTCTTGGCCTGTTTCATCTTCCTTTCCACCAGTAAAGCTGATCCCTCCCTGCCCTTTGAGAGGGCATCTCCTTCTGGGCAGCCTTTGCAGCCTCTCATCCCTGCTCACAGAGAGGGAAGGAGTGACCCTGGCTCACCAAGCTTGAGATCCCAGATCCTATAGGCCTGAGAGATTTAAGTGACCCTGGAAGACCCATGTCTACACAAAAAGGGTTTTAAAAGCAATCAGGGAATTGAATACAGAGGAGATCTTGTCAACTTTCTGGTTCCATTAGCACTGTCAGGAACACTAAGAATATAGACATTACATGGTTTGAAAATGTTTCCAAGAGTTCTGTGTATTATTATGCTATCTCTGATCTAAACCCCTGTTAGGGATTTCATGGTCTTAGCCTGTGTTTGAGATTCAGCACATTAATCAGTGAGATCTCTCCGAGATGTGTCAACAAATTCAACCCGCTGTTCTGCGTTAGCTGCTCCGAGTAAATGAGCACCGTGTTTAGGAGCAGCATGAACCTGCAGGGGCTGAGTCACCGCGCAGGACCTCACGAACGAAGGAGATGTACCAGAACACCTTTCCAGTGGAGACTGCCAAGAAACAGGCCAGGGGCACAAATCCCTTCTGTCCACACTGGCTGCTTCCCTCTTCATAGTGCTTCTTCTATGGTGTGGAGTTTCAGAAAAGGGCAGCTAAATGTTAAGGACTTGTGTAAATGGGGCATTTGAATGGGTCTGTAACCCGTGGGGAATGAATGCTGCACCTGCACACAGAGCAGCCAAGAGACCAAGCACTGGCTGTGCCCAGCCCTGGGTGCTCTCTGGCCTGAGTCCTGTCTGCCGTGTCCTCTGCATGGGAGGAAGTGGGAATCTGACAAAAGGACAGTGGCACCTGGGAGAAGGGAGTGGCAGATGTCTGCAGCCCTGTGTTCTCAGTCACAAAGCAAACACAGGTGTAGCCATGCAGCCAGCAGAAAGGAGGGTGGAGAATCATGGAAT
This sequence comes from Pseudopodoces humilis, assembly GCF_049639895.1. Taxonomy (NCBI): domain Eukaryota; kingdom Metazoa; phylum Chordata; class Aves; order Passeriformes; family Paridae; genus Pseudopodoces; species Pseudopodoces humilis. Next base: position 9,870,608 of record NC_142220.1, read on the forward strand.
CACAGCGTCACAGAAAGACCTGGTTTGAAAGGGACTTTAAAGATCATCCTCTTCCATCTCCCACTACATGAGGTTGTTCAACCTGGCCTTGGACACTTCCAGGGATGGGCCAGCCACAGCTTCTCTGGGCAGCCTGTGCTGGGCCCTCACCAGCCTCACAGTCAGAACTTTCTTCCTAATACCTAATCTAAATCTACTTTCAGAGAGTGTGAAGCCGTTCTCCCTTGCCCTGTCCCCCTCCTCCATGTAGGCTCCCTGCATGACAGCAGGTTGTGAACTGTTTGTTCATCCATAGCTTGTGCTTCCTACACAATGAACACGATGAAGATTTACAGCTTGAGCTCTGGAGACACGACATTTCCATCAGCCCCAGGAACTCAGAGCACCCTGGGTGTGAAGCCCAAAGCATTGAGGAGGAAACAGGGCAGCGGTGTGTGGCGGTGGGGCTGTGCTGCTGTGAGCTGGGTGTGGGGCAGGGGCCGGTGGTGCCGGCAGCCCCGGGAGCCCCAGCGCTCCCTCAGCGCTCTCCCGTGTCCCGCTGCCGTCGGGGAAGGGCGCGAATGTTTGCGCGAGAGCCTTGGCACCGAGCGGGGCACAGTGTGCTGGTGGTGGTGCAAATGTGCATTTCCTGCATTTCCACACGCCATGCCCTGAGATTTCATTTCCTCCCTCACGCATCCCGTGCCTGGGAGTCAGCTGGCAGCACGGTTTGTGGTACCGTACCCCGATGCACATCAGAAATCCAGTCCAGAATTATTCTCCCTGTTGACCAACATTTCTGAGACAATAGAAAGATGAAATTAATTGCAGAACTCATGTTTTTAGAAGGAAATGGAATTAAGCAAAATGTTCTCTACCAAAATCTGATCTAGTAAGAGTGAAAGGGAAAATAAAGGGAGTGTTACTGGAAACGCTACTTTGCAATACTGCATTTCCCAGCAAAGATAACCTTGGGTACAAGCTCTGATCAAATCCACACTGTCTTAATGAGGTACCACTGTGCTAATCAGCTGCTTGTAAGGGCTGGAGCAATCCTCAGCAGCAGAAAGCACCCTTGGAGCAGCACAGTCGCTCAGGACTCTCTCACTGACTCACATCCTCTGCAGAGCCCTGGCTGCAGCACCAGTAAAGCTTTACATGAACACATTAACTGGCTGTTGGAGATGCCCACCACAGGGTGTGCAAGCTCTGCTACCCAGAGACTGCCTTTAATCAGCTTTTTGCCATGATAACATCATCCACAGTGCTGGTGCAGACCAGCCTGTGCATCCTCCACACAGAAACAGAATTTCTTATAATGAGTATAATTATTTAATAACACTCCTTCAGGTGTAAAGAGATCTTTGTAGTTGACTTGATTGTCTGGTTTTGATATGTCCTTCTCAAAGGTTTTTTGACAAGTTTCTATGCTTCACCTGATCATGGCTGGTGGTGCTGGGGGCCTCTTGCACTTGACATTATTAAAACTCAAAGGGTAAAATGATGCCAGTGTTTCCTCTTGTCCCTGAGAGCTCGTGGGACTGGCGTTGACCTGTGCAGAGAAAGTCTGTCTGTGAACCACAGGCAGGCAGAAGCAGGATGCTCTGCCTCCCTCTCCTTTGGGGTGGAGATGTCATGGTCCCCTGTCATTGTCACGGGGAAGCCTCTCTGTGGTCACCCACCTGGTGAGGGCCTCCAGAGAGGAGGAGCTGCAGCCCAGCAGAGTGACCACACCTCAGGGACAGGGACATCCCGGGCTGGTGTGTGGAGCAGGGCTGGCTGCTGGCCGGGGCTCGCCCTGCACTGGTCTGGGCTCGCGGGCGGCTCAGGAGCGAGCTGTGCTAAGCTCAGTGCCAGGGCTTAGGGCTTTTGAAAACATGAACGACAGCTCGAGCAGCATCCAAACTGCCTAGCTCCACCTCATTTGGGAAAAAGTGACAAGAGGGGGATATCCGAAATAATGAGTTTTCTGACTATTTACTCAAAACATGACAACAGATAAACTCCAATCATAGGTTGCATTCAAATATTGGGATACTTATTCCAAATATGGTCCTGTTGCAATTGTATGATAAACATGAAAGCGAGAGTGCAGTTATTTATGTCCTGCCTTCAGCTCCTCAATAGCATGTTTAAGTTTAGGGTATTTATGCTCTTTCATCCAGCTGTCTGACTTTATCAAGTCCTGTACAACTTGTGAGAGGCAACCATGCCAGCAGCAGAACAAGCCCCAGCAGACCTTGGTAGAATGGGCTTCCCTCATGGAAAGCACATTATGTCCCTCCTGCTTCTCTCCTGGCCCCCATGGAGCAGTTCTGGCACAAAACTGTTGTATTACATAGTCCCCTGGCAAGGAGGGAAGGCCTTTCTCCCTGGCTGGGGCTGGAGGAGCTTCCAATATCATTTAAATGAAACAATAACTTGATGGTAGCGAGAGAGGGTTATTTGGGGTGCTCCAAGAAGGCACATACTGTGCCCAGGAGCAATGGAAATTTAGGCAAAGGGAAGTTTTGACTAAAGAGCCAAAAAAAGATCTTGGCAGGACCTCCTGTACTCTGTGGAGCCACCTCTCGTGTGGCAGGATGGATGCCCTCCTTAACTGCTGATTTGGACTTGGATTCTCGCTTACTGCTAGGGTATTGTGTTTACTTTCATGCTCTGCTCTGGCCATGGACTGAAACTGTCAAGAGTCCCCTGAAGAGACAGGGCTGGAGCTGTACCCAGCACAGACATTCTCCTGGGCTTGGGTCAGCCTCCAACGCCTCAGAGCCCAGGGCCAGGGATTCCACATCTTCCTGGAAGATCAAACCTAAGGGCATCTGGATGGGGCAGTGGAGACTGGGAAAGCCATCCCCTGAGGTAAGCGCAATGCCAGGAGAGTAAACACTCCCCACATCTTGGTTCTGGATGAAGGAACTCAGAAACCCACCGTGACCTCTGACTAATTTGAATTTTGGGCTCCAACACTGGGATTCTGGGCTTAAGCAGCACAGATTACCCTAACCCTGCTACCCCAGGGCTCTTTGCAAGTATAAGTTTCATAAGAAAAACTTAGTAGAGGAAGAACTAATAAAGGACCGAGTCACAGAGTTGTCAAGGCAAGAGATGCTCTTCCTGACCTGCCAAACCAGGAAAACAGCCACAGCTGCAAAATATTCCAAGGATAATCCATCTTCTAGCAACAGGACCAGAAATGGGTGTCCTGCCTCTCAGGGGATGGGCAACAAAGCCACTGAGTGCCACCAGTAATGACAAATCCCACCCAGCGTGACCTTGTGCACAGCCACCCACACACCCCCTGTTCCTCTGAGTTTAAGCTGTCTCCCAAATCTCCCAGTTTCACTGTTCCTCACCCTTAAATTACAGACATATTGTTACATCAGCTTTTCCAAGTTCTTGTCAGCTTTATGATCTACTGAGAGCTCCCTGGGGGCTCAGCTCTGGACCCTGCCCACAGCAGAGTGCAGGCTGTACTGGTTGCTTCACACACAATAGAAAACTTCCAGGGGGAAAATCAAACAAATTCCCCAAGTGCCTACTTTGCACTTGAAAATTAGTGTTGGATAATGCCTCCAAATTTTTATTTCATCCTCTGAAGCTTTGTCACAGGAGATTTCTTACACACATGAATGTGTAACATGCTCAGAATCCATGGGAATTCTGCATTTACAGCACCCACTTTTACAGGGTCTAACCCACTGAATGTGTCTTAGCACTTGAATGATGATAACAAAGAGTGAAGAGGGAAACTCAGCATGTTCTGCTGTTTCTTTGCTGTCCCTCAAGGTTTGTATCTCTGTATTATGTCATGGCAACCTTGCACCTTGTCTCAGATCAGAGGGTCTCTGTCTCTCCATCTTATCTGCTCATTTCCCTCTTTTGTCTTCATAAAATCACGGAATGGTTTGGGCTGGAGGGGACCTTAAAGACATTAAAGAGCAGTTCCCTGCCCTGCCCTGAGGGGACACCTTCCACTGTCCCAGGGCGCTCCAAGCCCTGTCCAACCTGGCTTTGGGCAATTCCAGGAATGGAGCAGTCACAGTTTCTCTGGGCACCCTGTGCCTGCCCACCCTGCAACCCTGCTCTGAGGCCAGCTGGGTGATGGGCACCAGGTGAAAGCACATCAGCCTTTCATACAAGCCCCAGAGTAAGAATCTACCCTCGGTGGCACGTTTTTGGTTGCTTCTGACTTCACTTTTGCATGGATCTCCCATTGGGGATCAGCAAACATAATTCCTTGATTGCAAAACTTAGCCAAAAGCAGCTCAGAAATTCACTTGTCAGACTGATCTAAGTTTAGCTGGGTTCCTTCCATTCTTGACTGATGTAATATAATTTTCCAACACCTACAATACTTTCTACTTCACAGTGTGAAGCCATTAGTGTATTATTGAATATTAATCTCATTGAAGCTGTTTCTCTCTCATATATGTCCATTTATTCTCCAACTTTGTCTTTTTTGGATTTTTTTCATAAAGAAAGACAATAGTGGATGAAGAGATGGCTTTATTATTAGTTTGTGTGTGTAATTCAGAGAACAGCAAAGCAAAGAGGCACATGCTAAGATGCATGAGCAGGGTGCTTTGCTCTCCCAAACCACTGAGGGTTGGTGAGATGGTCTGAAAAAGACAATCAGGCCTCCAGAACCTGAAAATTCAAGTCCAGCCTGGAGTTCAGATCATAAAACAGATGTTTATAGAAATCTTTTTCTGGATGGGCAGGGGGAAGCATATTCTGGAGGGCACTGATCTGGGAGGACAGAAAAGGACAGTCCCATCTGCAGTTGTTTCTCAGAGCACTCTTTTGCCCTCCTTACAGAAGAATGCACCACACCACCCAGCTATGCTCCAGACCTCAATGTGCAGGTGTCAGAGCCAGGCCTGCAGCCCAGGGGGTTTCTGCATTTTCTGCATTCACCAAACTGAACCTCAACACCTTCCAGAAGCTGCCCCGTGACACCCCAAGCTCCTGCTCAGGCATCTCATAAGTCACAGCAGCAGCAGCAAAGGGATTGTGCCGGCGTCTCCGAGGCTGGGATTTAGCCCAAGCATCACAAAGTCCTGCACAAAGTCTGTTGATACTGATGGTGGCATCTCATCTGGAAGGAGCCCAGCATGTTTCTTACGGCCTGGCGAGCTGCGGTGCCAGCGAGAGAAGACGGGGCTGTGTTTGTCAGCTGCCACCATTCGCATCTGCTCCTCCATCCTCTCCTCCTGCAGCTGAGCTCATCTGGGAGCTCTCTCTGTGTGCTTCATCGAGCCCTGTGCTGGGAACAGCAGTGGACAGCCTTCTTTGGCTGAGCTAAAACCAAGGCTGGAGGCAGGGAGATAAAACCAGTTCTCCCACTGTGCTGTGCTCAGCAGAACTAATTGAGGGGCCTATTAAGAAACAATACACAGTGACATCCACATTATAGAGCCTTTTGTGCAGGCCAGAACCACACTTAAAAGCGTCTTCCAGTTCTTTTGCCACCCGTGTTTCATTTCCAATCTAGGAAAATTGAGCAGCAGGGAAAGCTGAGAACTTGTTGATCGTGTCAGATTGCTCAGTGAAGTTTCCCATTATCCGCCCTCCATCCCTGCTCTCTCAAGGCATTGCTGACATGGAGCACAAGCAGAGGGAATACTGCCCATAGAGAGGCAACCAGATCGATTTTTCTGACTAGTTTTTTGCTTAGAGGCATTGCTCATGCAGGTTTTTACACTCTGGGTCAAGCAGAGCATTCCAAACCCCTCAAGCATGATTTATCTGCAGCAGTGCTCCCATTGCCTGAACCCTACTGCTTTCAAGCAAATAGCTGACAAGGAGCTTGGGCAACTTGGAGACAGAATATGGCTTTGACATATGAGAATTTAGGCTTCAAACCAATAAAGATGGAGCTGATTCTGTGAGCTGCAGCTTGAAGAGGAGGCTGGGGTGTGGTGTCCATTGCAGGCTGCTTGTGGGCTGGAGCTGCCAAGGCATTCCCGAGGCTGAGCAGGACAAATCCAGGTGAGAGATGGCCAAGTCTCACATGTTGCTGCAGGGAGCAGGATGTTTTGGTATGGGTGTTAGTAGGGAAGGCTGCTGGCCCCTCTGCAGCCTGGGGAATGAGATGCCAGGGCAGAAATGCCTCCTCAGAGCACCTGGCTGCTGCAGATGGGATCAGGGAAAGGGAGCAGCAAGAGGGTTTGTGCTCAGACAAGCTGCCAGGAGAACAGAGCACACACAGTCATATCATCAGTCTGTGCAGGAGGAACAGCAGGGCTTAGAGATAAGGAAGAGTTATGGATACAGTTAAAAGTAATGAATGGACTTCACCTAGGAAGGAAAGCAGGCAGAGAATGAAATTAGAGTTTGCAATCATATGACAGCAGATAAAGGAAGTGAGTCCTGAGGCTATTAGGAAGGTTTGTCCTGAGTCCAAGAGAGCCATCCCAGAAGGCTCATCCCTGCCTCTCTCAGTCCTGTGTGACTCACTGGTGCAGGGCACAGGCCAGCAAAGCAGCTCCTCTTCCCTGCTAATGGCCATGAGGAGCCTTGGAGCATCATCCCAGAGGAGCTGGGGCTTTGTGCTGCTGCTCCAGGGCTCTGGTTCTGGTGTGCTGTGGTGGCACCAGCAGGGTGGAAATCACTTCACCTGAAAGGCCCCTGGGGCAGGTTGTGCTGCAGTGAGACATCAAAATTCCTGGGGCACTTTCTAGGGAAGAGAGCACCAGGGTGGGACATGAGACAGTGAAGCCATGAAAGAGAGTAAAGGAGATAGAAGAGATACTGGGGGGTGGCAAGTTGGATGGGCAGCTCTGAAGGGAGCCCAGAGATCCTACTCTAGACTGAGATGACAAGCTAGAAGCTGACTGAAGTGAGCTGGGGTGAATCCCAACCTGAAATCCAGCATCACCATAAGGGAATTGCTATCCATGGGCTACAGGGGGATGTGGCCTTTCTCATTTTATTTGCAATGCTAGAGAAAGGAGACAAATATTTACTGGGATGTTTATTTGAGAACAAGTTGGTGGGAAGAAGAGCATGGCTGATATCAAAGGAATGCTCATTCGTGTTACAGCCTTTGGAAGCAGTGTTTATGATTAATTCATCTTTCTATGATCAGCACTATCCACAGAGTGTTTGCTATTTATTTATTCATTTATTACCCTTTTCTGTATCCATCAGAGTGATTTATAACATATAATGAACTGAAGATCATTAGTGCGTGACTGAAGAACTGGTACAAGCTTATCTCCAGGACATTGCTCGGCAAAGCACCAAATTCTCTTCTGAATTTATTTTTCCCCATCAATACATCATCTAAGATGTGGTGTTTTCTTCAGCCTGGCCATTCCGAAGATGTTATTTCCCTTTGGGAGGCCCTGGTTGTTCAAATGATCAGCAGTTGACAGCTGCCTGGACCACACTACAAAAGAATTAAAGCCAACAACGTTTCTATCTTTTCATCTTTCCAGCCTTAGACTGAATCAGGCACTGGCTGCTACTTGTTGCTGCTATTCACGACATCGCTGGTGTTGCTGTGACCTTTTCTCTGTTATGGTCTTATCTGATGTTTGCAGGACTTTGTATAATTGAGGGGTTTATGTGTAGTGATGTTTCTGGGTCATTTTCTCTCTGTTTCTGAAGGAATTTATCATTGAAGGGTGCTCCAGAAGTGACATCACAGCATGAAGTCCCCCAGGATGTCCTGAGGAAGGAGCAGCTCGGTGCCTCACCCTGGGCACAGGGGCCACCCCAGCCCAGCTGGGCTGTCCCAGCTCACAGGGGGCAGGAGCCACAGCAACTGTCCTGCTCCAGAGCTGTTCTCATCCGGGAGTCCAGCAAACAGAAAGTGAATTCAGCACAGGCTGGAGGGTGTTTTCAGTCCAAGATACCATTTCTGACAGAGTCCTGCCCTGTTCAGACTGCACAGGACCATCCTCTGCTCTGGCAATGTTAAACAATAGCTGTGCCTGATGCACCAGGCAAGGTTGCTCTAACTGCTGCTGGTTGAAATTTTAGCCAGATGAACAGAGCCACTTGGGGCCCACATCTAGGATCTCTTCCCAGCTTCCAAATTCAGTGGCAATTGAAAAAAAAACAAACAACCATCCACCATGCTGTTCTGTCATTGCACTGGGCATTGCTGCAGTTCCTGAACCAGCGCACATCTGACAGTGGAGGGGCAGAGGATTTGCTGCTACAAGGAATCAGTGGGCAGCAAAACACACCCAGGCAGTCTGCTGCACCCACAGCCTGGCAGGCAGGAGCTCAGACACCCCAGTGCTGCCAGCACCACACCAGGGTGACAGGGATGGACACCCCAGTGCTGCCAGCACCATCCCAGGATGGACATTTCCACCCCCCTCAGTGGCATTCTGAGAGGACTGGCACTACCCAGACAGGATGTGGTCTGTGCCAGAGGGTGAGGGAAGCTGGTTAAAGGCAGAAAGAATGGAAAATGTTCACTGCTGTTTCTGTTTAGTTTTAGGAGCTGATCCAGCTGAGATAATAACAGAAGAGTTCACTTTGCCATGTCAAATATGCAGGTACTTTGCAGTATTAAGATTTGATGTCCTGTTCTTATAAAACTGGCCCCTGCTGACTATGGGAAGAGAAAGTTGCCCATAAACAATGTTTTATTTCTTATTTAACACAAATTCTTGGGCAAAAGGAGTCAATCAATTTTTCATAAAGTATAAAACAGAGATAAGTGCTTGGGATCATGTGTGACTCCCTGTCAAACAGAACCGATAAGTCCATGATGCAGTACAGGGAGTACTTTACAAGTATTGTCCAAGTGACCTTTTCATTAGTTTGCCTTAAGCAGTTAATCTCTTTTTTCCAGGATACAGACTATTTTAAGTCCCATTACATCATGCATGTATTTTAAATATTAATTTTCCTTCCATGTCATGCCTAGGAGGATTTGGTTGTTTTTTACCTTGTTTTAATGCAGTCCTCCCCATCTTGCTGAGTTTTCCAGCAGAGTCAGAGTTAAGCAGCTTCCAAGCAAGAACTGAAAGTGCTTGTTTGCAGGGAGTATGTGATGCCTGAGGGGCAGGATGTAAAACCCTGTGATTTAGCAACAGCTGCCAGGCCAGAAGCAAGGATTGGACCTCTGCAAAGGCAGCCTGTGATGGCAAAGGAAATATAGAGCCAGTGAGTGAAGGCATTTAGTGCCTGTGTGTGTGGTTCCATAAACGGGAGAAATGCAGGGCTGAGCCAGTGCACCTCAGCAGGGCTCCAGCTTCTACCTAAAAATACTTGAAAATTCTTTAGAAGAAAAAAAAAAGGGCCTCAAAAGTGTCACAGGCATGCTGTTATTTCTGACTTGTAAATCATTTCAAACTCCCTGTGCCACATAGAGAAAGAGCTGCCATCTGCCAAAGGAGCCCAGAGTCTTTAAACAAAGCTGTTCCTTACCCCATGCTGAGCCTTGCAGTGTGAAAAAAATGCCACAACACCACCTTTGGTGTGTTCCCATCTCCCTGTATTTGGAGTCACTGGTCTCATAACAACAGAGCCCCAGCACAGAGCTCAGCTTCGTGCAGGGTTCACACTTTATTATAAGCCACAGTTGAAAGAACAAAAAATAAATCCACTTTGTTCTTCGGAGCTGCGGGTGAAGCAGAGATCACAGCATTTATAAGCCAGGTTGCAAAGGGTAAAGCAGGACCTTGTTTTGTTGATATCCAGGGGTAACAGGCAGTGCTGAGCCCTGTGCTCATCAAGTGTCTCCTCTCCAAAAGAGGCTGTTCTCCCTGCAGGGGGACACTCCTGCCCCCGCTCTGCACAGCCCCACAGTCACTGCTCTGCTGCTGGAGCAGCTCCACAGGATCCCTGCACTGCTGCCAGGGGGGACCGACCCCTGAGCACCCGTGGAGAAAGCACAGGGATGTCTTCCAAGCCCTGCTCTAGGCCTGGAGGCATAGTTTGTAGGTGGTAGCTCTCATTTTTATCATGGGCATGTTTTCTGCCTCTCTTCAAGCATACTTGCTGTGAGAGAGAGCATCATGGAAACACCCTACCATCAGATGGATGCAGTTTATGTGAGCTAAAAATGTGTCAGGGTTTTTGAGAGCAGTCCAGAGAAGCCTTGCCTGGCCTGCTGACTCTTTCTCAAACTTTCTGGAGGGCTGGAACTAGTGGAACAATCACTTGGCATGGTCCCATCCAAAAAAGAATCCCCCAGCCTGTCCCAGCCTGTCCCAGCCTGTCCCAGCCTGCTGAAGCCAAAGTGAAGAGTCAGTGGCCTGAGACCACCATGGTGAAACAAGGAAAGCAAGGAGCCAGTGCTGCACCTCTGGCTTAGCCCAGTGCCCTGCCCTGCCATCTGCTCTGCTTCCTCTGCCACACCAGTGGGACTCTTCAGGACTCTCTTCTCTGGGTCTCAGGTATTTGGGATTGCTCCTAGGAATGTGCCAGCTGGGTCACCCCCAAGCCTAGATCTCACCATCTCAAGGAACAGAGCAGATCAAATCTGCTCCAAAGAGGTTCTTCATCTCCCCAGAGTTTCCCTCATCTCCTCCAGGGCTGAAGAACACTGGGGAAACCATTCACTCAATTCCCTCAGTGTATTCCCTCAGCAGGCCTGGTATTACCAGGAAAGAAAAGGGATTGTCCCAAGAACTGACTGGAGGAGGAGAAGAAGGGGACAATTCCTCTCTGTGGTCCCCTACAAGAGTGGCAGGTGGCTGAGGCAAAGATGGACAAACAGTAAAGAAGAGGAGCCCAGGTAGCCTTGATCAGCTCCTCAGACCCAGTGTCTGACTGTGTTTTGTCCCAGGAGGAGGGAAAAAGGGGCAGGAGGCCACTCTGGAGAGCTGGGCTGAGATAAAAGCTTCCTTGAAAGGTTCATGAGTGCTGAAACTTCCCAAGTCCTCATTAGTTTTGGCCATGGCCATGCTACACTATTGCTACACTCCCTGCAGAGCCAGAGCAAGGAATTAAAACATTTGTGTTATTTCTATGGTCATGAATTTCTGAGGTTTTTTTGCAGTGCTTCTGTATTTTCCCCTTCTTCTCATCAGTAACACCCAGGTTCTTCTTTATGTTCATATTATGCAAAAAAATTCACAGTTCCAACAGCATTTACTCTGAGAGCCCACCTCTCCTCCCCTTGTTGCATCTCCTGAAGATTTGACCTATAAACCCCACACCCTGGACCATTTCTGGACAGATTTTTTTTATTCTCAGCTTTTGTTGTAGCTTAATAAAAATATTTCTTTTTCAGCAATGGCTTTTACACTTTTTATTATCCAAAGGGACTACCTTCCCTGCTTCCCTTCCTGTTTCTGAAGGGAGCTTCAGTCCACAGTCACACTGAAACAGCACTGGTTTAAAAAGTAAAGCAAAGCACTTTTTGTGTGGGTGAGGCTGAGTGCCCAGCTGTGATGGGCTGGTGGATCCTGTCCAGTCCAGGAGGGTGGACACCAGGACCTCTCCCCCAGCGATTCAGCCAACAGGGGAGAGAGTTTAACTGAGAGGCACTTCAAAAACCAGAAATACTTTCTGAATATGCAGGAAGTCAGATGAGTGTTATCTCAAACTAAAGAGCTGAACAGTGTTCGTGGCTGCCTGATGAATTGTTAGCAAACTGAGCTTTCTCGGTGACTCCAGGGCCAGCTTGCCAGGTCTGGGGGCACCTCTCAGGACTGACCTCCCAGCAGTGCCCGGCTCCGTGCTCTGCACACCGGGAACATATGGACACGGTCTCCTGCAGGCTGTTGTGGCTGCTCCAACACGCCAAATGTAAATCGTGAAAGTGAAATCGCGAGGGGAGCTGATCTCCGCGCTGTATTAGACAAAATAGCCGCGCGCACGCAGATAAGCGCCGAGTGTGAAGTGTCCGGCAGGAGGAGGTTTCACATTCCGCCTGACTCAATGGAGCCTTAAAATAGCACTTCCCAATGGAATACTTTAAACAAAGGCATCCAAGGGGTTATTAATACCATGAGACAGAACGGGTTTCATGTATTCCAGCACAGAAGGGCAGAAAGGGAGCGGTGCGTGTTGAGTGCGGGCAGCCACTGCCGGGGGCAGCTCGGCCCTTCCCCGGCCCCGGCCCGGGAGGAGCGGGGCTGTCCCAGCCTGCAGGTGCCGGTGCCGTGTGCCAGCCCTTCTGCAGCCCGGCAGGGCAGGAAACACGAGCTCCAGAGCTCCAGAGCTCCGGAGCGGCTTCCAGCCAGCGCACGGAGATGCTGCTGGGGTGCGGGGTGAGCGCGGCTCCCGCACCCAGCCCAGGACCCAGCCCAGGACCCAGCCCCGATCCCAGCTCCGATCCCAGCCCCGATCCCAGCTCCATTCCTGTCCCGCTCCTGTCCCGCTCCTGTCCCGCTCCTGTCCCGCTCCTGTCCCATTCCTGTCCCATTCCTGTCCCGCTCCTGTCCCGCTCCTGTCCCATTCCTGTCCCATTCCTGTCCCGCTCCTGTCCCGCTCCTGTCCCGCTCCTGTCCCGCTCCTGTCCCATTCCTGTCCCATTCCTGTCCCGCTCCTGTCCCATTCCTGTCCCGCTCCTGTCCCGCTCCTGTCCCATTCCTGTCCCGCTCCAGCCCCGCTCCTGTCCCGCTCCTGTCCCGCTCCTGTCCCGCTCCTGTCCCATTCCTGTCCCGCTCCTGTCCCGCTCCAGCCCCGCTCCTGTCCCGCTCCTGTCCCGCTCCTGTCCCATTCCTGTCCCGCTCCTGTCCCATTCCTGTCCCGCTCCTGTCCCCGCTCCTGTCCCGCTCCTGTCCCGTTCCTGTCCCGCTCCTGTCCCGCTCCTGTCCCGTTCCTGTCCCGCTCCTGTCCCATTCCTGTCCCGTTCCTGTCCCGCTCCTGTCCCGCTCCTGTCCCGTTCCTGTCCCGCTCCTGTCCCGCTCCTGTCCCGCTCCTGTCCCGTTCCTGTCCCGCTCCTGTCCCGCTCCTGTCCCGCTCCTGTCCCGCTCCTGTCCCGCTCCTGTCCCGCTCCTGTCCCATTCCTGTCCCGCTCCTGTCCCGCTCCTGTCCCGCTCCTGTCCCATTCCTGTCCCGCTCCTGTCCCATTCCTGTCCCATTCCTGTCCCGCTCCTGTCCCATTCCTGTCCCGCTCCTGTCCCGCTCCTGTCCCATTCCTGTCCCATTCCTGTCCCGCTCCAGCCCCGCTCCTGTCCCGCTCCTGTCCCGCTCCTGTCCCGCTCCTGTCCCATTCCTGTCCCATTCCTGTCCCGCTCCTGTCCCATTCCTGTCCCGCTCCTGTCCCGCTCCTGTCCCGCTCCTGTCCCGCTCCTGTCCCATTCCTGTCCCGCTCCTGTCCCGCTCCTGTCCCGCTCCTGTCCCGCTCCTGTCCCATTCCTGTCCCGCTCCTGTCCCGCTCCTGTCCCGCTCCTGTCCCATTCCTGTCCCGCTCCTGTCCCGCTCCTGTCCCGCTCCTGTCCCGCTCCTGTCCCGCTCCAGCCCCGCTCCTGTCCCGCTCCTGTCCCATTCCTGTCCCGCTCCTGTCCCATTCCTGTCCCGCTCCTGTCCCATTCCTGTCCCGCTCCTGTCCCATTCCTGTCCCATTCCTGTCCCGCTCCTGTCCCGCTCCTGTCCCATTCCTGTCCCGCTCCTGTCCCCGCTCCTGTCCCGCTCCTGTCCCGCTCCTGTCCCGCTCCTGTCCCATTCCTGTCCCGCTCCTGTCCCGCTCCTGTCCCGCTCCAGCCCCGCTCCTGTCCCGCTCCTGTCCCATTCCTGTCCCGCTCCTGCCCCGCTCCTGTCCCCGCTCCTGTCCCGTTCGTGTCCCGCTCCTGTCCCGCTCCTGTCCCGCTCCTGTCCCATTCCTGTCCCGCTCCTGTCCCCGCTCCTGTCCCGCTCCTGTCCCGCTCCTGTCCCATTCCTGTCCCGCTCCTGTCCCGCTCCTGTCCCATTCCTGTCCCGCTCCTGTCCCGTTCCTGTCCCATTCCTGTCCCGCTCCTGTCCCGCTCCTGTCCCGCTCCTGTCCCGTTCCTGTCCCATTCCTGTCCCGCTCCTGTCGCGTTCCTGTCCCGCTCCTGTCCCGCTCCTGTCCCATTCCTGTCCCGCTCCTGCCCCGCTCCTGTCCCCGCTCCTGTCCCGTTCGTGTCCCGCTCCTGTCCCGCTCCTGTCCCGCTCCTGTCCCATTCCTGTCCCGCTCCTGTCCCGCTCCTGTCCCGCTCCTGTCCCATTCCTGTCCCGCTCCTGTCCCGTTCCTGTCCCATTCCTGTCCCGCTCCTGCCCCGCTCCTGTCCCCGCTCCTGTCCCGTTCCTGTCCCATTCCTGTCCCGCTCCTGTCGCGTTCCTGTCCCGCTCCTGTCCCGCTCCTGTCCCATTCCTGTCCCGCTCCTGTCCCCGCTCCTGTCCCATTCCTGTCCCGCTCCTGTCCCCGCTCCTGTCCCGTTCCTGTCCCGCTCCTGTCCCGCTCCTGTCCCGCTCCTGCCGGCGCTGGGGCTGGAGCGGGGGCACAGCTCGGTGTGTCCCAGCGCCTGGGAGACACACGGGCTTTGGGACACTGACACATCAAACAGGGGCTTGAGTTGTGCTTTCGAGATTCCCCGCCCCCGTCCCGGTAAATGCCCCCCGGGAGAGCAGCAGCCTCTGGCAGGAGCTCTCTGTTCTCTGTCTGCCCTGGAAGTTCCACCTGCTCCGTGCCCAGCCACGCCTGCCCGCGGGGAGCTGCGCTGGCATCCTCCGGGACAGCCCTCATCCCTGCAGCCACCCCGTGCCCTCTGCCCTTTCTCAAACGGCAGGGGAAGCTTGGCAGCAGAGACCTCTGTAATTTTTTGGCCGTCCCTTTGCTGTGTCTGACCCCATTCCCACCATTCCCTGGAGCCCCAGATTCTCCAGCTGCCATCTCCATGTATTCCTGGATTGTTTTTTATCCGGGTCTCGGGAGATGCAACAGCAGAGGAGGTGCATGAACACGACTTGCCGCTTGTTTTCCGTACTGCAGAGTGCTGTGCAGAGCGTGCAGGGCTCTCATCAGACCCGAGAAACCTCTCGGCTTTTTGTGCCTCCACCACGGCATTCCTGCACATCACCAGCAGCACAAACGGGATGTGCGTGTGCAGCTGAATGGGATGCCCTGGCACACTGAGGTCCTGCTGCCAGCACGGACAGTGACCCTGCAGGACTGGCCCTGTCCCCACAGGCTCACGGGGCTGTGCATCATTCCCTCCTGGGGTTCTGCCAGATGTGGCACATCCTTCTCCCAGGACACCTGCACCGCCCAGTCCTGCTGGACTGTCCCAGAGGGAGCAGCCAGAAACACTGCAGAAATCTCAAAAGATCAACGGGACTGTGAAAAAGATGAGAGCCATCAAAAGCTGTGTGAAGTGTCCATGTTGTGCTGTCATCTGCGCTGCCAAGGAAGGGGGAAGGAAACAGAGGGGCTGCATGAGGGAATTGAACTAAATTGGGCTGTTTTACCCAAAAAACACCAAGTGCTGAATGCAAGAAGCAGGAAAGTTTCTAATTTCTCTGGATTTCCAGCCACCATGAGCTGACTTTGCCAGAAATAAATAAAATGAAATTTTGTCTTCTCATTCCATTACAGGCATTTTCAATAGCAAATTTCAGTTCCTTTGTCTGTCTTTCCATTTTGTCAGCAGAACCACTGAGGTGAAAACACAGAGGTCAGGGAAATTGTGCAGGTTTAAAAAAAGTGGGTTTTATGTGTTGTATTTTTTGTTAGTTTGTTTTTTTTAATATTAATCTCTAAATCTGTGTAAAAATCTAAGACAAATAGATATTGGAACATGATTTCCTTTAAGCCTGAAGATGAATCCTCCCCATCAGCATTCACAAGTCTTTGGGTTTATCAAACTTTGTACAAGTAAACTTCACTGAAAAAAAGCACTGCTGAGAGAACTCAACAGGTAAGGAAGACAGGATATCCCACTCCATAGCAATTAATAGCAATTAATACACTTTACAAGATGAAATTAATGAAAGTCACATCTGAATGAGACTTCCTTAACCAGCTGTTACAATTTCTAGAGATGTGAATATCAAAAAAAACCCAACCTACAACACAGCACTGGCAGGATTGTGGGAGCAATGTAGCATCTGGCAAAATCTGTGATGAGCCAAGAATTTATCCTGGCTGGAAGTTTCCTGCAGTTGTTTCCTCTCAGTGAAATCTCCTGAGAGCTAACTGGCAGGAGAGCTTCTGCAGGCTCCTCTGATCCTGCTTCTGGTGCCCAGGGCTCTGCAGCGCTGCCCAGCCACTGATGTGTTTTGGGGGGCCTAAAGATTTGACTCAGTTTGGTTTTAATTACCAGTTCTTGATGTGATACCTTGATGGAAAGTGAACAAGGACTGTGGCTGTTAAGGACAAATGTTAATCTGCTACAGGTGCCTCACAGCCAGTCACAGATACACTGGTTACTATCACAAAATTTAGCAAAGTTTTTGGGAAGTAACTGATTTTTTCTTGTTTTTCAGGGTTTTTCAATGTTTGGGGTGAGGCACTTGGGCCCATAGTTCTGGTTCATATCTCATCCAAAAAATACAAATAGCGAGGATGTGCGATTGTGTTTTCACATAAAAATATTGTTGTCGAGTTAAAATACGGGGTCTGTTACTACCTCAGAAACATTAAGGAGAGACAGACTATTGTAAGCAGACAAGCAGAAGATGATTTATAATGAGCATGTATCAACCCCAAACTTCCTGTCAGCTCTGCTGTGTCTCCCTGCAGTGCTGTGGCAGATTTACCACGCTGGGGCACGGCCCCGCAGCCGCCCCGGTGTGCTCTGACCTGCCCAGCCTATGGGCACTGCAGGGACAGCCTGCAGTGCCCAATCTTCCAGAATGCATGCTTTTTCCAGCTTGAATTCCTGACACCGAGCACACTCCTGGGACACCGTCCAAGCCCCGGCAGAGTGAAATCCTAAACTGTCCATGAGACAGCATTTGCGGAGCAACAGACTGACAGAAACCCCGGCGAGGAGTTTCCAAAGCAAACATCGTGTGTGCAGTGATAGGATCTGAGAGGGAGGGTTTTTTTGTTTTTTTGTTTTTTTTTCTGGAGTCAACCTTTCTTGTTTTCCTTATGGCAAATACTAATGAAGTCAATGGTAAAATATGGCATTTCCCAAGCAGCAATCTCCTCCCCGAGATGCACCATCTCCGGTACGGGCCTGTCATCAAGCCTTCGCCTTTAATCACTCAACACATGTTTTCAATCCACATGTTCATATGGTAATAACTTCACTCTATTAGTTTTCATTTGTCAGACCAAAATGCCCTTTAGGTTGGAGCATGCTGTAGGACACTGTCCAGGCAGGTTATTCTTAGCAACAGATGGATTTACAAAGAAAAGGCAGGTCTACAGTTCAGCATTTGCTTTTATTGTCTGTGCTGCTCCAGTCACACTTGACCCCCAACCTCTCCTCCAGCCCCTTCCCACCATCAGCTGCCCACTTTGCTCTGTGCTTTACAGCAGTTACTAAAATATGACAATGAGACCATCAAACCCAGTTTGTCTGGGCTCAGAAATTCCCTTTCTGCCTCTTTCCACTACACCCGTGGCAAAATAAAATCATGTCTCACCAAGATCCTGACAAATCCAACAGAACTGGACTGGTGAATGATTCCCTGCGAGGATGGGGAGGCCCTGGCACAGAGAAACTGTGGCTGCCCCATCTCTGGAAGTGTCCAAGGCCAGGTTGGACGGGGCTTGGAGCACCCTGGGATGGTGGAAGGTGTCCCTGTGTGTGGCAGGGGGTAAAACAAGATGAGCTTTAATGTCCCTCCCAACGCAAGCCAACCCAAGCCAACCCAACCCAAGCCAACCCAAGCCAAGGCAGTATGTGATCCTGATTCTGTGGTGGGTGCACAGGATGGTCTGCAGTGGTCCATGTCACTGTTGTCTGCCCAATAACCCCTCTGGCCATGCTTTGGCCCCAAAGCCAAGGCAGCTTCTCTGTGAATAAAGGCAGCAGGAGCCAGGGACTGAGCTCTCTGCCACCTCACAGCCCAGAGTGCAGCAGCTCTGACAGCCCAGCTAGATCCTGTCTGCTCCTTCTACTGCAGAGTGGGGCACTGCATTTACTAGTGCTGTTTGTTTCTTGCACAGGAGAAAAAGCAGCTCTTGGGAGGCAATTGGAAAGCAGAGATTACTCTGTCAAGGAACTCTCAGAAAGCAGCTGCCATGAGAACCGTATCAACACTGAATCTCTCCTGTCTGCTTTCCTTTGGGACATTGCATTTCCAAGATGTAACCCTGTGCTCAGGTTCATGCTCTGAGCTCTGCACTCTCCCCATCAGATCTTCCATAAAAATTAATTCATGGCCTCTCCTGAGCAGGAGGTGTTCTCAAAGATGACACCCTCCCCACCCAAGGAAATAGTTTGAGGCTGCCCAATAAATTACTGGTAAGATGGTTGTTTCATAATGGTTCCTAATTGCCCTGTGATGATCACAGATATCAGCCATATCTTCCAAAAGGCGATTTCAGCCTATATATGGGCAGAAGATCATTGGGCCAGCATATTTGTTTTGTTGTGCTAGAATCAGATAGCAAGGGCCCACCTCTGACTCCAGTGGGGTGGAGAGAGAGCACTGCAGAGGGTGATGCTTCTGCAATTGTGGAGCCTGTGAACTTGAATGTGAGTTATCCAAGTTATTGTTCCTTCATAAGGAACAAATGCTGGGAAGAAGGAGGAGAGCAAGAAACAGCAGCAGAAATATTAGGGGTAATAAAAATGCCAAAACCATTGCAGCAGCCATCTCGGTTCAGGGTGCAGTTGCTCCCTTGGGAGGTTTTGCTCACTGCTTGGACTAAATACTTCAGGAATAGGATATAATTTTCAAACTGCTTCTACCATTTTATTCTTGAATTTCTCTAAGACCTCTGTCAGATGGCACTGTTGCAATAAGTGCATTTCAAAGTGGCTTCCAGATATGAGACCAAAAACACCACAGAATTGAAGGGACAGTAACAGGGTTGGTTTTCAAGCCTTACTGATGATTTACATGAGCAGAAGTACAGCTTAAAGAATGGAAGCCTATTTGTGCTGCTTATGCTAATAATCTGCCACAAGTCTCTGCTGCTGAATGAAAACCCAAACCAGCCCATCACACACAATATGTGCTGTCAGAATAAACATTTCTTGTTACCAAAGGGACCCAGTGCACATACTCAAACAAGTCTCTGCAGAGTTATTATTATACATATTGTTATAGCACTGCATCAAACCACAGATACAAACCTGTTTCTGCACCGTCCCTGACATTACAACACAGAATAAATGATTTTTTCCCCTTTGTGTTAATGAGCAGAATTTTCTCTGAAGGACATATAATCCTGGTATATATATTCCTATATTCCTGTTATTTTCTGAGATGCAATTACAGTCAGCCTTAAAGCAGTTCTATATTCTGATGAAGCCTGAAATGCAGCTCTGCAGAAGAATATGATAACTCAGGGATCCCAAAGTTCCCACAAGTTGATTCATTGCATACTTGTACTTGTGAATTGCCTGGAGCTGCTTTTCAGAGTGCAGGCAGAAACCATAAGGAAAAGAAGATATTTAGAAACCTCTGTCTGTTCTTTACAAGAGCCAGGGTTTATTATTTCAAAAGTCATCAGTTCAGCACATTTCCCAGGAAGATTTCTGAACTGGTTTTGGGTAACAGCTGACTGCTGGCATCTCAGCGTTGAGCTGAAATATCCGGGACAGCACTTGCTCCAGGGCTGTGATCTGCTGCATGGAATTGCTGTCAAAAGCCAAAATAGCAGCTTTTCATACTGCTCAGTCTTTTCTTCAGCCTAAGAATCCCCAGACTGTTGGGACACTCCATCCCAAGCCTTTGTGACACACCTGTGTTCCAGAGAGGATCTCACTCTGCCTCCCTCCTGTGATCCCCTCCCTTTTGGGCTCAGATGTAAACCAAATAAAAAGGACACTCTGCAGGTGTTAAACCCTTGACTTTTCAGGATGTAGCAGATCCAACAGCATCTCCACACCAGGCTTGGGGAGAGACAAACCCCTGCACATGCTGAGGTCCCCAGAGGATGTGACCCAGGCACATCTCCTGGTGTTCTGACCTATGCAGTGATAGCTCTTGCAGGGAAGGGTTTTTCTCTTCAGAAAGAGATTTGCAGCTTCCTCAGATAAAGTAAGAGATTCTGGAAGAGTCCCTTCTCCTTTAGCTTTGGAGGGTTCATTACCACCTCACCCCTCACAGCAGCAGACCAGCTGGGCAATAGCTTATGCCAAAGCCAGGGGTTAGCTTGCAATAACATATTGTCCCATGAGGCCACAGAGGCTTCTGAACAGGTGTGTGAAGGGGACTTCAGCACAAACTATACCTTGGTTTCTTCCTTTTTAATTTTTCTTTATTGTACACAAGGAGAGAAACCCAATCAGAAAATGTCTAGAACTTGGAGCAGCAGGGACATTGAAACAACCTCATTTAACAAGAAAAGAAGCAGGGTCAGAAGCAGAAAATTACTTCTTGAGAATGTGGCAGGTTTTTTAAGTGGAAGCTCTGGGAATGCCAGCCCTAACTTCTCAATGGGATGGAAATTTGAATGTTTTGATGAGGATAAACTGATTTGGGCTATTATTATTTTTTTTTTTTTTCTGGAGCAAACTGGAGACACTGAGTGTTCTGACATTGCTCATTTTGTCCTCAGCTCTGCAGCACCCTCCTTCACATTGGACCAATACAGACAATGGGCTTTAGAGAGCTCAGAAGCTCCAGGAAACTCCAAGAAAACCTTTGCAGATGGCTCTGAGAGGGAGTAATTTCATTTCATTGCTCCAGGTGAAGACAAAATTCTCAGTTCTTCTGCAATATGGGCCCTACAGCCACACACCAGCAATCTGTCCCCAGAAATCCTTTGAGATGTAGGAAACTGCATTTGCACAGAGCTGGAGATGTGAAACCAGAGATCTTACAAAGCCCCAGGAGAGATCACCCCACAGCTCCCATGGGTTTCACATGGCCAGCAGCCTCCCAGGTCCTCTAGAAGCCCATGCACAGAACCAAGCCCCCAGCAGGAACAGTTTATCTCCAAAAGGGAGTTCATTTCTACTTGTGCTCCTGTAAAGTGGCTTTTCCACTGGAAAAGCTCCTTTCCAGCAGCTCTTGCATGTCCAGGCCTCGAGGGCCTGCTGGAGACTGTCTCCAGAGCGCTTGCTGCTCCTGCCTATAAATAACATTTCAGATGCCCAGGCCGCACAGTCACGCTGCAGGAAAGGTCAGCAGGAATCGTCATCGCCCAGAGAGATCACTCTCCACAGCTGCCCCACGGCTGAGGCTGGCCTGGACTGCAGCCAGGGCTCTGGACCTTATCAGGGCTGGATCTCACTGGGAATTTTCAGATGAAACATTTTATTGGAAAATGCTGATTCACAGACATCAAAATGTTTCATGGAAATGCACCATTTTTTTTCTGAATTGACAAGGAAACCCAGAGATTGTTTGGATGCACTAGTGACTGGTCAGCTGCCAGGGTATCCCATGGTTTCCAGTGTGGCTGCTTGGTTGGTTTCCTGCTTGCAGGACAGCTGTGTCCTCTGGGCTGCTGCAGACACAGGAGCTCGAGCTCTGCCTTGCTCTGATTGAGCTTTTGGCAGCCCTTAACCCCCAGCATGAGATGGGCTGGGGGGTTTTGTGTTCCTGAGGAGTTACCAGGTGCAGCAGGGACTGTGGGCTGCCACTGCTTCTCCTCCTTGGGAAGGACAGCAAAAGGTCTGGTCTCTTTACAGAATTATAGATGGTTTTTTCTTTTTCTATAAATGACAATAATGCAAGTATCCTGGCATGGGATGGGAAAATGGCCTTCAGCTCTCCAGAACCTTCCTGGACCCTGCTGCACCCCCAGCCTGGCCCAGCAGCCCTACCTGGAGCCTTCCTCCATGCCTCCTCTCTGCTCCCCTCAACCATGAGCTCAGACAGCTGAGAGTCACTGACACAACCCTCTGGCTCACTGCCCCACCTGGAGCTGAGCTGGGCATGGGCCATACACCAGCAAAGGTTATCCAGAATGACTCCAGCTTCCCAAATCCTGGTCCTTGGCAGCCCTTCCCCATGTGCTGCAGGGCCCCAGCTGACCTCTGCAGTGCTGCACTGCCATGAGCAACAGAATCTACACTGGGATTTTGCCCCAGCAGAGACCATCTCGGGGAAGTCTTTCTATTGTGTGAAGACTTCAGGCTGATTCCATTAATTCTGGGGCCTTGCTGCATGGAAAAATGGGATCATCATCCTTTAGGGCACTCCCGTGGCTGCTGTCTGTTTGATCTATGATTTCCAAGGACCACAAGACCCAAATCTTACTTTCTCCTAGAAGGGAGTTTTGTGAACTTCAGCTGAGATATCTTTGATGCAGAAAACCTCAGGTCTCCAAAGGAAAAAAACTGGTGATGCTGAAGAACCCCAGATGCATTGTTCACTGTCCAGAGCAGCTCTGCAGACACAGCATCCTCTGACCCTCAGTCCTTCAGTGCCTCTCTTTGTGAGAGCTCTGCATGGTCTCCTCTGGGACCAGAGGATAAAACTTTTATTTCTGTTACCCTATGACTGCTCTTGTGTCCACTCCCAGGTCCTCAGGAATTCCCTATGTCTGCTCCCCCTGTGTCCCCCTTCTCCCATCCCCATACCTTCTCCTTCTCTCCTCATGCTCCCCAGGGCTTCCCCTGCCCCAAGGATGGGAGCCAGGAGGTGGCAAACAGCAGCCATTCCCTTGCTGCCCAGCCAGGGATGTTGCTCTGAAGCAGAACATCCAACATGACACTGTGTAGAAATATGTAGAATATTTTCTACAGGAATTCTACATGAAAATTCCTGTAGAAATTCTACAGGAATTTCTGTTCCTGTTCCCACTCCCTGCCCCTCTGGAAGGTTGAAATCCCCCTGGTACCTGGGGCTTCTCTGTGACAAGGGGCAGGTGATAACACTGGGCAGAAAGGGAACTGATGGTGCCAAGTTCAAGCAATTTTAGGTGGTAAATGAGTAGAATGTAACAAGAAATTAATGAAATATTCACTGACTTCAGCCCTGCTGTGGGACAGGACACTTTGCAAGGCTGGCTGAGGCTTCCCCTCTGTTCTCTAAGAGAGGTGCCATGGGAACATTCCACTTTTCCACCAAGAAATCCCTTTCTCATGCCTGCTCTGACTACAGGAAATCCCTTCTCCCTGAAGAGTAGTGTGAACCTTTGCCACTATGTGCCACTTGTCAGCCAAAAATGAGGAAGAGGAAACATGGAAAAAAAAAATTAGACTTTCAGCCCTGTTCTTCCAGCCAACAGCTGAGGATGAATGACCCCTGATCCCTCCCCTCTGAAGGACCTGGAGGGAAGAAGCTCCCCTATAAGTCATTACAAACACAGCTGCATTTCTCTGGTGATCAGTTAATGCTGCTGCTTTTCTTGCAGAGCAGAGACAGAGAATTTTATTCAGGAGATAAACCGGCACAGTGACAGCAGCTCAGAGCAAGTGAAAGTCAAAGTGTCTGGAGAAGGTGAAAGGTACAGAAAAGGGGTTTTCTTATGAAAAGCATAGCAGATCAGACCTCCCAGGTCACTCTGACATCCAGGAAAAATGAAGCTGGACAAAGTTTTACCTGACCTGCAGCTTGGGTGGCTTTTTTGTGGACAAAGAGAAAGGGAAAAATCTTGCAGAACTGAGCTCTTCACAGGTAGTTTGGGGACCAAAATGGGGGAAGTGTCTAAACAGCATCTGTGATAAGGAGATGCAGGAGAGATTGTTGCCAAGACAGCATTCCTGAACTGAAGGGAGAGGGAAGCTTTCTAAAACAAAACAAACAAAGAAAGAAATGCAGACCTGACAACAAGACTTCCTCTGAGCAAGGTAACATTCATTTGTTTTGCACACATTGCCAACGATGAACTGTGAGGGGCTGGAGAGGCACAAAGAAGCAAGTTTATTTTTTTTTTTTCCTGAGAAAATTAAAGATTAAACTACAGATTTGTTCTATTTTTACAGAAATGAACCCAAAGTGACTGAAATACTCTCAGTCAGCTGTGGTGGGTTAGGATATATATGGTTAACAAGCTGGCCTACCTCCACAACCTGGGGAAATGTCTGTTACTGCAGCAGGGGGTGATGGCTGTGGGCTCACACCTGGTGCTGGGAGTGCAGTTTGTGCAGGTGTAAACTTTCAATCTGGTACTGGCTGTGCTTTCCAGGCTCTTTCCTATTTTCTCTCCAGCAGGATGGATGCTGGTGGGGGCAGCAGGGATGAAGGGAAGCAGAGAAGGTGGAAGGGCTCGTGGTGTTTCTGCTCACAGACTGGAAGGAGCCCAGGCTGGCTCTGGCATTGCCAGGGGTCTTGGCAGCCAGCAAGGAACAGTGCTAGCCTCTATTTCCCACTGCCTTGATCTTTCCCAAAACCTGTAGCACAGTCAAGGCAGGGTCTGAAACATTACTTCTGGCAATCCCCAAGATGTATCTCAGCATGAGAGAGACAGAAGAAAAGCTGGGAAGGAAGAGAAACCAGGACCCTGCTCCTGGGACAGATGGAGAAAGAGATGTCATTCCTGATTCTCATATTTCCTGGAGTCATTACTGATACTCATGTTCTTCTTGGAGGTGATTTAGGTATTTACTCCTTCTCTTCCATTGATACACAACCTGCTTTTTGCCCTGCAGCTCCTCACTTGCTTTTTCCTGGGACCTTGTGGAGTGTGGGTATATGAAATCCATGTCCTTCCTTCCTCAGGGGGGACCTTCTCACTCTCCACAACTTCCTGACAGGAGGGTGCAGCCAGGTGGGAGTGAGGCTCTGCTCCCAGGGAACAGCATGAGAGGAATTGTCCCAAGTGGAGTCAGAGGAGGTTTAAATTGGCTATTAGGGAATATTTCTTCACTGACAGGGTTGTAAAACATTGGAACAGGCTGCTTGCCATCCCTGGAGGGATTTAAAAGATGTGTGGATGCAATACCTGGGGACACGGTGGGTACAGCAGCCCCCAGAGCTGTCCTCTGTCTCCCATGAGGGTGTTTCATTTCAGGATGACATCCCTTTGTGCAGAATGTGTCTCTGAGCAGCTGGCATGTGCCCACCAGGCCAACTAACCAGAAAGGAGTAAGCCTTGGAATAATCAGCCAAGGTACAAATGAACACAATTCTGCCTTCTATACAATAACTGGTAGATATGCATCTGTTGTAAAATTCTAGGAGGTACTGGCAGCTTAAACAGATTTTTAAAGATTCAAGGCAGGCACAGAGATGCAACACTCCTTATGGCTTTCAAAAATGGTAAACAGAATATCTGGTTTTGCAAAAGGGAAATTATGGAGCATCTACTTTAACTTCCATTTCCAGAAAAGTACTGAGACAACAAATTGAGCCAACAAACAAATACTGAAACAAATCAGGGAAAAGAAATAAAACCCAGCCATTATGCATGTGTCAAATCTAATCCTTCTGTGACACTTGTGGATAGGGAATAAGCTGTACATGTCATCTATCTTGTGTTTAACGAGGCTGTTGACACTGCCTGACATGGCATTGTCTAAAGGTTTTTGGGAAATCGTGGTGTGTATTGCCCAAGGTGGTGTGAAACACTTAGAAAAGCACACTCAGAGAGAAGCTCTCAGTGGGTCACTGTGTCCCTTTGTCTTCTATGTTTCCTCTACAGAGTGGAGTAGAAAATAATTTTATTTACTAGGAGCTGAAGTTGGAAGAGGGCACATGCAAGCAGCAGAGCAGCGTTAGAGTGAGATAATGGTTTTAAAGAAGTGATGATGTGAGGACATTTACAGAAACCCAGTGAGAATTCGGGATTGAACATCCAGAGCACAGAGCAGAACGTTCTGCAGCTGCTCCCTGCCAACAGAGCAGGATCATGAGGAGCTCAGGACTGTTGGTGATGGTGAGACAGGGTGAGAAGGGGGAGCAGGGGCTGTGCAGTGCAGGAAAAGCACATCCCTTCACCTGCCTGCTCAGGGCAGCACGGGCTGGCTCCAGCGCTGCTCACTGCTCTCAGCCAGCCAAGGAAGGTGAGAGGCAGCAGAAAAGAGCCCAGAGCACAGAAAGAGACTCCAGAAGTGTAGAAAATGAGACATTCAAGGGAAAGCACAAAGACTGAGGGACAGACTGATGAAAAATTGTCTGAGGGCAGTCCTGATGAGATTTTAAATATAAGGAAGACTACCATGGAAAGAAACAGTGTTTTATTCTCTCTATCCATACTGAGAAGGAGTTATGGATGTGCACTTCAGGAAGGAGCTGGAGTGAAAATGGTTTGGGAAAGAGTTGGAATCTTCTCCACCCAAAGATGGTTTTTTAAGACTAGGGTGGACAAACTGCTGCCAGGAATGAGGGAGGGAAAGGTGATCTTGGCTTTGGGCAGCAGAGGCTTCCCCCAGTTGTACTCTGCACGCCACGTGGTTGTGTGGATTTAGAGGGGTGTGTAATGCCTCGTTCCAGGCTCATGACACACTCTGGTGGCTTGTGTCATTTGCACCCAGACATGCTCAGTTTCAGCAGCTGAGCTCTGTTCCTTGACTAAGAGGAGCCTTTTTTCTTAACTCATCTGTGCTCCTGCTGCATCAGCCATTCCTCACCCTGTGCAGGTGCTAAGGGCAAGTGACCCTTGAAACCCTGGCAGAGGCAACCAAGAGGCACCTCAGGAGCTCAGGCACTTTAAGAACCTCATTTCCAGCCCCAAACCACTGACCATCACTGGATCCTTTGTAAAAAAGAGAAAATGAGAGGGGTCTCTGTTTGCCAAAGGCAGCAGTGGTGCTGTGGGAGGAGCGCTGCCTGTTCCTCTGGTTCTTGAAGCAGAGCTGTGATTTACACCCCTGGGGAGGCCACGGAGGAAGCAGCAAATCACCCCTTTAGCAGGAGTTCAAAAGGCAATTAGACAAATCCGTGTAAGAAACACCCGTTGAGGCCATTAAATCTAAAGCTTTTCTCTTGTTGAGGGAAGGACCAGTAGCTGGGTGGGAGAATTGCTTCTGGTGCTTGCCCTGGTTTTCCACATCCTTTTGGCTCCTGGTGCTGGAGATCAGGGGATGAGGCAGAGGAACCTCAGCCCTGACCCAGGCAGGACCATCCAGGGTTCCTGGGCTGTGCACTCATCAGGGATGGCCACGGCCCCAGGGGGGAGTTAACAAACAATTGCAGCTGGGAATGGGACAGAACCCCGTGCCTCCCTGCCAGGCCACATCTCAGACTTGCTGCCTCCTGGATGCTGCTCAGGAAAAGCCCTGTCCTGCTCTGACTCTTCCCTAAGCAAGCCATGGGCTTTTGCTGGGAGGGGTCAGGACAAGATTTAGCTCCAAGCCTTTCTCTGCCAAACAGATTCTGGACAAACAGCAGTAGAACAAACCAGGAAAGCAAATGCCATCCCATGCACAGAACACACTTTTATTTAGCTAGCGCTAAAGTTTTCAGATGCAAATAGCTTATTGAGTTGGACAAAAGTCACGGCAATAAATGTTTCTTTCTAACTTCACCCTACAAAAATACCTCGGAATAATAGTATTGTGTTTTTCCAAAAATATTCTTTATTGATTTACAGCAGTATCACATTCAAGCCCAGCACTGGAGCTCCTTCATTAATGAAATAAGACACAAAAGTCTTGTTATATTAACGATTTTCATGGAGTAACTCAATAAGCTATTTTTAATATTCCCATGGAGGCATGCCAGAAGGATAATATTTTTATGTTCTATAGCAGAGAAATACACTTTAAGACACTTTTGATTGACTTCAAAATGTGCTTGAAGGCCCAGGCATGGTTTCCATTCCTACAAAGTGACCAAGGAAAGAGGAGCCTTATCTGCAGCACAGAGCAAAACCCCAACAGAACGAAATCCCAGTGCCAACAGTGTTTCCCATGAATGAGGAGGTTGAAAATGAAATATAGCTCCTCCTCCCTCTTTGAGGGCATTGGAACAAATTGTGTTCATGCCAGGAACGCTGCATTTCACACAGGTAACTGAACAAAGCCCCCTGGCCTTTGTCTGCAGCTGCATGAGGTGGGAATCTGCTTCCTTACTCTCCAGACAGCACCACTGCACCTTTTCCAGAGCGCTTGTCCCTCCAGTGTCTCTCTGCTCTTTCTGTATTTTCCCTTGGTGTTCCATCTCAGGAAGAGGGAGCACCAGAACTTGGTGGGTGCTGTGGGTGACAGCATGAGCAGAGCAACACCTCTGAGCAGCCAGTGCACCTGTGGCTGGACCCAAGTGCAGGCATGATCTCAGCCTCCTTTCTGCTGTGCTGTGACTGTTGCTCTTCATCTGATACCTACTCCAGCCAGCCCCACATTGCAAAGGGCTATTTCAGGCCTAACCAGGGGCTCTTATCAACTTTCAGGCTCGTTTTCAGTGGAGCAAATCTGTACCGAGTGAACAGGTTCACACCACACATGTCAGGGAATGCCTGGGGCTTTTAGGGCAGGTTGACATTTAAAGGCAGCTTCAAGTCCTGGTGCAGTGCTAAGGAAGACAGCCTCCCTCGGGGGATCTTTGGGTGTACAGCACCACTGCTGGCCATCCCCTCCAAGCACACAATCTGTGGGATGCAGCCCACACTCAGACAAGCCACACCATGGGCAGATTCGGTGCCACCCCCTCTGTGGCTTCAATGGAAGCATCCAAGGGATGGCAAAATTTCCCACCTTCTCAGCATCGCTGCTCCCTTCTCATCTCCTTCCCTGCTGGAAAGTGCCTGTGTTTCCCTCCTTTCCTTGGAATGCAGAGCTCACCAGGGTGGCAGAGCCCTTTCAAGGTGATGCCCAAGCCTTATCCCTATCCAGCACACAGCAGGACCTGTAGGAAGCTGAGCTGACCTGCCTGGCTCACTTGAACCACACCCACAGAATATCATGCCCAGCTTCATGCAAAGTAAGAATTAAATTAAACTGCCAAGGCTTCAATTAGCTGGGCTGCAGCTGCAAATTCTGTAAGCCAGCTCAATGCTCACTCTTTCAAGTTCTTATTTTGAGCAGTGACTGTGCCAGGAGAGCAGAGAGGACATGTTTGCAGGGCTGGGCAAAATGTGAAAAATGTCCAGCCTGGTGTCACTCCCATCACAGACATTCTAATTGAGATTTGTTGTCTCAGCTTGGGATGAAGCAGAACTCCCTCTTGAGTGATACAAGTCCAGAGGAGCCCACGGAGATGCTCTGAGGGCTGGAGCCAGGCTGGGACAGCTGGGGGTGCTCACCTGGAGAGGAGAAAGCTCCAGGGAGAGCTCAGAGCCCTTCCAGGGCCTAAAGGGGCTCCAGGAGAGCTGGAGAGGGACTGGGGACAAGGGATGGAGGGACAGGACACAGGGAATGGCTCCCACTGCCAGAGGGCAGGTTAGATCGGATATGGGGAAGAAATTTTTCCCTGTCAGGGTGGGGAAGCCCTGACACAGGGTGCCCAGAGCAGCTGTGGCTGCCCCTGGATCCCTTGGACTGTTCAGGGTCAGACTGGATGGGGCTTGCAGCAATGTGGGATAATGGAAGGTGTCCCTGCCTGTAGCAGGGGGCTGGAATGAGATGAGTTTCAGGTCTCTTCCATCCCAAACCTTTCTGTGGCTCTGTGATTCTGATACCTGCTGGAGGGAACTTCTTGGCGAGACTGAAGGCACTCTTCGTTCAAAAAGAGTCACTTGGCAGCTCTCTCTTCTGCTTCCAAATGGCCTCAATTGCAAACAGATGGTCATAATTCTGAAACCCCAAGAACCCCAAGGACGAGACTTCAGCATGCTTGAAAGCATCTTCAGGAATCCCTGGCGAGATCTCCGGTGTGACAATGATGTTTATGGACTACATGCATCCATCAGGAAGGGACCTGCCATGGTTATGTTAATGTTACAATTCCTCTTCTGCCCCTAACATCTTTGCTAGCAGCCACCCTCCTCCTGAGCACTGCTCTGCTGGTTTGCAAATGCAGTCCTGAGTACAGAACGTGCAGTGCTTCCCCCGCTGGATTCACTTTAGTCTCTCCTGTAAGCGATTTGGCCACCAGTACTGTGACAAATCCACCCCACCTTGGTCTCCATGCCTGTCACTGTGCAGCAAACCATGGCTGCTCGTAGCTGTGGGCGACAGGAGCGCTGGCAGCCCGGTGCTCCTGCTGCTGGGGCAGAGCTCCTCTGGTTGGGAACAGCCCAGAGCCTGTTCCAGCGCTGCTCTGTGCTCCTCCAGGACTCCCTGCTCCTCTCACAAACACAGAGCCTCACTGCCCAGTGTGCACAGCCCTCCTGATGCCACCTCATAATTAACAGGCTCTTTATGTCCCAGCCCTTCTTTCCCTCCCCGTGGCAGCTGGGAGCTGTGCTTTGGTCTCAGCAGTGCTGCTTGGGGGTTGTGTCACATTTCTGCACAGTCTCTCTCGTCCTGGCTGGTTCAGCCATCCTCACCCAAACCGTGTTCCACCAAGGACAATGTCTATTGTCCTGCATCAGGCCAGACTCGTGGGGCTGTGGTTTTGGGAGAAGCACCCATAAAAGGAACAAACCAGAATTCAGTGCCCTGAGCCGATCAGTGTTTAACGTTCCCTGCTCACAGCACTGTGTGCTGTACCCCTGAAGCCAGCAGTCCCTGCAGCTCTGTAGGTGCTGCTGACCTCCAGAAGGTTGAACAAGTGCTTGGAAGCTCTCCAGCCAGCCCTGCAGCAGCAGAAAGATGCAGACAGTGATGGGAGAGAAGATGGGAGAGCCTGGATTTGTGTTCAGAGCTGCTGGAGTGGCCTGGTCCATGTGGAATTGCAGATTCAGTCACGAGATGTAGTGTTTGGCTATTGCTAATGTCTGACAGGAATCACCACCCTGTGCAAGGCTCCTGCCCACTGTCCTGTCCACTGGTGCTTAGGACACTCATTCAGGGCAGCATTTTTTGTCTCAGGGAGTTTTTTTATCCTCCTGCTTTCCATGAGCATCTTCCCGAGTGTATGCCCACCTGGAAAGCCCAGGAGATCTCCAGCTGGCATGATGGCTGGGGGGCACACTGAGCTGAGCCCCTCCCTGGAGCTCACAGCTGGGGCAGAAGGGTTTGTAGGGCACCAGCTTCAGCAATTTAGGAAGGAAAGTACAGGCTCTAGCCCAGCCCTAGGGCTCTGGAGAAACCCAGTGAAGCTGTAACCACATGGATCTCTTGTGTCCCCCCTTCACAGCTCCCAGCATTGCCTGACCCTGTGCAGTAGGATTTAATGGCATGGGGGAAGGAGGATGAGAGGTTTCCTGTATCTTCTGGGAGATGAAATGCAGGGGAAATAAAGGGTTTGTAGACCTAGGGTTGCAGCAGTAGCTCAAGAGATTTTGCTGCTGCTCAGCAGCCTCTGAAGGAACAGCCCTCTCCCTGCAGAGCTCTCTATGGCCACGCCAGAAGCAGGCCCAATTTGGCCATAAATGCACATATAACAAAGACACAGCTGTGAATTTCTTCTCTTCTCATTTTAAAATATATGAGCTGGTTTGCACAGCCCCAGTATGATGCAGCTTTTCTCATCATGGAGCTCCACATACCACTCCAGCAAACTACTGGGAAGCAGCCACAGCACCAAACATCTGTGCAGACACATTGTGCCAGATGTTACCAGAAGGCAATGCAGCAGTGGGTCTGGAAATGGATTCCTGGAAGTGCCACCCCAATTAGCCTGCCCAGAACCAGCCCTGAGGATGAAGGATCTACAACAAACTTGGGAACAGAGCACATGGGCTGCGGTCACAGCCTGTTCTCCTTGGGGAGATTTTGCTTGTCCCACCAACAGAGCAACTGGGCACCCAAGGGAGGAGAATGGAGCTGCTGGGACAGGAATGTCAAAGGAAGGGATGAAGCAGCCCCAGGCAGCTCCACATAACCAGCAGGTCTTCCACAGAGGTGTTCCTGGCTGCTGGTTAGCCCTGGGCACAGGCCCATCTCTCCAGTTCTCCCTCTCACCATGAGGTCAGTGGCTCTGGCTGCACTGTCAGCACACAAGTGTGTGAGCAAGCAGTGGTGTGGACCATGGGGTCCTGCACTGTCCCCTCCCAGCCCCAGAGCAGTCAGAATCCCGCTCTGACTGCTGAAACTCCTCTGGGCTTTGCCAGCGAGTCAACCACCACATGAGCCACTGGTCCCCTCTGCAGGAAGGTGGAGCCCCAGTTCCCCAGTTCCTGGCTCACCATGGAGGGTGGACATTGCTCCTCAAGGAGCCTGGAACCCTGTGGCAGTGCCCTCCCAGCTGCCTGAGTAAGCTCCACACCCAGAACCCAACCCTGGTCCCCAAAGGGAGCCCCTGCTCCGACCCCACTCTCCCTTCCCACAGCAGCGGCACTCCCCAGGCGCTTCACCCCGGGCTGCCTCTTCTCATGACAACTTCCACAAAGTTACTGAAAAGAAGAGCTTGGAGAATGTCTTGAGGATTCATGTGGTGCCACGTGGTTGCTGTGCCAGGTGTGCAGAGCTCGGGCAGCTCGGGGCCGTGCCTGCGGGCGTCCCCACTCACAAACATTTGCGCACACAGACACGCACATACGTCTTACGTGCTTGCTCTCCTCGTTGTCTCCTAATTTAAAAAGTCATTCAGAGTGAAAATATGTTTCCTCTTTGTGAATGGGAAGATCTAACACAGATGGTGCATTAACTGGAAACATCTTGTGTTCCAGTCTGTTCATAGATTCGTTCTGTTCAAGAACAGAAGGCTCCATTTATGATCATCTCTTCAGTGCTCCTAATCTTTACAACTTGGAGATACCCAGCTAAATTCTGTGTCAAATCATCACCTCTTCCCCTCTTCTAATGCTACCAAAGCAGAAGTTTCAAGGCTCTCAGTGTCAGCAGTGAGGCACTGGGTGTAACCTGCAAGGCTGCCTTGGCACTGGACTGCAATGAAACCTCGAGTACTTTGTGTCTTCTGAGACAGATTTCTGTGACACCTCCGGGCTTGCTGCTCACCACCTGTGAGCACCAAGACAGCTGAGCATGAACCATGGGCCAGGGAAACTTTCCTAGATGTTTCTGCATAAAGGTGCAATTTTCTTTTATATAGGAAAGCATCTTTTGCAAGAATAAGTTCAACCCTCCTGAAAGACTTGAAGTGCAGGAGATTGCAAAAATTCCCAAGATAAACTGGCCTAAGAGGAAAATTACCCTGAAGAACTATTTAAGTTTCACAGTCCATTTTCCAATTAGGCTATTTTACCTAGGGAGTTCCTGCAATAGATGTCTTTCCCTGTTGGAATATCTCCTTGGATACATGTGTGCTTCCTCACTGTGATGTGGTGAATATTCCCATTAGCCTCCAGAAGAAATTTATTTCCAGAATCCTTCTGATTTTTTGATGCCAATGAGCCTAACGTGCTCCCAAGTCCTGCAGGTTAAACACTCACAGAGATAAAATGGTGTTATTCTTGCAAGAGGAGGTTTTGTTTATATCAGTTCAGGGCTATCAGGTTTCATACCACAGATCACAGCTTCAGCCCCAAGTTTCACATGTCCAGATATCATTCACATGCCGTTCACCAGGCTCAATCATGAATTAAGAACTGTGGCCTGGGTTGAACTTTACCCTTCACTACCTACCTCTCAAAATCAGCTGCAGAAGAGAGGGAGGTGCTGAGCACAACCTGACCTCAGGTGCTCTGAGCAAGGACCTCAAGAATGTGCAAATCATTGAAGCAACACAGAAATAACCACAAATATAAACAAGATGAAACAAAAACTCAGACTGTGTACGGAGCTATGAGCACTCTTTCCCCAATGCAGCAGGGAGAGGAAATCCTATAATCACTGACACACTCTATTTAACCACAGGCATGGTTACAAGGGAAGGACAAGCCTGGCTAAGGAGAGCTAAGGCTGGATGGGCAGTGAGGTGAGGAGACCCAGCCTGGGGGTTCAGTCCCGCTGGGTGCTGAGCAATGGTCTGGAGCTCTGGGGCTCAGCCCCAGCCCAAGAACAAACCCACAGCAGACAATTTGTGCTGCTCATTTTGCCATGCCCAGGTTGCAGTAGGCACCAGGACAGGGTCACTCGTGGAAGTGTGGTAGGACGTGCTCGAAAGCACATGGAGATGGAGCAACAGAAGGATCATGACAAACAGCCCTGTCTCTATCTGACTTCTGAAAGAGGACACTAAACCACAGCTTAGGCTCATAATGAGATGGAAACTAGTTTTAGAAGAATCTCAAAACATAACTGAAGATGGAATGGGAGTGACTCACACATGTCCCTCCATGGGAGGTGGTTACACAGAGCTGGGCACAGCCTTGGTTTTGAGTAGAGACCTGGCAGCTGGGCAGGGACACCACAGGAGTGAGCAGAACTAGTGAAGAGATGGAGACAGAGGACCTGACTCAGTTTCCCAACCACCATCCTCACCCTTCCTCACCCTGCAGGTGATGTCCCCATCCAGTAGAGAATGTAACCCTGCTTGGGGAGGGTGGGCAGGGCTCCACACAGCCAGTGGGATTCTGTGCTGGAAGCTGAACCTGGGACTTGACACATGAGAAAATTCCTCCCTGTGAGGGTGGTCAGGCCCTGGCATAGATTTCCCTGGCATAGAGAAGCTCTGGCTGCTCCATCCCTGGCAGTGCCCAAGGACAGGTAGGACAGGGCTTGGAGCAACCTGGGATAGTGGAAGGTGTCCCTGCCATGGCAGGAGGTGGGACTGGATGAGTTTTAAGGTCTCTTCCAACCCAAAGCGTTCTGTGATTCCATGAAAATGAGATTTCAGGTGACTGTCAGGCTACTCAGGAGGTGGCTGCAGGAGGCACGGGCTAATCTGTCCATGAGAGGAGTTCTCTGCAGGTTCTCTGTCATTTCTGTCTGAATGCATCCTGGTGTGTTAGAAACTGGAAGAAAACAGTTCTGCAGTGTAGCCCCCCTTGGCAAGGCAGTTCCTTTATCCTGCAAACTGTAGCTAGCAAGGGCCAGGAGCCAAGAGCAACGCTGATCATGAGGTGTCAGGAAATGTTTGCCATGACTTCATCCTTAAAATAACCCCTGTAGACATTTTGCTCAGCAAAGACCCAACCTCTTGGTGCTCAAAGGAGCACAGACCCCCGAGGAGGAATGATGGGTCAGACAGTGAATTGCTATTAAATGATAGCTAAACTCCAGATGGCTAACAGGGAACTGAGTGGAGCCACAACTGAGCCCAAGGGAGAGTCTTTGTCCTCTGTCACCACTGCTTTGATTGCTCAGCCAGACTGAAAGCTTGGGAGAGCCTTGAGACATGCAGGCAAGTCTTTGCTCCAGCTGGCTTAAAGAAAAAATTGATCCTAGGAAACAAATAGACCTCTCAGTGTCTTAATAGGAAAGTGATGTGTGTGGTGCTTGTGCAAGTGAGACACAACTCAGCTCAGTTATGGAAATTTTCCTCTGTGGCAAATATGTTATGAATGACTTGTCCTGAAAACATGCCAGCATGTAGGTGCTGCTATCACAACATTCAGTGACTTTAACTTACTGTGAGCATTCCTGTGATAAATCATGGAAAACCTGGCTTGGGCTATCTTTAGTCACTGCACTGTTTCACTCTCACAAGTCACTCACAGCTCTAAAAATACAGTTTATATCATTGGATTCCTGGAATTCCTTTAGCTCTTACATTCTGATTTAAGTGGCATTAAAGCTGGGCTGAGCAGTCCGAGGCTGCAGGCTGATGTTTCACTGTGGATTAGATATCACCTGGGTTCAATACAGGGTTTGCAATATTTATTTGATTTGGATCCAAAGGCAATTTGAAAAATCTTCCTGTAGATACACCTCTTACCTGGCTATGTGGAAGAAAGGCTAGATTTTTCCTGGGACTAGATAGTAATTTAATAACCATTCCAATATAGAATTAAATTAAAACACATGCTCACCACAAGAACTGAGTTGAGACTGGGGTTTTCTCCTCAAAACCTGAAGGTATCTGGTCTCTTCTGGCCTCTGCACTGTGATCTTGTATTGACTTCTAGGTCAGACACCTCTCTCTTCTTTTGGTTTCACTTACATGTCTTTCTTAGTAGTTATTGATTCAGAAACACCAAGAACAAGAAAGTCTTGACCTCCCACCAGCCTCTCTGGATTTGATTATGAGTGATGGATAGTCTGAGCAGAATTTAATGCTTTCTAATTTTCCTTGATAGGGTCTACGAAGCACGTTACTATTTTTTTATCCCAACTGGCAGCTCAACAAAGCCCAGCAATATAAAGCTCCATTTGTGTAATAAACTGTTGTACAATCTACTACTTATGAACACAGGCCCTGAAAATGTGCAACCTTTCTGCACATTACATTAAACACAAACCAGATGGGCACTGGAAAATCCTCCCCTTTGTTGCAGTGGGCTAAAGGGGCTGGTGGTCAGAAGGTCTGCTTCACTACACAAATAAACAGAAGAGTTTAACTATATTATTCTCCAAAATCAGCAATGGGAAACCTATGTGGAAACATTATGAGCAGTTTGCAAACCCAATCCTGGAGTGGTGCTGGCACAGGGGAGTCCTCCATGTCTCCTACCTGCAGTAGCCAGCCTGGGAACCAGAGCCTTCACCTGCAGCCAGAGCTGACACCAGACTTGGAGGCACGTGGGTGGAGGCAAATGGGTGAAATCAATCTCTTCTTGCAAGGTTGCCTGGGTCAGAGCTGGGTGTTTAAACTCTGATAATCTCTGTAGAGAAATGGAGCCCTCCAGAGTGGGCTGAGTTCATCCTGAGCAGTTTCTGAGGTAGAGAAAGCTCATCACATCAAACAGGGTGTCTCAACTTTGAAAGTTCCATGAGTGAAATCCATCAGTCTCAGAATCCTGGGACAGGGAACAAGGGAATTTTCTGTTTCTGGGCTGTACCAAAGGACACTTCATCTTTCATTTTGAGCACATCCACTGAGACATTTCTGGAGGAGCTGCTCTATAGAGCCCCTGCATGTCCTCTGGCCCCTTTCCTTGTGTTTGCAAATGTTATCATAAAATTATTTCTGAAATCCACCTGGCCAAATTGGCACAGGGAGGGACACGTGGCCGAAGTCACACACAGAGCCTGCACCCTCACTGCCTTCCCACTGTGCAGGGACATCATCATCAGTCACACAGGGAGCGGCCAAGGTAAACACAGTCTTGATGCAAGACAAATTAAATGTTCTACTGCTGTTCCCACTGACACAGGTGAGGAACAGCACAATGGCATGGGATGGGGTGAGATGGGATGGAGTGGGATTATTCGGGGTGAACTGTACGAGATGACAGCTGCTACCAGCTGAAGAAATTATCCTAGGAGCGTTGCTGCTGCTTTAGAGTGCAAGCACAGGCCCTGGTGTCAGCATCTGAGAGGGTTTCAGATGGATCTGGGAGGGAAAAGCAGCTCATGGATCTGAGACCCCCAAATGCAGGGAGCACCGATCCTGTGGGTGAGTGGGTCTGTGAGGGATGCACGTACGAGCCACCTCTGGATCACAGAGTGAGACCTTTGGCACCTGCACAACTGCAGACACTGTGGTTCCCTTGTGGTTCCCAGACTGAAGGCTCCAGAATGCCAGGGAGGTGGCAGCTGGGGACCTTGGTGCCCTGCAGGGCCTGGTGTGCCCACTGCATAAAGAATTGCCTTATTTTTTTGTCTGCCTTTGTGTGCAACCCAACCAGCCCAGGGAGCAGCAGAGGTGTGGGCAGGACACGGTGTGTCCTCACCTGAGGGGTGCCACATGCCTCAGGAGTGTCCCTGCATGGGGTGAGCAGAGCGTTGGGTCAGGGATGGAGTGGTGGAGTCACCATGCTGAGTTCCAAGGGCCAGGAGCTGGCAGGAGCCCATGGATCCAGCACCCACACAAGGTCATGCACAAACAGGGCAGGTCTAGACCTCACCTCCAAACCCAGCATCACTGGGACTTTAGGAAGACCCAGAGCCACATCTGCCTCTCCTGAAGCTCTCCTGAGACAGCAGTTCACAGCTCTGCCTGGCTCAGTGTAGACCAGAATTTAGGAGGAGACGATGTCATTGGGCATCAAAGCTCTGTGGGATTGGAAGTCATGGAAAGAGGGCAGCCTGGCAGTGCTCCATCCCAGGGCAGGACAGGGGTTACACTGGGCAGGCAGAGGTCAGAATTCCTGCTTGTTGCAGAGGTAACAGTCCCCATTTTCCAGGACTTATGCACGTAGTCCTGGGATTTTGTAGGCCCTGCCAAATGGGCTTTCTGCTTGCTCAAAGGTGATTTATTTTTATAAATTTAAATGAAATCCCCTCAGCCATTTTTGAATAATACTAGAGTTAAAAAGGCTATTTTCCTATTTAAAAATATTCTAGCTAGACTGTTTTTATTAAATCAAAGTTAAGTCAAATAAAGAGGGCAGTTTGAAAGTTCAGGCTTGGGCAGGAACTGGTCCTCACTGAGGAGCTGTGCCCTTGACACATGGGTATCTAATGTTCACTGAGCACCAGCCCAGGGAGGAAAGAGCATGGAACAAGGGAAGATCCTGCCTGGCTGAGGTTTGCACACCTGTTCCCTCTGGAGATGAGATGCAACAGGGCAGGAGGAGGCGTGGGGGGTGACACACCTCACACTTGTTTCTCTTTACATGCCCTGAAAGATTCTTACAGACAACAGATGGAATCTTCTTCCACCTTACCCAACTCATTCCCAGGCATTGTGTCCTTCAGTGGCACCATCTTGGTGGTGGGAGGGTCCCTGCTGTCCCCTCTGAGCGTGGGATGAAGGTGGGAGTGCTGAACACACCCGTGGGGGTGCCCTTCAGGAGGGTGAGGAGATGCTGATGCCATGTTTTTTCCCCAGGTCACTCCCAACTGGCCCCCACACGAGGGATGGGGTAGCAGGTCCTTGTTGTGGCACCCCCACAAATGGCACTGAGGGGGACTGGAGAGCTCTGTCCTCATCAGGGACAAATCTGATTTTGGGCTCTGAGGAGGGCAGCCTGGGGGGCTGCAGGATGTCCCCACTTCATGCCCAGCTCATGGAGCTGCTCCAGCAGTCCTGCGGGAGCTGTCACACCATGGAATGTGACATCAAAGGCAGGCCCAGGTGCCACATGATGCTTGTGACACTTGGCAGGCCTGCCAGCTCCTGAGATGATGTGAGATGAAGGGAGCCTGCTGTTCCCAAGTGGGGATGGCAGGAAGAGCTGATCCCCTGCGCTGTCTCAACGCTCTAAAGAAAGGAAAGCGGAGCAGAGCAAAGGGCTGGAAGGGTGCCCAGACTGTGGGGGGCTCTTCTTGCTTAGAGAGGGCAAACAGCCCAGTGTGGAGGGACTGCAGGGGTGCAGCCATGTCCTGGTGGGCCACCAGCCCCGGGGGACACAAACCCCTGACACGGGGCCAGCTAGCAGGCAGATGCTGTCACTGCTGCAGGGCTTAGGGCAGTTGCTACCTGCACATCTGCAGGTTGTGCTGGGAGCCTGTGGGCACCTGGAGATGTTTCTTTCTTTCCCTTCTCATAACAAAAAAGTGTGGAAAATGGATAGAAAAATGAGGATGTGAAAGCTACGGAGAAAATGTGGTTTTCTTTTACATCACTGAGCAGTTTGCCCCTTTACAAGTCCCTGTTGTTACCGTATTATCTTAGGTACACTTTGATATCTGGAGCTGTAGGAAGGAGGAGTCCTCTGGTGTGACTGACTCTGACTCTCGGTTGTTTTACTCCAGCCTGACACCAGTACATTGCCATGATGACATCATTTGGATTATTTCTGATTTATAGTGATTGAGAAAAATTGGGTCCTGTACAATAATGCAAACAATCAAAGACACAAAGCAAAAATAGTGCCTTTGGGCTGCACTTTCACATTGCATGATGTTTTGAGGACTTAATGTTGAAAGCCTTAGAGTGCACAAAAGGAATTTTCTTCATTTCATATATTACACAGTTGCCTGAAAGAAATGGCAAACAACTCCTCAGCCTAAGTATGCTTTACACAGGCTCAGTTGTGGGGTTTTTCTGTCCATCAGCATTCTACCAACAGATCACTGAAACTCAGAGCAGTGTCTACCAGCAAGAGTAGTTGTTGTGCCCATGACCCCACAAATGACTCTTGCCTGGGCCGAATTCTGCTCTCTGTTACACAAATCTGAAGCAATTTTGGTGAAAGTCTAGAGCACCCAGTACTCGGTGAGAGCAGAGCAGTCTATTAGGGCCTTGGCAAACCAAATACCCTTCCCAAATGAAATACCCTTCCCATTTCTTCTCCACTGATCAACTTCACATCACCCTAATTCCCCAGACATTCTGCTGCTGTGATCAGAACACAAGTCACTTCCTAAGAGATTGAAATGCCACATTTCAGCCAAAATCATACCAAACACTTTGGCACATTACCAAATGCCTCAAGGTTGACAACAGCATTTAAGTCAGTCCCAGAAATACTGAGATCAGCATTCCATTAAATTCCATTAAATCTGAAAATCATGCCATCTGATGGCAAGATGTTTGACAGCAAACACCCTCCAAAACACCACACATAAAAACAGCAGTGAACCAAAACCCCCGCTCACTCAGGAGATGCTACAGCAGTGTGGATTCCATCTCATGGATCCCATCTCATGGGCCCCATTCCATGGATCCCACCTCATGGGTCCCACCTCATGGGTCCCATCCCATAGGTCCCATCCCATGGATCCCATTCCATGGATCCCATCTCATGGATCCCATCTCATGGATCCCATCCCATGGATCCCATCTCATGGGTCCCATCTCCATTCCCATCTCATGGGTCCCATCCCATGGATCCCATCTCATGGATCCCATCTCATGGATCCCATCCCATGGATCCCACCTCATGGATCCCATCTCATGGATCCCACCCCATGGGTCCCATCTCCATTCCCATCTCATGGGTCCCATCCCATGGATCCCATCTCATGGATCCCATCTCATGGATCCCATCCCATGGATCCCACCTCATGGGTCCCATCTCATGGATCCCATCTCATGGTTCCCATTCCATGGGTCCCATCTCCATTCCCATCTCATGGGTCCCATCCCATGGATCCCATCCCATGGATCCCATCCCATGGATCCCATCTCATGGATCCCATCCCATGGATCCCATCCCATGGATCCCATCTCATGGATCCCTTCCCATGGATCCCATCTCATGGATCCCATCCCATGGATCCCATCTCCATTCCCACCTCATGGATCCCATCTCATGGATCCCATCTCATGGATCCCATCTCATGGATCCCATTCCATGGGTCCCATCTCCATTCCCATCTTTTGGCACCACCAGGTGAGGAACTCACCGTTCTTGCGCTCCGCGAAGGGCGGGGGCTGGAGCTTGGTGCCATCCCTCACTTCAGTGGCAGATTTTTCCTTGGGTGCCTTTTCCTCCTCATTGCCAGCTGGTGAGCTTTTGTGGTCCGAGCGATCCTGTTTGATCACACCATTCATCACCGTGCCTGGAGAGACCGGCCCGGATTCTGGCTGCTCCACTTTGGATGGGAGAGGAGCAGACCCCAAAGTGACCTCTGGAAGAGAAGAGGAGCAGGTGAGGACAAATTCCCAAAGCAATCTGGGAAGCAGTGAATGAAGGCAGGCATTTGTGAAGCGATCAGACCACAAACAGCTGATTACTGGCAGTTTGCACAGGAAAATCCCAGGATTCCCTATTGCCTGCTTGGTTCTCCTTGTCTGCTGGACACCTGACTGCTTTTTTGAAGGAATTTCCACCCATGGGCACAGAATATTTGCAGAAAGTCTGTCTTCAAAACACACAGCCCTGGGGAACCCCCACGAGAGAGCTCTTGAACTGTTAGAGATCCATGAATCAGAACAGTCTTGCTTTATATAACTGGTTTGCTGAGAAAATTGGAATAAATGACAGGAATAATTCCACACAACCCAGAGGAGGCTGCTAATTATATGATACAGACAGCAAATGAAAAGAGCAAACATCAGTCAGCTTTTACACCAGGAAGTGTACAAACACCCTGCAAAGTAAAATATATGTGCAAAACCTGTCCTCTGACATCAAACTTATGATTAGCACCCACCAGGGCTAAAGGCTTTATGAAGAATTCAACCACGTTAGGTACAAAATGCTGGGAGTTTTTGAAGGGCAGAGGAGTTGTTTTTTTACCACATCATTCTACTCCAAGGTTTATGAGAGGCTTGTGGTCAAAACACATCACAAAAACTCTTAAAAGGTTCTGCAAATTCAGGTTGTGCTTCTATAGATCTTTAGGCAGATGACACTTGGATCTAACCAGAAAGATGATGGAAAGGATTCAGCTTACACCAAACATGTTTGTGGGATGCAGGCAGATGGCCCAGGAGGGGCTGAGCACATCAGAGGAAAGCTGCAGGACCATCTCAACAGAACATTGTCTGAAAAATCTCCAGATGCTGAGTGAAAGTGAATGCCTCTAAGAATCAGCACCAGCTCCTAATGAGTCCCATCAGGAAAGAGCTGAGGAAAGCTAAAAAAGGTCATTTGTAGAGAACAAGAATAGAAAAGTGTAAGATTGATTCAGTGATAAAATCTGATTTAATACAAAAAAGTTACCAATTTACTGTATAAGGAAGTAGGAACAGTGCATTGCACATGATACCATCTCCTCCACACTGTGTGAGCCAGACCCTCACACTCCTCTCCCCACCCTGCACCAGCAGGGATTTTGCCATCTGCTTTCTCATCCACCTCACTCCAGCCCCACCTGCTCCAGCTTTTCCTGTCCCACCAGCTGCAGCTCAGAGCCTGTGTCTGTCTGTCCTGCCTTGCACTGGCACATTTCACACAGGGTGCCCATGGGCTGGCTGGGAAGGAGGTCCTGGGGGTGTCTGTGTCACTTTATCCCTCTGCAGAGACCACAAAGTTGTGCCCAGTGCCTCACTGGGACAGGCTGTGTGCTCCCCATCACCCTCCTCACTCACCACCGTGGCCTCTCCTCATCTCCTGATGAAATTGTTCCTGCCAAGCCTGGCCTGCTGCAAACAGCCCTGCGGGCACCCAGGCAGGCCAGGCCTGTGCTGAGCTGCATCTTTGAGCAGACAATTCCATCTGCCACGTCTGCTTTCACATTTCAGCTCCCCTGAGCAGCTCCAGGTCTCCTTTGCAATGCCCCATCCCCGCTGTGATGATCCACCCACTGTGGGGCTGCAGACCCACTTCAACATGAGCAGCATGAGCCCCCAAAGTCTTTATTTAATTCACGACTAGTGTGGAACATTCAATAAGTGTTTACATTGCTGTTCTAAAATGAACATTTTTTTAACTTCTTGAAGTTGCTGATACGATGCATCTTTCCAGTGGGAACAGGGGGTGATGACAGGACAATCCAGCAAACTGCATCTGCTTACAAAAATGAGACTTTGTTCAACCGAACACTAAATCTTTGATAAATTAGTCAGGGCTTTGGTGACGTACATGTTGAACCAATATGACAGTTTTATATGGATTATGATTATTAATGTTTTTCAAAAATAGAGAGCGTGAGCCAGACATCCAGTGTCGAAGCTGCAAGACCACCAGCCGAGGCGAAAGTCCTTCAGGAAGGCTTCTTGCAGGCTTTGTGTACAATCTCTTCTTACACTCACAGCATATGCAACATTTTAATTTGCAGTGAGTGTGCCGGGGTCCTTCTGTCTGAGCCAGGAGGTCACGCTGTGACCCTGCAGACACAGGCTTCACAACACACTCAAGCACCACTGTCTCAGCCCTGGTTTTTTGGTTTTTTTTTTTTTCTGGAGTGAAATTTGGCCTCAAAACATTCCACATTGTTCCCTCGTTTAGGCTGAACTGATTGTATTTACAAAGCTTAGACACACTTTTGAGCCTCAGAGCACATCTCCCATCAAGCACTGCTGCCAACACATCCACTGCAAGGCCCTACACAGTACAGGTCATGCTCCAGCTCTCCCTGCCTGTAAATTTGAAGTTCATCAGGCTGGGCTATCGTGATACATGGTGGGTACTTCCTTGCAGGACACTGGAGATGCTCTGGAGGACACGCCAGGTTTGTCACTTTCTGCCTGGCAGCAGTGCAGCATTGATGAGGTTCAGACTTGATCCCCCCTTTCCATGCTTGCTCACCAAGGCCCGG
This sequence comes from Pseudopodoces humilis, assembly GCF_049639895.1. Lineage (NCBI taxonomy): Eukaryota > Metazoa > Chordata > Aves > Passeriformes > Paridae > Pseudopodoces > Pseudopodoces humilis. Next base: position 9,914,446 of record NC_142220.1, read on the forward strand.
ATGGGGCTTGGTCGATTCTAGCAAGCAGGTGAAGTTTAACAAAGACAAATCCAGGCTGTGCTGGGGAGGGGCAGTGCTGGATGCACGGACAGGCTGGGGAAGGAGAGGCTGGAGAGCAGCTGTGGAAAGCCCTGGGGGTGCTGGGCCATGGCCAAGCTGGATCTGAGCCAGGGGGACATCTGTGTCCTGGGGGCATCAGGCCCAGGGAGGGAGGAGATTGTCCCACTCTGCCCTGGGCTGGGAGGCCTCTCCTCAAATGCTGGGGCAGTTTTGGGTGCCACGATCCAAGAAGGACCTAAAGCTTTAAGGGAGCATCTGGATGAGGGGCACCAAGGTGGTGAAGGGCCTTGAGGGGCCACACGAGGAGTGCCTGAGGGCACTTGGGTTCTTCAGCTGGAGCAGAGGACACTGAGGTCAGACCTCCCTGGGGGCTGCAGCTCCTCCTGAGGGGCAGCTCCAATGACAGGACAAGAGGGAATGGCACCCTTGGATGTTGCCCACGTCCCTCTGCTCCCTCCTGAGGAGGTAAGGGTGCAGCAAAGCCAGACAGGCTGCCCCTCACCCCTCACCTCTCACCATGCCCCTCCACATCCCCTTCCCCTGCTCCCCTGTCCCCCAGGCAGCCCCTGCAGTGCCCACAGACACCACAGACTGTTTGGAGCCTGTCCTGCTAGGGCAGATAATTGGATAACTCGAAAATATTTTTATTTTTTAACATTTTTAACTTTTTCTTAAGGAAAAAATGAACTGAACCATTGAAATGAAAAATTATTTTTAGAAGTGGGGAAAAACTTTATCTCCCTGAGAAACACTTTTGGCGTCAGCAGCTCATCTGCCAGAAAACTAATTCTTCGGCTGGAAAACTCCTAAATTGAAAAATTCACTGTTCAGGCCTTAGCAATCCCCTTCACACCTCAGGTCTCAACATGTCAAGCAAGCTCCCTCATCAGGTTTTTTTTCTAAGTTTCCAGGAGCGAGCTGCCTGCCAAGGTGTATACCAAAAATACCAGAGCTAGGATCTGCCACTCCCTGCAGCTAAACCAACATCTCTTGAGCCCTCCTGTGGGATCTAACATAGGGACAGACACTGCTTCCTCTGCTCAGTGCCATTGTATCCCACAAACGCACCTTAGAAACGCCAAAAGGAAAGGAAAATAGATGGAGCATCTACAGCAGCTGGACCTGAGGCATCTCTGCAGGACTGAGAGCCCTGGCTCCCGCCTGTGGCCTGTGCAGGGTTGGACACAACACCTTGAGGTGCACTTGGCTTCTAACAAGTAGAAATGGTTCCAGGAATGACACTCCCATGAGGCTGGGTCCTGCTCAGGTTATGGTGATGCAGCTTTGATGGTCTGCACTGCTCTTCCCTGCCCAGCCATGCATCTCACCCTCGCCTTCCACCTTCTCCCCCTGTGCCACTCCTGCATCCACCAAGGTGGGAATGAGCACAGCTTGCACTTCCTCATATCAGATCTACCAAATCTGCCCCAGTTTTGCTGTTTGCTCTGCTGGAAGTTGAAGTGGAAGTAACTACATTCGGCTTTAATGCATGGGCAGCACCTCTTAAGCAATCATGACCTGCCATAAAACTTTAAATACACAAAGAGAAAAACCAGGAGAGAGATGTTCAGAGATGCAGTTCAGCCTTATCAAATTCTTCACGTGTTTGTTGTGGTGTGTTTGTATTCCTGGGCTTCTGCTTGCAGGAATGTTGCTGATAAATCCATCTCACTAAACATGGACTTGGTGTGTTTTAGCTGGTGTTTACAGTGCTCAGGCAGTAAGAGTAGCTCTGGATTCCTGGGGGCAAATACCCTGTGGACATTTGCACTGGCTTGTTGCAAATGCTGATCAAGTCCTGCTGTGCACAAGCTCTGCAGGAATCCTGTCTGGTCCTCCTTAGAGCCTTGTCAGGTTTGGAAGGCACAAGGCAGCTCTGACCACTTGCCCCTGCGCCCAGAACAAGAGGCCTTTTCTCCTCCTGACCTCCTTGGGCTGCCAGCACTGCTATTATTTCATGGTTTGCCTTGCAGCCCATGTCCCTGCTGGACGATTCCCCTCGCTGAGCTCCTCAGGGATGCAGAAAGCCCCATCCCAGCACACGATGCAGCCCACGGGCTGTTTCCCACAGATCTGCACATTCCTCCCATGCCCTGGAGAAGTGACCTGCTCACCACTTCAGCTCCACCAGAGGAGCTGCAGGGCAGGGGGAGCACCTGGGATCCACTGGGCTTTCTCAGTGAACAGGAAACCAACCAAGGAAAACTTCCACAAGCCTGGATCCATCCCCCGTTCGCCGACAACTGATCCTGTGCAGCTTCTTGTGCAACCCCTCCATGGGGGCAGTGCCAAGACCCAGCAAACAGAGCTGTGTGAACCATAAAATCTTCACTTGAGGCAAACCCGCCCAGCTTTTGGTCACAGTGTGACCCCCAGCTTGGAGAGGTTTGCCAGCTGTTTGCACCCCCAAGCGTTTTAGGATAGGATCTCCTTCCCAGCCTCCCAACTCCCAGCGCTGATATCTGCTCCAAGCTGCCCACAGGCCTTAGGCAGCAGTGAAGAGCCCAGGGATGGGCAGTGGCAGCTGTCTTCATCTAGAACAGCTCCTGGCCTCCAGCCTGGGCTGCCTGGTGAGGGACAGGGGCTGCTCTCAGGGGAAAAGCTCAGCTCTGGCCTCAGCCCCCTCCCATTGAGCTGTTTTGAAAAGGAGTGATTTCACCTTCATTTCTTTCACAGAGAGAGGTTTTAAGTGATGGAAAATAGTAGAGGAAAGGGGTAAGGCCCTAGCACATGTTGTCCAGGCTGCCCCATCCCTGCAAGGGGTCAAGGCCAGGTTTGAGGGGACTTGGAGTAACCTGGGATAGTGGAAGGTGTGCCTGCCATGGCAGGAGGTGGGAATGGATGAGCATTAAGGTCCCCTACAACACAAAGCATTCTGTGATTGTATTATTCTATATTAGAAGCACTTAAGTGTTGCAGTTCATTGGCTACCTGGAATTTGCCACCAGTTCTTAGCCCTGCTCTTGTGCCCAGGGTTATTTCTGTGGTGAAATGCTAAAAATACTGGACAGCTTATGCAGATAGTTCTGCGTTAGATAAAACATCTTATTAATCTGGACCATACTTGTAGTTTTTAAAGTAATCTTAAAATAAACTTAAAAATCTTAAAATAAGCAGCCATGTTCTAAGTATGCTGAAAAGGCTCAAAAAGCAGTTATCAGCCTCAGATTTGTTCTTGCTGCTTGTTCTGGTTGCAGAACTGCTTTCAAGCTAATCTTGTGATTTGCCAGGTCTGACTCATGCTGTGTGCTGGGGTTGGTGAGGCTTGGATCACACCAGGTACAGGGTCCTGCACACCTGGAGACAGCCCTGCTCCAGCTGCCTTGGCAGAATGCAGCTGCTGAGAGAAATTGCACTTCTTTCTAATCTACAATTTGATTTGATTCTGTTTAATTTATAAATGTTTAACAATGAGTTGTTTCTGCTGGTGGCAGTGCAACCTGGGCTGGTTACAAGGGACAAACCATGCTCCTAATTCAAAGGAACTGTATTGTTTTCAGAATTTGGTTTACATCCAGCCCTGACCAAAACCTTGTGGTTTTCAGCTTTTCCAGTGGAATGGGAATCCCTGGTCTCTGGAAGTGACCCTGGTACTCCATGTTGTCAGCACCACTGTTAACCACCATTAACACTGGCACTACTCTTACCCCCAAGTCATGGCTCTGACAGCTATGAAATGAGAAGGTTTCTCATCCCAGGGAAGTGTGGGGGGGTCTTGAAGCCAGGCCCTCAAAGCTCTCCCATACTACTCTGAGATACCAGAGTTCATGGACACAAGTATCCAAAAATCCAAGCTGAGTTTTCTCATAGCACTGCACTGGACTCAGAAAAAAACCATACAAATATGGAGAGCTTTTCTGGACCTGTCCACCTGGTCCTCCAACACAAAGGTGGTCGTGTCTCTTGCAAGGCTCTTTTGCTTATGAGGGGCCTGAAAAGAGACACCAGCTGAGGTTCCTCAGCCCATGCAGTCCCACAGCTCCGTGCAGGGCAGGGCAGTTCTGTCCCAGCCCAGGTCTGCTTGTCCTGCTGGCATGGAATGATACAGCTCTGGGTTTGTGCATCCTGGGGGAATCTGCTGAAGTCCTGTGGAGCCCAGCTCTGAATTCAGGTCCTTCCTGAATGTGGATCTGTGGTCACCAGACAGGTTGAGCTGTTGCTGGTCTCCCCAAAGGCTCTTCTGGTTATTCTTGCACCCCTCCCAGCAGCTGCCTCCCCACATTTCTGCAGGAAAACATTGGCTTCTCTTGCAGGTCATGTTGATGTCCTTGGTTATGGCTGCAGCATTAAACTGTGTCCTAATTTTGCAGCATTTGTGGTTATGTCTGATTTTTGTCTCCCTTATTTCGTTACATTTTAGAAATGCAATAAACAAAATCTTTCTGAAAGAGAGAAAACATGGCAGAGATTTGAAATGGAAAATGAGCACAAACTGGACCCATGCCTCTTCATCAGATGCCAGAGGAGGAGAAGGAGCAAACGGCACAGGGACAAACACTATTAATGAAGTGATGAGGGTGTCTCTCAAAGGGAGAGGAGCTGGAGGCAGGATCAGCTCTCTGGCCTTGGACGGTCCCGCTGCCCAGCACGGGGGCCTCGCCAGCTCAAGTTGGCAGAGGGAGCGCTCAGTGGGTGGGAAAGGCCACAGACTGTCCCAGAAGGGCTTTGGGAAAGGTCCCCGGCTGCTGGCAGGGGACTCGTGCCCACGGGGCGTGTTCCTGCTGCAGCAGGGACTGACCTGAGCCAGACTATGGAGCGGCCCTAAGCATTGGGTGTGTGGTGCCATGACAACTCTCCAGCCCAGTGCCTATGGCTCTGACCCTTGAATAAAAACCTATCTGGTGACAGGGGTCATGTCCAACTCTGCATTTCAGGCTGGTGACCCAGAGCCTCTCTTCCTTTGGCTACCCCAGAAAGCAAATGGCCAGGAGAGGAAGAGCAGCTGCTGATCTTTGTAGAACCTGTCATCCCCTTGCTCAGAGCCCAGTGAAACTCTTCTTGGCCAGAGCCCTGTCTCTTGCCCTTGACTGTTGACACAGGCAGCAGAAAAAGGCCCAGGTGATAAGTGGGAGAGACCAAGGCAGATGTTTAGTGTGCATCCTGTGCCACCCTCCACTACAGCACACATGAACAGAGCTGACAGGTAAGAACTTCTAACAGGAAACCCCCTGAGAGAAACCAGGGCACAGCCTGCCTGCCTGTGTGCACTGATGACGTTAAAATGCGCTTTAATATGGAGAAGACTTAATAGAAAGTGCCCACAGCTGCATGGCAGGTCCAAAGGGAGAATGTGAGAATGTGCAGCTTAGAACTGCTCCACAGCACTCTTCTCCAAAGCCATTCATTCCCCACTAAGCTCACAGAGGTCAGCAGTGCTGGGAGCAGGACTTGGACTGCAGGGCACACCTGGACTGGAGCTGTGCTGGGAGGGGATTCCCTCTCCAGTGTCTGCAGCCATGGATCAGCACTGAGCCCTCCACAGCTCTCCAGAGCAGTCCCTCTTCTGAAAAACGCATTGTTGAAGCAGCCTCACCATCCTCAGAGGGAAGAATTTCTTCCCAAAAGCCAATCTAAACCTACTCTCTGCCAGTTTAAGGTCATTTCTCCCAGTTCTGTCCCTCCAGGCCCTTGTAAACAGCCTCTCTCCATCTCCCTTGCAGATCCCTTCAGGTACTGAGAGGTCACAATGAGGTCACCCCAAAGCTTCTCTTCTCCAGGCCCAACAACCCCAATTGTCTCAGCCTTTTCTCTCAGAGACCAAAGTAGTTAAAAATCCACCTGTTCTCCCCATGCCCATAGGACTCTTAGAAGTGAAACTCCTGGGTGAACCCAGCTGAAAACACCCACTTCATCCCATAAAAGAAGGAAAAAAGACACGTCCAGCCAAGAGCAAAAGGCTCCAAGCCCAAGAAACATCTTACTGTGGGCAAGGTTCCTCACACAGGAGTGCTCTGACACGACAGCAGGAGTGCAGCACATCCAGATCCCATCTCCAGCCAAAATGCTATGAAAGAAAGCAAATCTTTCATCCCAAAATCAAAGGCTGCACCAGGAGGAAAGAAAACGTGTGGTTCCTTGAGGCAACTCAGAGCTTGGGATGATAAACCATAGTGTGCAATAAAGAATATCAAGAACCAAAGAACCGCTCATTTTAAAGCATGCTTCCAAAGATACAAACAAATGAAACATTCAAGGCCCATTATCCCATGACTTAATTTTTCACTCTAGGATCATTTCTGTCATGTCATGAAATCCCTTCCATTAACTTATCAAGTTCCATCTACAAACAGCCTAGGTTCCTTGCCCCTACTTTCCGGTTTGGAAGGCTGTTCAAGAACGTCGCTCTCCTACTGGCTAGAAATTTTAATATATCCTGCAGTCTAAATTTATCTGCAAAATTACCCAGACTCAAAGCACCATGCCTGTGACCAAAAAGGGCCATGTTTAGGTAAGCACAGGTTATTGAAAGAGGCGAGGCTTGGCATTAACTGGGACTCCAGGTCCAGTTGCAAATCTCATGACTGGTCTCTCTTATTTCACTGACCATGAGCCACAACACCCAAGAAATCACTTCCCTGGCTGCGTGGGCAACAACCAGGGGACAGAGTAAAGCTGCACAGGAGTTACAGATCTCTTTCTTCCTGAGTGACAGTGATGACAGAAAGAGAAAATAATTATTATCCCACAGTTGTACAAGGACAGGTGGCCAGTATCCAGATTCCTGGTGGAATATCCTTTCTGGAAGAGCTGAGCCTGTCTTGGAAAGGACACACAGGACAGGATGTGGTGAAGTGTCTCCACTGCTGGTTTTGCCTGTATCCTGGCAAGAAAGATGGAGTGTTTAGGAGTGAGAGAGGAAATCTCCCCAGTCTGCTCAAACTGCCCAGAAGTTCACTAGCCATGGCTTTCTCTGAGGCAACAGCATTATCCCAATGGATCCCCATCCCCAAGCTACAACTCACATCAACATATTTCACCTTCCCTAACCATGACCAAGTGGGATCTCAGCATCAAAGACCTCAGTGGTGCAGCCAGGTTCAGCAAGAGAGAGGAGTGCCAGGACAAATGGCTCAGAGCTCTGGATGTGCTGAGGGAACAGGAAAGAAGAGCTTAAGGTGTGTGGTCCAAATGGCTTTTGTGGTGCCTCGTGCCTCAGAACTATTTTAAGGCACCATTTTAAGGTGATGTGAGAGGTCTTGGATTTTCAGAATATTTCTAAGAACTTCCCTCACCAAAAGCTGCTGAAAAGCTGTTATTGAATAAGAGTATTTAGAAATAGGGTGCATAAGTTAGGTTTGCTTTAATGAAAGCTAAAGGCAGGAAAATGCTAAGGCTTGTGCTGATCATCATCAACATGATGATCAAGATAGAGAATTTTCCTACTAATGTCCAGTTAGTGCCAGGTTGGACAGGGCTTGGAATAATTTGGTGCAGTGGAAGTGGGGTGGAATGAGATGAACTTTAAGGTTCCTTCCAATCCAAACCACTCTGTAATTCTGTGATTCCATGGTAAAAATGCCTCACGTGGAAAGCTACAGAAGCATATGCTGGTACCGAGTGTCTGAGTGACAAAAATTCAAATGAAAAGTAATGTATATGGGGAAAACTGTCCACAGAGAAGAACAACTATGACCAAAAAGGATGTGAAATGGGCTGGGAGGAGAAGGCTGGGGCAGGAAACCTCAGTGTGAAGGACTGCCCAGCCAGGAATGGTCCAAACAGCATCGATGAGAAATGACTGCACACTACAGGGACTAGGGAGATCCAAGGAAGTGCTTAAGCATTAGATTTTAAAAAGACAAAAGCAGAGATTTTCTCACCCCTTTCACAGTTACACTGTGGAGCTCTCTGCTGCAGGATGCTGCACATGCCAAAAGGTTGGATGGTTCCAAAAGAATATATTTAGGGAAGAATTGCAAGGTGTTAGACATGGAGATGCTCAGCTTGGTTCAAGGAAACTCTGAGGCACAGAGGGTTAGGAACAGACTGATGGTGAGAAGGGTCCCTGAGCATTCCATGCTCTCCTCCAGTCATGTCCCAATGGTTGGGACCAGCTGCTCAGCCAGGCTGAGCTGCCCTTTGCCCCAGTGGAGCCGCTGCCATCGTCCCTGTCTGCACAAAACACTGTGCTGCAGGGACAGCCTCTCCAATCTGGCGTGTGGCACACTGGAGAGCAGGCAGGGAGCAGGAACTGGATCAGGAAAGGATGGAGATTTGTGGCAAGGGCTCTTGAGGCCTGGCTGACTCAAGGTGCTCACCAAATGCTCCAAGGCTGTGAGGAGCTCTGTGGCCCCACTGCAGGTCCCTGCTGCCAAAGGACATTCCTCAGAGCTACTTGCTAAATAATGGAATCTAAATTTCCGCCTTCTTGTGGCAAAGTTAAAAAAAACAATAACATTAACCAAATTATACCCTGGTCTAAACAAAGGAGGGCCAGGGCTGCCAATTTCCCAATTATCCCAAATGGGTCTTAATATGACACAGATAAATACTTTCCAATTATCCAATGGAACAAGGCTGCCCTGAGGGAAATGGAGAACAATATATTACAGGGGCCAGGGACCCAGGGGATTCAGAATTCACACTCCACTACTCCTGCTGCAGTCCACACATGGCAGGGGAGGGAGGCAGCAGGGTGAGAGCCCATCCTCACCCATCCCCACGTGCTGCTGGTGGGACTGGTTTTCTGGCAGTGGGACAAGAGGGTCAGTGAGGGTGTTGAAGCTTCTGCTGACTAGGAAGCTGAGGGTGGGCTGAGGGCCAGTGGCTGGCTGCAGGGTACCAGGACTGGCACTGCTGTCCTCCCCAGCACGGCTGCAGGGACAGGGTGATCTCTGTCCCAGTGCTCACAGACCTCAGCAAGCTGCCATGGTGTTGTTGTGACACTCACCTTGCTGCCCACAGCTGCCAGACTGTGTGGGAGCACAGCTTTGGGTCGGGGTGGGGTACCCCCAGCAGGAGGGGACAGAGGTGCTGCTCTGGCTTGAGCAGCACCCTTGGGTGGCTCTCAGGAAAAAGCAAGGTGTGCCTTCCTGTACTTCAATCCCCACTGCTGCAGCATCACTTGCAGCATTTTGCCTTCAAAGATGGTCTCTCAGTCCTTCACCGCCCCAGGCTAGCTCAACTACAAAATCTGAGCTGAACAACAGAATCTGAGCTGGTCTGTGAGGGAGCTGTGGGTTTCTGTCTCTCCACAGCCAGGATGCACAAGGATGTGAGTGCATGGGAGCACAAAGCTGAGCGGTTTCCCAGGAAGTTGTGTCCCTGCCATGGGCAGCAGCACAGGGCAGGCTGAGCCCTGGGGAGGGGAGCAAAGCCCAGACTGAGCTGAGAGGGCAGCTCACTGTGCTGCTCCAGGAGGGCTGAGACCCTTCCCCTCCCTGCCATCCCTCTGCCCACCCAAAAAGGCTCAAGGACCTACCTGCAGCCTTTGTCTACCCCCAGACCTCCCCTCTCACCTTCCAGGGAGGTCTGAGGTACTGTAACCATTGGTAGTATGGCACAGGGCAGGATGTGGGCATTGGTTACCTCAGAAACTCACAGAGGGGTGATTTTCTGATTCATATCAGACCCAGAACCAATGCTTTAGAATTAAACACAGGCTTGTTTTGGCAGAGTAACCAAAAGCAGATGCTGGATAGAGCAGCCAGCGAGAAGCGTCACCCCGTGGATGCTCAAAGCCCAGTCACACAAACAACTGGCCTGAGGAGGGATTTCCTTCCTACCTAAAGCACCCTGCAGCCTGGCCCTCTCCTGTCCCCTCTTTCAGGGTCTGTTTACCCCTTTGTTCTGGCCCGGTGACAGCACATCCTGCATCCTCCCCGATGCTCTGCAGGCCTTTCCTCCCCTGGCTGCGGTGGGCTCGGTGCAGATGAAGCTTTGTGGTGCTCCACAGCCAGGGGCTCCCAGGAACAAGCTCAGAGGGGGACACAAGGTGTGCTCAGTTGTTATTTGCTGCCAAACCCCCCATTTGCTCCCCCAGGCCCCTATCTCCTGGAAGCAATTACCTGCTTTTCACAGGTGAGCTGAGCCCAGCACTGTTCCACCATCGTTTTGCAAACCCCGCTGTCTGTCTGCAAGGGGAAGCCCTGAAAAACAGCTCCAGCTCCTCCTTTGCTGCCACCAGCTCCAGGGGTGTGCACATGGCTCGTCCCTGTGCAGCTGAACCCCCTTGACCAGCTGAAAACCTCTGCAGGAAAATCCTCCATCTCAAACCCCTCCGTGCCAGTTCTGCACCCGTGGTCTCTTCCGAGCACATGGACAGCTGTGAGTCAGGGACAGGGAGGCACAACCTCCCCAGAAATCCCTGTACAGCCTTTCTTTCTCTGGGACAATGTGCATGTCACTGCAGGGCAGAGCCAGGCTGGTACAGATGGGCTTTTCCCGTGTCCTAACCTCACCCCAGCTCCCGTCTGCAGAGGTTTTGGCTGCTGTTCTGAGGCCCAGGGTGCTGGGAGAGGTACAAGAAGTGCTGAGGGCAACCTGGCACTGGGGGGGGCTGTCCTGGGGGACTGTCTTGAATTATTTTGTGCCTCCCAAGTATCATGCATGTCCTGCTTAGGGTGAGTTTTCTGCCCTGGCAGAAGTGGACCTAGGGTTGGATGCAGAGAACTGAAGTGTGGGCAGAGCTGAGAGGACCACATGATCCTCTGCAACATCCCAAATCCTTCTGAGCCACAACCTGCGATGGACCTTTGAAGCCCCCAGCCTCCAGTTCCTGTTGTCAGGGGTTTCTGTGATCCCTGATCTTAGGTGAGATCCACACGTGGCTCCTGACTGAGGCAGAGTGAAGCAGAGAATATGAGAGACTGGGAGAGTGAAAAGGCAAGTGAAGGAAGAAGGCAATAAAGAGATGAGTTCATCCTTCTGGTCCCCACCTCACACATCCCTCAGCTGGAGAAGAAGCCAGACATCCTTTCCTGATGCAGGCTGAACCTCCAAAGATGCTGTTCTGTGAGGCTGCCACCTGCACCTGGCCCCAGGTGTGTCAGAGCTACCTGTGCTGGAGCAGGAGCTGCTGAGCAGCCTTTGTGCCAGCCCAAGCTGGTTTTCAACCAGAACTAGGGACAGATATTGAGGGATGAGCTTGGGGCTGCTCAGTGGAAACTCCATTGATTACTCTGTGCGGTACCTTCCCGACATCATGAACACCTCAGCCCCTGGGGAAAATCTGGGTTCTATCAGCTCTTATAAGCAAGTGTTTCGAAAGGTTTACAGAAAAGTAAAGTAAACAGAGCTCTGAGTAACAAAAGAGCCCCGTTTATGCATTCTTTGATTCACTGTAAAGGATGGTGTAAACTGACTTTTTAACCAAGCATTAGGCAAGATTTGGGCCCCCGCCATTATATAATAAACAGTGACATGGCTATATTAAAATATTTACTTAATGCACTGAAGTGACTTATAGTATGAGTGGCTACTCAATAGGATGGCCTAAGTGTTAAGGCGTCAGGTGCCATCGCCTGTGTAAATACTCTGTGTGCACTTGTTTATAGGAAAACCCCATCTGGATTTGGCTAAAACAGCAGACACCCTGCTGACCCCAGTTTTTGCTATTGGAAAATATAACACAAGTGTTCACTCATCTAGAATAACAGCAGCGGTTAAGTGCCATCTGACAGACAGAAGGGTATTGGCTTTTCTCAATAGACAGCAGGCTGGGTGCTGTGAAGGGCTTCACAGCAGCAGCTCCCCAAGATTTACAGCATCCTGTGGACCAGCAGTGAAAGGCTCTGCCTCCCTGCTCACAGCCCTGGGCAGACATCGGGATGCAAAAAGGCTCAGACACCCCCAGATCCTGCTGAAACACAGAGGTGGGCCGTGCCACCCTGTGAGCTGACAAAGGGTCACAGCCCCTTCTCCATCCAGCTGGCTGCTCTGACATGTGAATCCTGCCCACCTGTGGTGTCCCCCTGGCCATGTGTGTCCCCCCGGCTCAGGAAGCGTTTGGTGCCCCAAAGCCGGCGCTGGAGAAGCCGTGTGGCCATAGTGTGGTGCCACCTCCTCACTGCCAGGGGAGCCTGCGACTCTGCCAGGAGTTTTCTTAGGTCCTTGCTGGCAGGTAAGGAGTAAAGAGACATGGGAATCCCCTCACAGGATGGTGAAGGTGGCAGAGAGATGGCATTTTGGATTGCCCAACAAAAATCTACTGAGCTGGTAAAATAAGGGTACTTTTCCACTGGAAAATGATTCTGAAGGGAAATTTATGACTGTCGGCAGAGCAGAGTGTGCCCTGAGGCTTGGCTGAAGTGGGCAGCGATCTGGGAGCTCTGCAGGGACAGTCCCCGGAGCTCTCCTCCCCTTGGCCGGTCTGCAGGAGGCAGCAGCTGGCTGGAGAAAGCAAACCCCTCCGGGCAGGGCTTGGCACACCGCAGGGATCCCCATCCTGCGGTTCCCTGAGACAAGAACAGGTGTGTCCCACCTGTGCCAGGGGGAGCCAGCACCAGCACAGGGCTGCATCTGCTTCTCTCACGCTCCTCCAGTTGCTCTCAACCAGTCTGGACATTAATCCTGTCCTGCTGCTGATGTCCTCCCTTCCCAGGCTGTGGTCAGCTCCTGCAGCAGTGGACACCCTCTGAAAGCTCATGGGGTACCCAGACAGAGCTTGGCTGTCTCCTCCTTCCCCAGCACCGTCCAGACAGACACTGGATGGGAATGACCACTCCACATTCTTGTTCCCTGCCTTTGTACCATCCTTCAGCAATCCAAATAGCAGGTTTGGATACCTGTTCCAGTACTTCACAGGGTTATTGCCATGATGTGGATTATCCCTTGTATCTGGATCCTTTCTTCTCCCTGCCTGAGGACAGACAAAATCTTGCCCCTGCCCTCGTTCTCAGAGAGAGCTGCCAGGAGCTGTGAGATGGCACTGGCTCCTTAAATGATTTAGACAAATTCAGCAGAATTTCAGCAGACCCAGCTGCAAAGGTGAAAATAAGTGGATTTCATTTATGTAAGCACTCTCAAACTGATCCTTCTCTTATTCAATCCACATTTCTCCCCCTTTGTAGTTAGTTAATTGCATTAATCACTTCATTAAAGTTAATCACTCTAGGAGCAGCTGAAGCAGAGAAAGCACTGAATTCTTCAGCCCCACCATTCTCTCTGTTGTTGGTTTTCCTTCTGTAATGAGCAGCACTTGCTTTTGTTGACCTGCCCAGCATATTTTTTTACCTGCAGCAGGGCAACCTTGCACCTGACCTGAAGTGAGCAGGGAGAAGCCCTGGCCAAGTGCAGTGGGTGCCCGAGACAGCTGCACACACACGCTGTGCCCTGCACTTTATTTACTTTATTTATGAGGAGTGGTTTAGTCTCTGACCTTTCTGTTCAAAAACACCCCCCAAACAAGGCCAGCAGGAGTGGTGAAGATGGTGCTCCCTTTTCCCAGGAGCATCTGAGGTAGGTGTGAAACTGCTTCTCAGGAGGCTCCTCACAGCTCCAGAGCCTCCTGCCTTCTCCCAGGACCACCTGCTGGCCAAAGCTCTGGACTGGGAGTGTTCCCTGCTGGCTCCCTCTCAGTGAAACGCTCTTGGGCCCTGCAGCTGGTGAGGATTTTCAAAGGCAAGGTGTTCTCAGCCTCTCCCACTCTGTGGCTGTGTGGGCTGGTACAGCCAGGCTGTCACTCCAGGAAGGCTGTGACATCCTGACCTGGCTCTCCCATCCCTCGGGGACAACAGGAATCTGCTCCCTGCTTGGACCTAAGGACACCCACTAGAGGTGGGCCCTGAAGCTGGAGATGGAAAACACCCAGCACACAGAGAAGAGGAGTGTCAGGAGGGTGGGAAACAGAGACATTGTGTAATATTTTGGTGCAGAACTCCAGCACTTCCATCACTACAGGCATCACACACGACTATCCAAGCTGGGTGCGGTGGCCTTGAGGCGAAGACTGAAGATCATGGAAGTGGTGGGAAAGGTTGAGACTCTGGGAAGACTGACATATAAGGGAAGATTCAGCATGACTGCTGTGGGCAGTGGAGCACAGCGAGCCCCTCATTAGTGCTGCCCTGTGCCTCCCGTGAGAGCCCTCCCTGGAAAGAGAGCACTGGAGCAATGATAGCACTGGCTGAAATGCTAAGAAAATATCCTAACAAGATTTTCTGCAAATATTTCTGTGAAAATAAAAAACAGAAGCAGAAAACAAACATCTGCTAATAGTGCAGTTTCGGTGTTTAGAAGCAAATAAGATTTTTTTATTAGTGTTGGGTTTTCTCTTTAGCAAGCTATCAGCTTAGCCAGGAATCAAATGTCAGGGTTAAGTTTTCCTAGAATTGCTAATATCTCAGCAAAATCTCAGCTCAGCTACTTCTAAACAGAAGAAGAGAACAGCTGACACCTGTCACCTGTTCACCTCTAGAAGCTGGAAGAGGAAACTGGTATTTGTCTGTGAGTCTGGGGAACAAAGGGCCTCTTGCAGGTCACCTAAATGCCACCCACATCTGGGTGAGCTGCAAGCTGAAAATTGCCAAGCACATGAAAACCTTTGTGCTGAAGCTGCTCTGGCAGGAGTTGGGAATGTGCTGCTATTTGCTGTCTGAGCAAAGTGCAGCCTGTGCTGTCCTTGCCTGTCAGCATCACTGAGACTGCCCCAGACACAGGCTGTGGGACAGAGCAGGTCCTTCTCCCCTCTGCCAGTGCCACGTGCCATCAGAGCTGGCCTTGTGCACGGCTGGCAGCACAAGAGAGCCCTGTCTGTGCCAGGGAGCTCTGGAGATGCCAAGGGGCAGCATCTTCTCTTCCCAGCTACATCCCTTATTCTTCCCATCCTTCCCTGAGGGCACAGCCCCTTGTGCAGCCATGCCCCAGCCCTTCATGTGCCTCTGCCATGTCTGTTTGACCTGGCTGCTGTTTGGGAGGACCCTGCCTGTCCCACCTCTCCTGTCAGAGTGCTGTGCAGGAGTGGAGCCCTGACAGATGTGGGGAAGGCCCTGGAGATGATACAGCAGTGTGCTGGCTGACATCTCAGCCCTTTTCTCGTGGGCAGACAGGCTGCCAGCTCCTGGTGACAGATCTCTGCAGACAAGGGAAGGGACATGTCTCCCAACCCTTGCCCCACCTATTCACACAATGCTGTAACTGAGTCCCACTCTGAGCTCGGGGTATGGGTGGGACCAGCTGGGACAGACTCTTCCAGCCTCCAGTGCCTTCACTGTGTCCTGTTTTCCAGACCCAAAGCTTCCCTCGTCCTCTGCTCTGTGCTGAGGGTGGTGAGAGTGTCACACACCCCTCACTGAGCCCTGGCAGGGCCCCTGTGCCTGCAGCAGGTCCCTCTGCATCACACAGAGCTCCTTCTGAGCCCCTGCAGCAGTGCCAGGAGCTGTGTGCCCTGCAGGGTGTGCAGCACTGCAGCACGGCACGGCCAGGGATGCTCCCAAAGCCATCTGCTGCTCAGCACTGGGCTGGAGCTGCCTTTCCTAGAAACGACAGCACCATGCAGCAGTCAGGAGCCTGCTGGGCTTTTTCACTCCCCCTGTGCCTGCAGAGAGGTGTTCCAGAACTGCAGGGGTGCAGCAGTTGCTGCCTGCTCGTGTTTGAAGAGCATCATCCTGGCAGGATGTTCACAGGGGAGGAAGCACCAGCCCTGGGATCTCCCAGAGCCCCTGCACAGATCCTTCCTCCTCACTGCCACAGTGGCAGAGGGGCTAAAACAACTGCTAAGGGACCAGTGGCTTTTCAGGAAAGGAAAGATGGACGAGTGGGGGTTTTGTTTCTCCAAGACAGAAAAAGGTACAGCCTGTGTGGTGGAAACCTGCACAGACAGGAGTGCTTCCCCCTCTCCATGCTGCCGTGGATGGCAGCCCTTCCTTCACAGCAGCCCAGGACACAGAGCTGTCCTCTCAGGCTTGACACAGTGAGGCTGCCTTGGAGGGCTCCTTGGCTGCTGCCTGGGCTGTTCTGGGGGATGATGGGGATCTCGGTGGACAGGGAGGGAATGAGGCTCCAAATTTCAAGTGCAATCTCCCTCTGTGTGTGCTGGGACACAGAGTTGCAAGGGAGATTGTGGGTGATGGCCCACAAAAAGTGAGCTCCAGTACTTATCAGGCCTTTTGGCCTTTTTCTTCCTCTGATATTCTGCACTGCTGGTGAAACATGAGGTCCCAGGGTCCCTGTCACTGCTGTGAAGCTGTCAGTTTTATTGTGAATTTTCAGCTTTTGGGGCCACTTGCATCTCATGGGGTACAGAGAAGATTATGCCAGTGAATAGAGAGATCCAGCTGCTTTTAAACCTGCTAATTCTCCTCTAATTTGGGGAACAAGTCTGCAGTTAGCCAAGCAGTAGCCAAAGCACTGTCTACATCCAAGAGGCCCAGCAGGAGATTTGTTCCACGACAGAGAAGTCAGCAATGGTGCCTTGTGTGCCTTCAGCACAGAGCCTGAGCATCAGGCATGACCAGAGACCCTGGACATCATCCCCTCGACTGCCCATCCACAGTGACCCCAACATGATGTTAGTTATTGACCTACTGCCCTTTTTCTGGGCAGTTTTTCACTCATCCTCCAGCTCCTCCAGCTCTGAGGTCCCAAGTGGCCTCATGTCACCTTTTTCCCTTTCTGCCTCTCCACCAGCATCACTTGTCCTCAGACCAATCCTACCTGTTCCCACACCTGGATCCCCATATTGTTTTACTGTTGTCCCCACCTGGGCTCCTGAGTCCATTTCCACCCAGGATCCTTCTTGTGTGTTCTTCCTCTGCCCTCCAGAATCTGGGTGGTTTTCCAGGGCTTCCACATCCATATTCTTATCCTCCCCCAAGCCTGTCCCCAGCAGGGCTCACAGAGAGTGACCCACAGAGCAGAACTGCAGCATGGCCTGTGCAGACAAACGCTTGCAAGGTTTTAGGTGCTAAATTCCAGCTAGATCCCATTGAGTCTGTGTGAACCAGGGCTTTTCAAACACTTTTAATGTTCCCAAATTTGGGCATCTTTTCTCTAGGATAGCAGGAGGCACATCTTGACATACACACCACCACCTCTGCCAAATGTCATGTGCAGCTCCACAGCCTGCATGTGCTGGAGCTTCTCAAAGTGAAAGTCATAAGGATTTTGGAAAAAAAATGGGAAAAATCAAGTAGTTTTCTCTAATCTCCTCTGATGCAACTTCACTGATTTCAGCATGATGTTATAAACAAATCCAGGACAAGACAGATACATGCCATGAGGACTCCTGGCCCTGGGCATTCAGCAAAGTTATTGACAAATGGAAAGAGGCCCTTGAGATGAGAAGTGTTGAGTGACCTGAACTATAAAAGATTCTTTCTCACTTGCTTGTCATTAATAACAAGCCACACTTCAATCTTGAATGTTAAATTTGAGCTATAATTGCCCTAGACTCCCATTTGGTTTACTTCAGAGGTACCAGTCACTCTGAAAAGGGTGATGCTGATGCCAAAACCCAGGACATTTTGTGTGAGATGAGATCAGAGGAATTAAAGCTGTCAAAACACAGTTCTCTAAAGTGCCATCGAGAGCACACTTGGTCTGCCCAGATCAGCCCAGAGAGGCCTGCACCCAGAACTGTATTTACCAGCCCTTTGCCCATCCTGTGATGATCCTTCTTTCCTGGAAAGCTCTTCCATGTTCCAGCTGGAGTTTGTCCTGATAGTCAGAATAACAAACACATGTGATTTTGACCAGGAACACTTGGATTGTTCTTGGCACATGAAGGTTCTTCCAAGCACTCCCTGATGCCCACTGAGATGTTCAAGCAGATCCACATCCACCCAGTACCCTACTCCCACCCATTTCTCACTTGCCTTCCTTCAATGAGCCAGAACAGGGACCCCACTAACAGGAATAATTAAGAAAGGTGATCTCTGAGCTTAAACATCCACACTGCAGCTGCTGGACTGAACTAGAATGTTTAAAATTCACTCTGCAAGGGTCTATCACACACATCCTGTCTGAGACCTGAAATCCTCCACTTCCCTCCCAGCCTGTGAGACCAGACACAGTGCAAGGACCTACCTGGAGCTCTGTCAAAGGGCACAGCCTTGGATTCCTCATACATTTACAGCATGCAAATGTTCTAGGGGTCAAGAATTACTCAGTGACAGACACTAACTGCAGATCACAGATTCAAGACAGTCACCACCTGGCCACAGTCAAATTGTAGGAAGATGCAGGCAAAACTGTCCCATCTGTTCAATAATTAATTATTGACCTTTCCTGTGCCTGAAGCCCTGGAGCAATCCCTCTGCTTGCACCATGTAAACACCCTGATGGTCTGTGTAGACTGGGAGTGCCACACCTTTCACTGCTGTTTAGCTCAGCCCGACATGCCATGTTTCAAAATGCTCCAGGCTTTGCGTTTCTGCACCAATCTAAACTTGTTTGAGTCCAACTCAGCTTTTCCTGCTGCACTCAGTGAGCCACGGTGCTCTCTGCCCCGCAGTCCCAGGCACTGCTGAGCCCTGCAGCTCAGTCTGCTCTCCCCAGCTGCTCTGTTGTTCAGCTCAATAACTCCCAGCAGCAGGAATTGCCACTTTGGAGCCACCTCACTCACAGCTAGGACAGCAGGATCATTTTTCAGCCAAGGACAGCACACACAGCATTGCCAAGACCCGGATCACACAATCAAGGAAACTTAAGATATATTTTGTACTTACTGAAGTTTGTTGCTTCCCTCCTCCTTTCTCCTGTTTTCTTTCCTACCTTAGATACCTCTCACAGAGATCTTACATTTTCCTGTCTAAATTTCTTTTCTCCAGCCCTTGCAGCTGTCTCACCTTGCCGTGCCTCTGCTGTCAGTGCCAGGCTGCTCCAGCTGGTTCTTGCACCATGTCCACTCGGCAGGACCTCGAGCACTGCGGCTGCTGCTGCAGGAGTGGGGAAAGAGCAGCCTGGTGATGGGCTCCCCCAACAAGCAGAGCTGGCCCCTGGGCCAGTGCAAGTGCCTGTACCAGAGCACCTCCAGCCTCCTGCCCAGAGGGTCAAAGTGTGTTCTTCACCCTGAGGAAAGGCTCGGAGCTGGGCAGGAGTAGCACAGCAGCTTCCCCAGCAAACAGGGAAGAGCTGTGAAGGGGTCAGAGGGTGAAGATCACCCCCAAATCTGGTCCTACTGAGATAGAGGATTCCCTTAATCTGTTAATCCCTTCTCCAGTTCTGTGGTACCGTGGGGTCAATGCACACTCAACATGATAAAAGTACTGCAGGAACGAAACACTAATAAATAACTTTTATATTCTTCATTTCTTCAGTTGTGACATATATAAAAGAGATAAAACGGGCCCTCTGAGAATCCAGCCTTAGCTCTTATCTTCTGTTTGAACCGTTAAGTGCCAGCTTGGTTATTACTCATGTTCTTGACATTGAAGTTTTTCCTTCAGCAGTAACTCTTGTGCTGAGGTTGCTGTGAGTAATCTCTGGGATTTAGGCAGCTGCATGCTCAGGCAGACACTCACCAAGCCAGCTGAGCCCCGATGCCTGCTCCCTTCTCCCTCTGCTAAGCCCCAGCAGAGCTGCCTTTGACCATTCCCTCTTCCTGCACTCAGGGCTGGGGAGCACCAATGGAGGTGAGACCCTGTGTGCAAGGAGGGATCACCAGCCTGTCGTGCCTGCGAGCAATCCCAGAATGTCCTGAGCTGGGAGGGACCCCAGAATCATCCAGTGCAGCTCCTGGTCCTGCCCAGACCCCCCAACAATCCCACCCTGGGCATCCCTGGAGCACTGTCCAAGCTCTCCTGGAGCTCTGGCAGCCTCGTGCCCATTCCCTGGGGAGCCTGGCCAGTGCCAGCACCTCTGGGGGAGAACCTTTCCCTAAATTCAACCTGACCCTCCCTGGCACAGCTCCAGCCGTTCCCTGGCTCCTGTCACTGGCCAGGACAGGTAGGACAGCAGTTCACCTGTGGGATGGCTCAGTTCTGCTGCCCAGGGGACAACTGCCTCCATTCCCGGAGCCACAACCTGTGTCCCTGACCCCATGGACCTCAGAGCTCACCAGCCTGGCCCAAAAGCCCGTGGGGCTGTGCTGCTGGGGGCACAGCTGTCCTCTGCAGCTGGCTGGGGCTCGGGGAGGCTCACCTGGCTTTCAGGTTGTCAGCAGCAAATTCAGTGGCAGTCTGTGCTGGTGTCACCGGAGTCCAACTGGTGCCATCGGTGTGGGGCTCACACACACCAGCCAGGGTATTACCAGAATCCAAGATGATGCAAAAAAATGAAATGACTTTAGCTCATTTCCCAGGACTTGACACAAAGTCTGAGTTGTTTGGGGACAACAGAACTGGCTGCAAGGGTCTGGCCTGTGGGTTTTGGACAGCTCCTCTGACATTGGCCTACACGGGGGAGCAGCAGCATTTTATCCCCAGTGTAACTCAGTCCATGGGGTTTCATCTTTACTACACATTTTCCTGAGCAGTTTCCCAAAAAATTCTCTTTCAGTTTTTAAAATGTATCTCCTTGCTCAGAAAAGCAGTTCATAAGACACCTGGCTGCTGCTAAAAACCTTTCTGAGGATGTGACTGTCCCTGGTCAGTCCTCACAGCCTGCTCAGCCTCTCGTCACGGGAAACCTGTGGATCTGCTGCCACTGTCAGGTACGGATCTGCTACAGCCTGCCCTGGAAAAGCAAGCCCACAGTGCCTCCTGAAGGGACACCACTCAGCTGTAATGATCCTCCAAGATGTGAAACCTGCTGCTGAGGATGTGGGACAACCGTGTCCCAATCGCCCAGGTGTCCAGCTGAAGGCCTGACCTCACCAGAGGGGAAGACTTTGGCCAGAATTTTAATGGATCTTCGTGATGCTTTGGCCAGTTCAGCTGGAGATGTAGGCAGCTAGATCTGACCCTGGTCAAAAAGATGATGTGCTCAGCTTGAGGTGGGAGCCTGGCCTCATGCAGAGGTCCAGTGCTGCTGCTCGGGGTGCAGAGCACCTCAGTGCATTGAGAGGGAGGTCTGGCCCATTGCTGCAAGGCCAGTGATATCCATGAATATTTGGGAATGTCCATGATATCTGTGCCTGAGATCTCTGCCTGCAGGTACCAGATGAGGTTATGAATACCCAGAGTGAGTCTGACCCAAAAACCAGGCCCTTCCTTAGAGAGGCAATTCACCTGTCTGTTACAGTCTGAAACCCACCTGAGCACACAGCCATTGTCCAACCTGATCAGAGCAAACCAATAAACCAGACCAATCATCTCTTCCACCTCCAGACCATGCCTTGCTTCCTCTGCAAGCTCCCTGTGTGTCCTGTCCCACCCAGTACTGCTGCAACCACAAAAGGAGCTGAGAGCTTCAGTGCCCTCCAGCCTGAGACCCTTCATTGCCTGAGCATCTCCCTGGTGAGGAGAGGACAGCAAACGAGGCAGGACACAGCATTCCAGCAGAGCAGAAACCTGCTCAGGACCTGCTGTGATGGGAACCACCAGAACAGAGACCAGCCTGTCCTGCCAGCTGTGCTCACCTCTAAAGCCTCATTCAGGATTGCATGTGAGTTTAACACAGAGTATTAGAAATTAATATTCAGCTGCTTCCTCCCCTCCAGGGAGCGAGGCCAGGTGTTTCTTTCTGCAAATGGTTCTGAATCAGACACGTGTTTTTCCAGCCAGAAAATTCCAGCATGAGAAATCTTATGCTAAAGAGCTGCAATAAAATTGATCTTTCATCCAGAATAGACAAAGCCTGTCTTACTCTGTTGCCTTCCCCCTCTTATCACCCCTGGCAGGAGGCGGTGGGTCCTGCTGACCTCACGTTTCATGGACAGAACAAATGGCTTCTCCAGCAGTTCTCTGCTGCCAGGTCTCCTCCTGGCCCCTGCTGTTCTGTGAGATTGGTCCTTGCAGACCCTGTAAGCACTGTCCACAGCAAAATGAACTGCCTTCCCTGCAGACTTTTCACCCAGCCATTGTAAATCCTGCTGGCCTGGAGCCAAGCACTACGCTAGACACAACCATAATACAGTCATTTTTCTTCTGCATGTTGGAGAAGGAAACAGCAGAGATGCTGTTCTTTCAAATAATTTAACAAAATACAGATCCCAGCTCAAGGTAACTCTTTAACCTCTTCAGTGAGAGTCTTCAGGGCTGTTCTGTCCTGCAGTCTGTCTGACCACAGCCGCGTGCGGGGGATTTTCAGGGGCAGGAGCTCTGGGCTGGTCTCAGAAAGCAGATCCAGTCACAAATGTGCTGGTAGGGAGCAGCCTGGATAAATGGAGGGATAGCAGCTGACCCTCCAGGGGATTTTAGGCAGCGATAGCTTAGATGAATGATTTGCTTCAGGGAAGAGTGGTGCCTGGTGGCTGGAGGAAATCAATAAGAGGAAATGCTGTTTCAGAAAATGTTTGTGTCTCTCAGACCTTCTGGTCTCCAGCAGTGTCCCAGACGGGCCCTGCTCCCTGTGCATGCTCTGATTTGAATTGCTGGTCCCTCCTGCTCCTCCCCATGGATGCTGAGCTCAGTGGACACAGCAATGGCACACAGCTGAGCCAGTGGAGCTCCAGACACACAGTCAGATCAGGGGCACCATGGAAACATCTCTTCTAGATAAGAAGGCGGGTCATGTTTTGCTATTTACATTAGAAAATAAATTCTCTAGAAGATGACCTTAAAAATTAGGCCAAAACCAGTGTATGATGGCCAAACTCTGAATTTCCAGGCCATTCCTCTGCATGCCAGGAGTACATCCCCAACTGTATTTCAACACTCATGAGATGTGGGAACATCCCAGGATGAGCAGAGCTCAATCCAAGCAGCTTTAGGCACTGGGTTCCTGGAGGAGGGGAGCTGTGGTGGGCACACACCTGCACAGCTCTGTGGGAGCCAAGGGTCTCCTCTTGGGCTCAAAGAGGAGTTCAGGGGATGGGTGACAGCTTCCCTGTGCTTCCCAGTCCCACATCTGAATCCCAGGTGTGGTCAGTCAGGGTGAGCTGCCCTCCTGGACAGGTCACACACCACGGGCAGGTGGCTTTGCCAGCAGCAGCAGCCACTGGAGCTCCTCTGCAGGGCCATGGGGTTTGTCCCCTGTGCCACCACAGACGTGCACGGCCCTGCCTGTGCAGAGCTTTACACAGCCCAGAGATCCTGCTGGGCCCTGTGGACAGAAAGGGCTTTTCCAAGGAAAATCAGGACAGGAAAGACCTAGTAATCCCCCGAAAGAAACACCAGCACATTCCTCCAGGCGAGCAGTTACGTGACGGGCGGCAGAGACGCTCCCCAAGCCGACAAGCACCATGTGTGGAAATTTCAGCTCCAGCTCTGCAGCGGGGCTATGATCATGGAGGAGGTGGAAGCCAGCCCTGCCAAGAATTTGGGGCTCTGCTCCACGGTGCTGTCTGCACGTGCTGTGCCCTCTGCCAGACCTGCCCCACACAGGCCTCAGCTCAGGGGGGCACCCTGAGGGTGCCCACGGGCCAGGGGTGCTCCTGGCTCTGTTGTGAAGCACTGATGTGCTCATTGCATCTCCTGCTCTGCTCCAGGGCACTGGGGAGGTGGAACTGGAGGGGGACATGGGGGTGACTTTTGGGGTTGCACCTCTCCATCCTGCTGGAACTGGGGAGGAGTAGCCACCCCTGTCCCTCCTGCAGCCTCCATGCAGCAGGACAGAGGAGAAACACAGATTATTGTGGGGTCCAGCACCAGTTCAGGAGGTGGTGGGGGTCACTGGGGAACACTGGTTCACTCCAATGGCTGCAAGAGCCACAGGAACCACCCTGCCTGGGAACAGCCTGGTGGCATCTTGGGACAGGCAGCGTGTTGGCACCAGGGCTGGAATGGGAAGGGTTTAGAGCTTGAAGATGTCTCAGTCCAGGTCCTCAAAGTGCAGGGAGCTCCAAAACACACAACCCAGCCTGGAGCAGCTCTGACAGCACAGAGAACAGGACAGAAGGTGAGCAGAACCCATGAAATGTTCTCCTTAGGACACAATTGAATCAGAGAAATCTGGAGAGCAGCGATGGGGATGGAGAAGGGATGCAGCTGCCCCTGAGTGAGCAGGTATCTGCCCCAGAGAGGCACAGGAGGAGGCAGGAGCCAGCAGGGTTGACAGACTCTCAGGGGTGATGGGAACACCAAATCTGCTGTTCCCTCAGCCCTGCTGTGCTAGAAACAGGGCATGGGATGATTCTGTCAGGGCACCAATTAGCAGCATATGAAATCACTTTTTTATACAACCACCAGTGAATATCTGAGCATGGGCTGCCATGGGAGGCAATAAAAACAGGTGCTATTAAACAAAATTAGACAAATACACCTAATATATTAATAAATTAGTTAATTAGAGCCCTGTTAAAATGTTAATATAGCAACAGAGGGGTTTCAGTGTCAGAGGGGTTTCAGCACGTGTCAGAGCCCTGATCAGGGCTGAGGCTTCCCTGCAGGAGGGACAGAACCTAACCCAGGAAAGGGCCAAGTTGCAGCTCATCCTCACCTACACTCCCAAGGCTGCTGCCAGTGCCTTGCTGGCAAACCTGCCTGGTGAAAGGTCCTTTGAACGAGCTGGGAAAATAAATCTGTGTACAGCAAGGAGAGGTGCCAGGTGTGACATGACTGACAGGCATGAAACCTATCCACAGTGAAGTTTGGATGAGTGTTTTGGGGATTCTGTAACACCCCACATGTGTGTCACAGCCTCTCTTCCCAAACCCCAGGAAGCACCAAAATATTGAAGGGGTGTTTTCACCCTTTCAACAAGGAGAAGTATCACCACCAGCTGCAGCAGGGAGAGGGGAAATACACATCACATGAGGAATGGGGCTGGCACAAGGATGTGGCTGGTCCTTCACACCTCCTGAAGAGTGTGATGGATCTCTGGACTGCTCCAGGGAGCAAGGACTGGACTGCACCACAGGTGTCCATGAAAGCCATTCCTGGTCCGTAGAACATCTTAGGCTGCTCCCAGAAAGGTGCTGTGAGGTGCCTTCCACACCAAGTGAAGGCCTCTAGTTCTTTGAAAATGTGAATCCAGCATCCCAAGTACCCTGAACTGGTTCTCACCACCAGGATCCTTGTGCTCCATCTCCAACAGCAGAGATGTAAACATGACCAGGAGTTGGGGTTGGAGCACAACTATCTAAAGAAAAGAGCCACTGCTTTATTTTTATTTTGGGAAGATAATCTGACACCAGATTCCTCCCACTCCCTTTCCCCCCTACATGCCCCACTTCCCTGCCAGCCACCCCGGTATTTTCTGGGGAAAAATATGGAAATCTGAAGCAACCTCCTACTTGAATATGTTCTCTGTAGCAGTAGATGGAAAAACAGTGAAAAGACCTCAGTGTCACAGCAGCTGAGTTCAGCTTCTAGAAAAATGCCACAGCTTTCCTCAGTGCGTTCACTGCAACTTTCTGTGTCTTATGACTTGCCTTCTGCAGAGGTGTCACCAGGAAGTTTGTCACCACTTGATGTCTGAGAAAGTGAAAGAGAGGGGAAGGAGGTCCCTGGGACTGGCTGTGATGGGACAGTGACAGGGCTGCTCTAGGAGCATTTCTGTGCTGTTCTAGGAGCATTTCTGTGCTGTTCTAGGAGCATTTCTGTGCTGTTCTAGGAGCATTTCTGTGCTGTTCTAGGAGCATTTCTGTGCTGTTCTAGGAGCATTTCTGTGCTGCTGTAGGAACATTTCTGTGCTGTTCTAGGAACATTTCTGTGCTGTTCTAGGAGCATTTCTGTGCTGTTCTAGGAACATTTCTGTGCTGCTGTAGGAGCATTTCTGTGCTGCTGCCACCGCACACCTCGTGTGGGAGTCCTGGGCTAACAGTGCTGACGGGAAGCAGCACCAAGGGCAGGCAAGCAGACAGACAATAAAGAGGCTCCTTTTCCTTTCATGAGCTCTCATCCCTCGTGGCAGGTTTATAACAGTTGACTCCAGCAGTGCTGGGCCTGCGGGGCTGGGAAGTCATTACCCGTCTGGGAGCTGGCAGGGAATGGGAACATTCACCTGGGACGGGGCCCAAAGCGTCACCTTTCCAGAGCCTTGAACTTTCTGGGTGAATGACTTAGTTTAGATTAAAGGAATCAACAAAACCAAGTGTAAGGCATTCTCTGCTGGTAAAACGGGATCAGCATTGCCTGCACTGCCAGAAGGCTCCTGGGAATTTAAAGGAGAAGCAGACAGAAAGCAAATACTTGGAAAGGCAGAAATCTCAATTACTGGGAGATGTGCTGGGGCCAGGAGGATGCACAGTCAGAGAGGAGCTTTTTTGGTTTCAAAGACACACTCGTGTTTTGAAAGCTCAGTTATGTTTTTTTCCCAATAACTTCCAAGGAAAAAGAAACTGTCTGCTCAGAGATTATCTCTGCAGTGATATGTGGAAAGCAAAGCAGAGCTGTATAATATCTCCAGTTAGGGATCACAATCTGGAAGAAGAAAACAGGAAACATGAACCCAGTGGAAACCCAAAGATAAATGATCATCCAGCTAAGGAGATTTTGAGACAGGGAGATATTTCCTGCTAAAGAAAGGAGGGTTTGTGGAAGTTACACCTCATCTTATACATCAGGAGAAGACTTTCCATCCAGGAATGAGGCAAAGAAATTATTGCCTACCTTGGGGAAGAGGATAAAAAAGATCAGGGGAGCATTTCAGCTCTGCAGACAGCACTGTAATGCATGTGACAGGAGAGCTGTGACACGGGGAGCAGACCCGTGACAGAGCTGGCAGGGAGTGCTCAGGTCCTGTGGCAGAGTTATTTTTCTCTGGAGTGAGCTGAGGTCAGTGAGGGGACATCTCTGCCCATCCTCTTCTGAGAGCTGAGCTGTGCTCTGTGCTGGGACAGGGCTGCAGGGAGCCCTGGAGGGGCCAGCATGGGCACAGCACAGCCACTGAGCCCTGCCATGGCCACCACATCCCCAGCATGGGCACAGCACAGCCACCCAGCCCTGCCATGGCCACCACATCCCCAGCATGGGCACAGCACAGCCACCCAGCCCTGCCATGGCCACCACATTCCCTGCACCAGGAACACAAGGATGTGTCTGCAAGAGTAAGCACCACTTAATTGGGAATTTCAGCTGCTAGTGATTTCCCATCCTGCCTCCCCCAGGCCTTCTGGACTGGTTTCTGCAGTGGTTGTGGGAACTGTCCCAACATCAGTGCCTTTCTGCCCTGGAAGATGTGCCCTGGCATTTCTCAGCTCTGCCTCTTGGTTCTGGAAGGGAGCATCTGGAGAAATGGCTGCTTGCAGTTTTTCCATCCAGTCTCATCTCTGTGGGGCCTGCATGCACCCAAATTCCTGTGTACCCAAAGGGTTGGCACCGTCCTGTGCCCACTGACACCACAGCCAAGGGGGGAGTGGGGAGGCTGGGAGAAATCCTCACCCCAGGACACTGGGAAGCAGAAACCCCATCGGGAGCGAGGTTTTCACTTGCTCTTTTGGGTTGCACTTTGTCATAGATCTGCTTGAGAGCTGTTTCAAAACAACACCCAAGGGAGCTGCTATGACCCAGGAGACTGGAATGTGTCCCTGGGAAAGCCTCCCTGGCACTGCCAGGCACAAAGCACGGCCATTCCTGCTGAGGGATGAACCTGCCACTGTGTCCTGCCTCTGAGGGAACGTGACCGCAGCCCCACGCGGCCACAACTGCGGTCGTGCCCAGCGTGTTTGCTCCTCTGCTCTCCCATCTGCCTCTTGCTGAAAAAGTGCTGGCCCTGGACGTGGATCACACACACCAAGGAGTGGATCCAGCTGGGATCCAGCTGGGAAGACAGCCCAGATTTATGGCACAAGCCGCGTGGCCCATGCCTTGCAGTGCCAAGGGTGGGGGGCTGTTGACGCCTCAGACATCTCATAAATCCTCCCCAGAAGGAGCTGACTGTCCCAGCAGCACTGCCCCATGGCAGCAGGTCTCTGGCTCACAGCATCTGAGCACTGCCAGAGCCAAGAGCAGCCTTGTCTCAGGATGTCTCAGAGCCCTGACAAGACCCAGAGAGTGGGATGACTGTGCAGGCACCAAAAATCAGCTCTCCCTGAAAATTCTCCTTCCTCAGTGTCTGGGGCTGTGCTTGGTCCCCTCCTCTCCTCCAAGCCCAGCTGCCTGCCTGCATTCCTGCCCACACCTGGAAAACTTGCGTGGTTTTACACCAGCATCTGGCTTTGCACGTGTTAAAGCCAGATCAGGACTGCATGAAACCCCTGGGGAGAGGCAGCTGAGGAGGGTTCCCCAATCAAGCTTCTTTTGGATGATTTAGAGCCAAAGATGCTTGTTCTCTCCATGTGTTTTGCTTTGGTATCTTGTCGGTCATTTTTTTCTTTACTTGAGTGTGTTATTTTAACCTCATGCCACTAAATAATACCAGAAACGTAATGAATAATAGTGCCAGGCTCTTCAGCTATTTGCTCAGTGTTTCCCTGGGGTTTGGTGCATGCCTGCCTTCCTCTCCTCATTCCCTGTCAGTCTTTCCCAGCCAGGCAGGGCCTGTGCTGTGTGCCTGGGGAGGGAGGACATCCCCAGCTGCAGCACAGTGCTCACATCCACCCCGCATGGCCCCGCCAAGGTCAGAGGTGCCAAACACAGAGATGAGCCCAGAAGACAGTGGTGGCTCTCTCGGGTTTGCTTTGCAGGGAAAGCCAAGAAAGAACCAGGAGGAGTCTCCCATACCCAAGGCAGACCCTGAAGTCCCTACAAGGTGTCCAGGCTTCCCCAGGCTCCCTGTTCTCCTGTGGCCAGGGTTTGTGCCTTACAGGGGGTGGTCAGTGAACACCCTGACCCCACAAGCCAACAGCTGCACCAGGCCCTCTGCAGGGAAGCACTGAGCTCCTGGACCAGCTCTCACCCTCCTCAGCTGGGATTGCTGTCCTGGTGTCCATGGCAGAGGAGGACTCTTACAGAACACACATCCCACTTTCCCTTTTACATCCTTGGGCTGTCCGAGCAGATTTGGATCAAGCTTGACTATTTGGGGAGATTACAGTGTCCATAAACAAGCAGTGGGGAAGAAGGGGCTATGAATACTCACATTCTTCTGGTTAGTCAGCACATAGTCTTGAGGAAGACAGAGGGATGCTGCCTTAGCTTCTCAGGCTCACTCAGCCTTTGTGCAGAGCTGGAGTTCTGAATTTTGGCATGAAACCCTAACCAGTAATGACAAAGTTGGGGAAAGCTCAGCCCTGAATTCGGGCGGCTTTGGAGGCCAAACTTTCCTCCTGCCTGTGTGTTTGACACCCCAGAGCTCTCACATCCTCAACCCCATCCCTGATGATGTTTCTCCTACCCTGTCCTGGTCAACCCTCAGGGAGTTCCCACCTATCTTCTCCCTTGTCTGACTGACCCAGGCTGCAGCTCTCAGCCCTTGGCAGTCTCTTTGTGGGAGCTGAGACTTGAAAAGTAACCTTGGAGTGTGAAGAGGTCTCTTGGGTCAGGAATCTCAGCTGCAGCAGGGGTTCATGTTCTTACTGCTGCCCACAGCCTGAGGTGGCCTCTGCATGCTGAGAACAGCAGCCACTCATGCAACTCCTGTCCCGTGTCCCAGGTTGGGAAGCTGAGACATGGAGAACAGTATTTTACAAAAGGCTGGGACCTGAAAATCAGCACATAAGAGTTTATAAAGAATTGGTCCTTGAGCTCCGCCCCATTCATGTTTATTTTTAACAAAAGTTGGAATATTGTTCCAAAGGACTGGAAGAGGCCAACAGTGTACAAATATTTACAGAGCATAGAGTAAACTGTCAGCCTCTTAACTTGACATCAGTCCCAGCTGAAATTGTGGCAAGCTGATACAAGACTACTCAGAGACAATCAAAAGCTGTTTCTGCTCTTAAAGCATGAATTCAATAGATAATTTTATGGAGCTTGGTCTGTAAACACCCTGGCCTTCCCTAAAGACTGAAACTTGGTGTAATTTTGTTCTTGAAATTTTCATGGACCAAAAATGACATTTGCACAGCCAGACCCTGAAATGTGTCTACTAATAGTCATCCTCAGCTGCTGCAGGAGTTTCTGGGGAGAGGAACATTGCTCTCCTGCTCTAAACCCCACACAAGCTCTTTAATGCTGATCAGGGGAAAGTGATTCTTGTTGGGAAAAATATTTGCTGCTGTGGTTTTCAAAGCTGAAGAAATGTGTTGTACTAGAAAAACATCAATATTTAGTGCTTGCAGCATTTGAAAGGTGGAGGTAATTGAGAGTTTGGTTAGCTGGGCATTACAGAGAGTGCATTTTGATGTAGAATCACAGAATCACTGAGGTTGGAAGAGCCCTCTAAGACCATGGAGTGCAGCCTGTGCCTGATCCCCACCTTGTCCTCCAAGCCTCCCTGGGCAGCCCCTGCCAATGTTTAACCACTTCTTCAGTGAAATTCAGAAATTCCTGCTGCTGTCCTCCCTGAGCCTCCCCTGGCCCAGCCTGAGGCCGTTCCCTCTCCTCCTGTCCCTGTTCCCTGGCAGCAGAGTCCGACCCCCCCGGCTGTCCCCTCCTGCCAGGGACTTGTGCAGAGCCAGAATCCCCCCTGAGCTCCTTTGCTCCAGCCTGAGCCCCTTTCCAGCTCCTTCTGGAGCTCCAGACCCTTTCCCAGCTCTGTTCCCTGGACTAAAGCAGATAATTTTTATACTTTCAAGAAGGAAGATGACAATGTTGTGGGGAGGACAATGTATTTTACCCTGGAAAACCATGACCTTAAAAGCGACTTTGGGGTCACTGCTGACAACATCAGCAAATATTGCCCGAGCGATGCTCTGTCCCCGTGTGGGAATGCAATCCTGCCTGCAGAGGCTGGGTAACACTGACTCTGAGGATGGTGTCAAAGTTATCTGTTTATGACATTGATGAGACCGCACTGGAGGAGCCTTCCCATTTTTAGCCTTATGAGCTTCTTTTAAGATACTGAAAAATGAAGAAATGAAAGCGTTCTGAAATGAGCTACAGAAAAACATTGTGTCTAAAGGGCATGTTTTAGTGAGAGATTAAAGAAGGTCAATTAATTTAACTTCCACAAAAAAATATGATGAAGTGACTGAACAGTGTTTATAAGGCCACATTTCTACAAGCAGAATCTTTGATTTAGGGGAAAAATAAGGAACAGGGCTTATGGCTGCTGGTAGAAGTGAGACGATGCCAGCTCTAACAGAGGTTTCCAGCTCACAAAACCAGCACCTCAGCCCAGGGATATGGTGGCTGCTCCTTTTCCCCAGGGAGTGTGGCTGGATCCCATTTTCCACCTGGAAAACAGCACAGGGACATCCCTGGGCATGATGCCTGCCCCTGGCTGCTCCTGCCTCGCAGCCAGGGACTGGGGAACCTGGCCTGAAAAGCAAAGGCTTGTCGTGCTGCCTGTTTCCTGGAACTGTGCTGGGATGCTGGAAAGCATCTGGAGGAGTCATAACCCTGATGCATTAGACCCCAGCAGGGATGGCTGGATTTGCAGGCTGTGGGAAGTACTGGCTGCTCTGAGTCCAGGTATGTGACAGCATCTTAAATTAAGACTGTGAATTCCTCTTTGCTGCAATATAAGGCAGCAACCGACTTCATTGGCAAGAGGATTTCGTCTCAGCTAACAATAAATAAGCATTTCTTCTATGCCAACAGCTGCTTACAGGTTGTACCTAAGCATGGAAACCAACACAGATTGTCAAAAATAATAGGGATCCACCCTTACTGCTGCAGCTTGACAGCCTTTGAGCGATGTGGAAATACACGGGGTAGGAAAGCAGCTGGATTTTCCTTGCTGGGCATTCCTAGGGAATGACAGCAGCTGGCATTGCACAGAGGAGCAAACACGGCGCCCCTGGCAGCCCAGGATGCTTCTGAGCTCTGGCTGGCCAGAAGCAGAGAGCTGGGTATGATCTTGGAGGCCCTTCCTTTGCATGTCAGTGGCTGCTCTGAGTAAATGTGCTGGGTGATTTGTTATCTTGACCTCGAACAGCAGAAAGGTTGCTGGCACATTTTCAGCTCCAAGCATGCAGGATAAATGCTTGCAAACTGCAAGGTCTCTCCTTGAGGTGGGAACTCAGGGTCTGCCTCTCAGGTTTCTCTGGGGTGTGGCACAGGTGCTTTTCAGGCTCTGCAGTGCCTGGGGACAGCTCTCCCTGGGGCTGTGCAGCACTCCCACGTCCTTGTGCCAAACTTGTGACAGACAGATCCCTCCACGGCCCTTCCAGCTCCTCGTGCACAACAGCACTACATGACAGGATACAAAATGAGCTCAGTCCCTTTGCTTGGTGGCCAGAGCAGATGGTAGGAATCTTCTAGAGGCCGACACATGAGGCATTTGGGCTCTGAATCCTATTTTCTTCTCACTCTCTTGAGCACCAGGGATTATAGGCTTAGGCAAGTCAGCTGGGGATAACAGAGCTGTGTCCAAGGGCACGAGAAGAAAATGGGGAGGAGAATCTCTCCAAAACCTATTCCTCAACTCCAAAGAAAACATGAAGCAGCAGCATATAGCATCAGTTAATTCTCCTGCCACTGTTTTGGAGCCTGCTGTTTACATTCATGTGCTGGCTCACAGAACACAATGTATAGCTCTTGACTCCAGCCCTGAGGACAGGACCCGAGCTCATGGGCCATGTTTACCCCCGGGGAAGAGTTCAACACAAAGGGTGCTTGGGCTGCCCTGTGGCTGCAGCTCCAGCTGGCAGAGCACTTCCTCAGGGCTTTGGTAACAGGATGTGCCCACTCTGAGCCCTGCTCGAGGGGGCTGGATGGAGCAGGACCTCCTCTTCCATGGCACTGACCTTCCTCCAGCTCTTCAGCTCCACCTCCCAGCTGGGATGAAGCCCCAAGGCAAGGGCTGAGCCAGCTCCGTGCCAGACTGCTGCACACCCCACCATGGCCTGGAGGGCAAGAATGTGGTCACCATTCCTGAGGGAAAGGGGATCCATGCACAGCATCGAGCAATCCTCTCTGAAGGCTCTGTTATCACCACAGTGGAGTCATCTCTATGTTATTAGAGCCTGTGAATGCAAGAAAATACCTCCCAGCCAAACCTAACACCCCTCTGTGTCCCATGGCCCATGGCAGGACACCAAGGCTGCCCTGCTCATCACACCAGGGAAGGAGCACCAAGCACCACTATCCAAAACTTCACCTGGGTTTAGAACTCTAATTTCCCCCCTCACAAGTACCCCTGTTCACTCCAGAAACTCTTATCTAGGCTCAATGGCATAAAGCATCCATGTTTTGAAAACAAACCATGATGCTCTGCAGGATTCTCAGTTGCTTCATTGTGATAAGAGAGGAAAAGCTGCTTAGAAAGTGATGCCAGCTGCCTGCTTGAATCACACAAATACAATCCTGGTGTCCCTCTCACCACAATTATTCTGAAATTGCAGCATTACACAAATCTGAGAGTGGCCCCTAAGCACATGTGGCATGGCATGGCAAAGAGTGGGGGATCCTGTTCCTGGCTTCTCACATCAGCAGGACAATAGATGGAAACATCTGTGAGAGCTGTGGAGTGCTCTGAGAGAGAAACTTCCAGAGAATATGTAAGTCTTGTCTTCCCAGAGGCTGATAGGGAATGGGAGTGCTCAGGTCTCCAGTGCCAAAACCACTGGCTGGTTCTCAGTTAATCCAAGATCTGTCATGCCAGACAGGAGCACTGCCACAGGAGGCCTCAGTGGATATAGATTATAAATTCCCCCACACACCTTGGCTGTGGCAACCATGTGGTTCTGGCCCTAGACCCTGCTGGAAGCAACAGGAAATCCAAGCCCAGGGGATCCCTGGAACTAAATCCAGACTTTTTCAGTCTAATCCTGCTCTCAGTGAGACTGGTCCAAGGCATGAACAAATCTGTGGGGTGAGGATACATCCAGACTGATCCATGGAGGGGCCACACTGCTGCCACAGCGGATCACCACCCTTTCCTGGTGCTCTGGGCTGGGGTTTGGTGAGTTCATGCACAGAGGAGGACCACACCTCTCCTGGGCACCACATCAGCTCCCCTGGCCCTCTCCTGCCCTGCAGTGGATTTGGCAGCAGCTGTGAGCTGTACCTACTGCACCCACAGTGGTTCCAGCACATGGTCCAGCTTCCCCTGGGGAAACACCCACCACAAGACACCCCCAGACTGTGCAATCACCCCAGTCCTGGGCCTCTGACACGCCCAGAACCACACCCTAATCCCAGCAGATGTTCCTAGAAAAATCCACTTCAGGAAATGGAGGCTCTGCTCCCTGTCTCCTTTCCAGCCTGTGGTCCTGCAGAATCACTGTCACCATCCTACCACAGAGGGGACACTGGGAGTGGGAATGCAGGGCAGGAATGAAAGCAGATGTGCAGAGAGCACAGGGGCTCCAAGCAGGGGCTGGAATTGGCTTGAGCTCATGCTTACTTAGCCTGAGAGAGCAGTGTGTGTGTGTAAGGTGGATTTAGTTTGAATGAAGATCAGGATCCAGGAATTCTTGGGCTGGTTAAGTTTTGGGTTTGGGATGCTGTGGGCATTGCAGCACGTTAGTTATGGACAGCACAAGGAATGAGGACCTGAGCACACATCCAGCAGCCTTCCCAGCATAGCAATGGACTCTGTCTTGATGTGAAGTTCAAGTCCTGCCCATTTTCCTTCCATGCTGTCGTTGTCTGCTTGTTTTCCTGCCATGTAGCAATTTTGTTGGATTTCCCTCTCCAAAATCCACAGTAACTGCTGTCCCTCCTCTGCTGCCCTTGGCCATGATGTCTCCAGAACAGATCTTCCCAATTCCCTGGCCCTGAGACCCCTTTCATGCTCCCATGTCTCTTTTCCAAGATGAAAAAAGGCCAAGAGTTTTCTCTCAAGATGGAATCAAATGTCACAAAAAGTTTCTTAAAATATCTCTCACTGGAAGAGGGTGAGTTTTTTAATTAGAAAAGACACATCAGGGCCTCATGGTCGCTTGAGACAGGCTGGGCTGCAGCCAAGGGCTTTCACCATGCATCAGCTCAGCTCCTAGGGAAGACCTCATGGAGCATCCTGGGTGATGTAGTCCAAGCACTCATCCAGACAGAATGAGTGACAGGAATTTCCAAAACTGCAAGTTCAGTGAGTCACCTCAGTGGCATCCCTGGGTCAAACTGCCTGGATTTTAGCCAGCTTTCCCTGGAATAACGTGGGCTGTGGGTTTTCACTAGAAAGTAAACATTTTTCCAGAGGAATGAGAAGCCTTCTCTGAGCACTGCAATAACCCCAGAGCTGCTCCTGGGGCTGCCCATCTCTGAGGGAGACCCCGGTACCCTGGGCTGTGCATCCCTGCTCCCAGCAGCTTTCAGCTGCTGTTTTTAGCTGTTTTTAGCTGTTTGCTGGGCTGCAGCTCTGTCTCTGCTCTCCCACAACCCCTGTTTTACACACCTGCAGCTATGAGCAGCTTTTCACCATGGAAAGCAGGCTGGAGGGTTTCCCTTTGCCCTTCTGGGGAGATGTGTAAAATCCAGGCTCTTTAAGGTCACCATTGCTAATAATTGTTATTATCACCACCATTGCTAATTGCTGTCACCATTCCCCATTCATAAATGTTCAGCTTTGCAGAAAACCAGGAAAGCTCTTACCCACAGTGCTAATTCCTTTGATGATAAAGTTCTGGATGTGCCATATCAGCCTTTAACCTGCCTGTGCCAGGGAACCTTTATTTAGCATCAGCATTTATCACTGCTAAACGTATAAATAATACCATTAGCCACTCTGAGCAGTGATAAAATTAGCAGTGTAAACAGAGAAAGTGAGTGACCTTAGTGGAGAGCCATTGTTGATTTTGACCCAACACCTACCAGTGTGATTAGTCACAGCAGAACAGCTTGGGGAAAGGGGCCACTGGGGCTTGTTTGGAAATTAGAGACTCACACTGTTTATTTTATGGAACAGATCTAATTCCTGCTGCCTTTCTCCATAAGCACGGGGTCACGGCCCCACCTCTGTCCCTCCGGACGCCGCTGCTCCCCGGGGGCTCATCAGGCTCGTGTGGGTAATTCCTGAAAGCTGGACTGTCTTCCAGAGCAGCTCCCGGGGGCTGGAGGTGTCAGGCAAACACTGCCACGTGAAACCAAGGCTCTTCCAGGGACTTCTTTCTCTTCAAACCCTGGAGAGTTCAGACCTCTTGTCTTTCCACATTGTGAGATGTGGAGTGTCCCTTCTCTTTTCACAGAATTCACAGAAGTTACAGAATTCACAGAATGACCAGGTTGGAAAAGA
This sequence comes from Pseudopodoces humilis, assembly GCF_049639895.1. NCBI lineage: Eukaryota > Metazoa > Chordata > Aves > Passeriformes > Paridae > Pseudopodoces > Pseudopodoces humilis. The sequence continues at coordinate 9,950,527 of NC_142220.1, forward strand.
CCTTCAAGATCATCGAGTCCAACCCAGCCCTAACACCTCAACTAGACCATGGCATCAAGTGCCTCATCCAGTCTTTTTATAAACACAACCAGGGATGGTGACTCCACCACCTCCCTGGGCAGATGATTCCAGTATTTTATCACTCTTTTTCCTGATATCCAACCTATATTTCCCTTGATGCAGCTCGAGGCTGTGTCCTCTCGTTCTGTCAGTGCCTGCCTGGAGAAAGAGACCAACCCCACCTGCCTACAACCACCTTTCAGGGAGCTGTAGAGAGTGATACAGTCACCCCTGCTTTCTATTTTTCTATTTTACCCATTTCTATTTTCTATTTGGCTAACAAATTATATGTTTAGTACATATAAGGAACAATTTTTCACACAGGTGTGTCGGACTGTGAAGTGTGATATCCTCTACTCCTTGGGGTTGGGTGTGCACAATGCTGGGTTTAAGGGAGAACTGTTCCATCCTGGGTACTGCTCTGGCAGCAGAGCTGAGCTGAGGGGTCCCCAGAAAAGCTGAAGCTCATGCAAAGAGGTTGACTCTTCTAGGACAAGCTATTAATAGAAGAAATGTTGGTTGGAGGGACTTCAGCAGGGTGTCTAGTCCCAAATCCCCGTTGGATTGGAAGAGACACAGCTAGTCAAATGAGAGCTGATTTGGGAGGTTCAGAGCTGAACAAGACTGATGTCTTTCCAGAAAGATGACATGGGTATGTTACTTGATTTACCATAATTTAATCAAGCTGATCATTAGGTCAATTTGAAGATCTGATGTAGAATGAAATGCATTGGAACAACTCAAAACATGGGAGGAGTTCCTCCTATTGCCAACTCAAAAATCAATACAAAACAACCACCAAAATATGTGCTCTGCAAGTACTCACTGGGGGAAAGACTCTGGCCTGCTCTGTGCAGGAAGACAAGCCAGATGACATCCCTTCTTGGAGTAACCAGCAGTGAATCTCAGCCCCCTCCCCAGCCATCCCTCTGGCTTTACTTAATCACCTACTTCAGTTCTTAATTTGCATTCTATGGGCACTGGTTTGATGGTTCCCTGCCTCACTGTTAGGATTTAGATATATCCCACAGTAATAAATGAGAAACCGATCTTGGAAACTTTGGCTGTGGTCCTACTATTGGCCTACCTTGGGAGGAGGAGCATGGTTGGTTTTGGAGGTGAACTGGATTCTGTGCAGGAATTCTCTTCCCAAGAGCAAGGTGGGTCCCAGACCTCAGGGAGAAAGGGCACAGATTTTGCCCAAGTCTCAAAGAACTATAGAATTTCACTAATTCTGAGACACTCAGGAGAAACAAGAAGGAAAATGCCCTGACACACCTCAGGGTACCCAGAGAAACTTTTCTGCTCTGGTTTCTTCATCTCACTCCTCTGAAACCCTCCTGCCCTTCACCCTGCCAGTTCTTGTCCCATGCAAGATGTCCCTTACCCACAGGCTGCTTGTTCTCCTTCCAGGAGAAGGTGTTTATCTGCTCCTCTCACTGTTCCTGGGCATACCCTAACCAGACCCCTCTGTTCATCCCAGATTTTCCTAACGTGCTGCTCCTCCTGCTCCTGTGGCCGACTGCAGACAGGCACTGGGGAGAGCGTGTGCCCTAATGAAAGGCAGGTGCTGTGTGTGCCACACTCGCTTTCCTGCTGTGCTGCTGACGGGCGAGTGTGACCCAAAGCAAACAGTACCTGAGCCATGCACTCCACAGCACTTCCCACTGGCAGCTGCCAGGGGCTGGCCAGGGCAGCAGGGGAGGTGCCAGGGCTGCCCACAGCTCGTGGGTCTTGGCTTGCAGTGAGTGGCAGCATCCTCAGGAGGGAGAGCAAACCGCTTTCCCACCCTGCTTCCCTATTTCCCATTTGCTCCCTGCCTGAGTTCCCATCACAGCTCTGGCCCCAGTCTGTGTGGTATCCATTTCTCAAGGGCCTTCCCTGGGTTTGGATCTCCTCCTGATGCCTTGCAAGCTGGGATGAACATTCCTGCAATCCCACACTGGCCATAGACTCCCACACTCAGTGCCACCCGCGGTTTCCTTTTCTTCTGTTCACTGGCTGCTTGTCACAACCGGGTGTTCTGAGTGTCACCTCCACCACAGGACAGGGAATGGGGGCTCTCTGAGCTCCTTGGGTTTGCTGACATGCCAGGCTGAGCCAAGTTAGCCACAGGTTAGCAAAAGTCCCTTTTTCTTGAAAATGAGCCTGGGTGAGCTCAGGCTACAAAAGGAGAACTTTTGCAGGGAAAGCAGAAGCAGGAAAGAGAGATAAATCCCCTGGATGGATCCTCTACAGCTGAAGTGAGCAGGAAAAAGGATACGGACACTCCTCTCCAAGGGGTGAGGCTGGCATGAACACAGAGCCACTGTGCTGCAGGAGGAACCCAGCTGCAAGAGTGGCACTCACTAACACAGCAGTGGGATGGAGGAGAGGCTCCAGTCACAGAGCAAAGAGGATTGATGAACCCAGAGCACGGAGGGTGCAAGGAAGGATCAACATGAGTGAAATCTCTTCTAGACTTGTCCTCCTTCTGAATCTGATATTGGGTGATGCTATCCAGCTGTCAGTGCCTTTGCTGTAGTTCAGGACACTGTCCAGTACACTGCCCAGCACACCTGCATCCCACCTGAGCCATCCATCCATCCATCCATCCATCCATCCATCCATCCATCCATCCATCCATCCATCCATCCAGGCTGTGGCCATGGGCTCGTGCCTGCCCCAAGACACAGCTCAGCTGTGCATTAACAAGCTCTGCTGTGCTGATGGGGATCTTGCAGAGCTGCCAGTTGCATTCCAGCTCGTTATGTTTTAATTTATTCAATCCATAGGCTGCCTATTGTGAGGATATCAGTGTTGAGAAGCAAAATCCAAACCCGAACATTGCAGAAGAACCAAACTGCCAAAATGTAGAGACAGAGAGACAAAGTAAATCTGTCATAAGGCAGTCCTGACAGACCTCCCACCCCGAGAGGAGCCAGTTCCCAATTAGCGCAAAAGAACTTGGGCAAAGAGGAGGAACAGATTCAAAAACAAATGAAAGGGACCAAAAATGGTCAAGAAAAGGCCAGTGGAAATACTCAGGTCAGCGCTGTGCCATGTAGCACAGGGGGTGTCCCTCTGTGCCTTGGAGTCCTCCCCTGGCACAGACATGCCCCAAACGGTCCTTGCAAATTTTCCAATGATTTTGGGATTGAGGGTCTGTCCAAGAGCAGCTCCTGTCCCTGTTTAGCATCTGGGACACTGATCTCAGCCATGGTGGCAGCTGGAGATGAGGGGAGCAGATGGGTGCAGGGGAGACTGCTTGGGCCATGGGGTGTCAGGGGTGTCACAGGAGCCTGTGGGGCAATGAGCACAGCTCATTCTGGGAGGATGGACAGGAGGGCACTGCCAGGAGCCAAAACTCCCTCCCAAGATCACAGCCAGAGCTTCATTTTGTCCCCAAGGGGCTCTGAAGACATGGTCAACAAATGGCAGGTCATGAGCCAGCAGGGAATGGCTGTGTTGGTGCTGGCAGGGGGGCAGCAGAGCCGTGCTGTCCCTTCAGGTGCCATTCCCTGTGCCATGTCTGAGCTGGGGCATCGCTCTGGGTGGGGCACCCGGATGCTCCCGCAGCCCTTCGGCTGTCTGTCGGTGCTGCTGGACAAGGAGGGACTCCAGGGAGGAAGAAGGGAAACAAAAAACCCTTCCAGTGGTATAAATCACTCAGGCTCCCTGGCTACAACACCGTTCCAGCTGAGCATCTGCCTGGAGAGCTGCAGGGATGGCGGGTGTGACCTCCTGCATAGCTCAGTGCTCCTCAGGCCTCGCTCCCCGTGCCAGGCTCACGCCCAGACAACACAGCAAGAGTGGCTTCCCGTAACAGAGCTTCCAGCCCCACCAGTTTCCAGCACCGCAGCCTGTGCTGATCTTGCCGTGATAAAATAGTTTCCGACTCACTTTGAAGCTCTCGGGCTCCGAGTTCAGGCCACGTTTGCTGGCTATCTCAGAAGGGATGCTTGGGATGCTGCAGGGGAAGGAGCTGACATCTGCATGCTGAGGCCCCTCCTGGTGGGTGGTGAGGGTCCCTGCGAGGATGTGGGACCCCCACATTAATGCTGAGCCTGGTCCTGGCTCCTGGCTCATTGTCAGATTGGTTTGTGCAAACACCAAACCAGTTCTCCAGTGTCTGAGCACGTTGGAGTGGCCAAAGGAGAAGGTCTGGAGGAAAGGGGGTCACCAGCTGCTGTCAGATAAATCCATTAAACTTCCAAAACTAGCCAGACACTGAGCATCACCCCTCCCCGACATCATTCCAGTCTGGCTCATCTGAGTCTTCCTCCTGGTGGGCTCCTTTCCCTGCTCCTGCCCTCCCACTGCCCGCCCCTTGGCTTTCTGCACTCCCTGCAGTGCTCTCTGTTCCTGACTAACCTAAACAACTCCATGGACTTTATGAATTTTTTCCCCTTGCTGCTCATCCTGGTTTCCAGAGCATTGCAGACCATGCAGATCATAACAGCTATATTTAAGGTTGCCTGACAGTTTCCATGATATGACCCATTGTTCGGTTGCTTGCAACACTGCCAAACTTTAACCCTTTGAGCTGAATAACTTGGGACATCTTCAGCAAGTCCAGTCCTTTAGGAAAGAAGAACAAGGGGGAAGCACTTGATTTCTTATTGAGGCTTTTCTGGGAAGCGTCTCCTTCAGAGCTCTGCAGGACAGCTTGGGGAGGGGTCTGTGGTGTCAGGTCTGCGTCTCTACTCTTGACAAATCCACCCAGGTACAGAAGGGTCTCAAAAACAGGTTTTCTCAAGCCCCCCTGATGCAGAGCTGTGCCAGGGCTGTCCCCTGTGACTGCTCTGACTGCCCCTCTCCCTAGCCCAGACCCACAGCAGTGGGGCCACCCTGCAGCCGCAGCCCCTGGCACTCCCCCACTGTCCACATGGCAGATGTCACCTTGCTCCTGACCCCTGAGCTGCTGTGCCAGGTTGTCACTTTGTCCCTGGGGTGGATAGCAGGGGCACTGTCCCTCCTGGCTGTTGGTGCTGGCATGTTGCAGTGCCTGGCTCACAGATCTCCACATTCCTCTGCTGCCAGCAAGTGGCCGAGGCAGCAGCAGGAGATGCCCTTGCCCACACCGTGTTTGACACACTGACTCTGTACTGACCTTTAGTGACCACTTTAAAGCAATCTTCTGCTTTTACAGTCTTTTTTTGGAAAAAAAATAAATCATATTTACTTACTGAATTTTTCCCCCTCACTTTTGAACATATTGAACATGTGTTGGCTACGTGATTGTGTGTGCAATGTCACCACAGCTCTGCCTTATCTAACCACAGGATCTCAGTGAACAAAGCAAGATTGTGCAACCCCATTAAAGCTGGTCCCTATAGAAAAAATAAATGAATTGTGTTTCCATATGCCCAAAACTCTCTCACAGAGCATACATGTCAGACTAAGCCAAACCACACAGGCATATTCAAGTGGCATTTTTACACTACACCTTCATAGCAGGTACATTTCTGTACAAAATCTGTGAGGAGAGCTGACAGCATAGAACCCAGCAGGTTCCAGAACCTGGTTCCAGGTTCCAGGTACCCAGAAACCTGGCAGCCTGTTGCAGGTCTGCACCAAGACAAAGAGGTTTGATTTTCCATCCTGCCTCCAGGTTTTGAACCCTGGCTGTGCCGTGGATGATCCAGCTATTCCAGCCACCTCTAACAAGGGAATTCTGAAAGCCCACGCAAGCCCTGCCAGTGATTCCTCTTTGCCCACTGTTTTGAAATGCTCAGGGAACATCAACACAACCTCTGTGCAAGTGGTGCCAGGCACACACTGTCCTACCACTCTGTCCTCCATGGCCAGCACACGTGGGGTTCCTTGATCTCCACGGAATTTGTTACTCACAAACCCCACACAAGCACCACAGGGCCATCCTGGATGGGGCCCTGAAGTTGTTGCCAATGCCAGTTATGCCCTTTTCATCTCAGCATAGTTTGAAAAGAAACAACAAATTCACACCCTTAAGGACTAAAACAAGGACTGAAACACTGGCAGTAACTGATGGGGCCCTGCACGAACTGCGTGCTTATCCCATGTGCTGCAGAAACTGTCTTGGGGGGAGGCTATGGCTAACAGAAATACTCAGAATTCAAGAGAGATTTCCATGCAATTCTCTAGCCAAAAAGCTGACATCACTGATATTTTCAAATTCCACTCAAGTTCCTTCCTCAGCAATGAAACACCCTTGAAAAAGACAGGCAAAAGTGGAGGAAAGTTCTTGCGTGCCTCCAAATCTTCCTTTTAACTGGTGAAGACCTCTTCCACATCACCCACCCACTGGTGCAGATGACATTTTTTATGACCCCCCTCCACATGTGCTGCACTGGAGACCACCATGGACTTCTGTCCCCCAGGTGTCCCTTAGAATTCCTTGGAGAACACAGAACCAGCACTGGCTCTTCCTGTCCTCAGGAATAATATTACACAACCCACTTCTAAGAAACGATGGGTTTTCTTGCAGTCATTCTGAAACTTGAATATTTTATAACGACTGAAATGATCACAGCAAATTCCAAGGACGGCCAAGGAGCTCAAAATGATCCGATCATGTTTCCAACCATGAGACCTTTGGAAAGAGCCCCAGAAAGAGGGGGAAATGCATTAATTTTATGTTTTAATATTCAACAAACAGAGCAGCCTCTGCAGAGCAGCAGCGTCCAGTTGAAAGTGTTGAGGAGTTTATTTTTCTTCAAACCTGCAATGGGGCCGAGTTTGGGACTCTCTGTTTAGCTTTTCAGCCTCTAGTTACATTGTGTAAACAGTTTATTTAACATCATTTTTGGCACTTCTTCAGTAAACCCACCATAATAATCCTACTGGCAGACCAAACAGATCACAGATTAGCAGACAAAGCTGCTGTAAAACACCAAATTACCCATCCCCTGCTTTCCTGTTTTCAGGAGATGTGAAGTCCTGTACTTAGTTGTGTTTATGCCTCGTTCTGTGGCTGCACCACCAGGTCATGGAGCTGCTCCAATTCCTGCTCCACCTCATCCTCCAGCAGCACTGAAACAGGGAAGCGCCCTGGGGAAAGGATTTTTCGGCTCTTTTAGAAGCTCATAAAACGTGCTGGGGTCCTGGCTGTTGCTTAACAGGGAAGGTATGCTGGCTTGATCCAGATTGGAAAGGACTCTAGACTAATGCTAAAGTCACCTATTGCTTACATTTCATTTTAATGTGCTTGAGTTCAATAAAAGTTTATCATCTCCATTAAAACGGTGCCTATTGAAACTGATTTAATCTCGTTAGCACAGAAAACCACATGAAAGGAATCAAATCCACGGACAAGATTGAGCACAGTTACTTTCGGAGCATAAATTACATAAAAGCGAGGGATAATCGGCCAGAGCCACAGAGCCTGTCACCTGCGTTACTCACATATTTATGCCAACACACTCTTCTGGGGAAGGTGCTGGGCACGAGCCATATCTCAGCAGGACTGAGCTCCTGCCAAGCACAGGAGTGATCTGCTGCTTAATGTCAGGGCACCAGCACGCTCCCAAAGAGCCCGTGAATGGCGTTGTGTTTGAACAAACAAATGTCAGGGCTAGGGGTGCTGCTCAAACGTCTGCTGGCAATGAGGCAGCTCGAAATCTCGTCTCAGTGCCCTGCTTGGGGCAGAGAAGCTCTGCCTTTCTCCAGGGAACACTGGAAGCACTGGAGTGGTGCCCAGGGAGTGCCCTCCGGGCAGGTGATGGGGCAGGAATGGGCTCTTAGGGTGGACAGGGGGAGATTTCAGCTGGGCCCCTGTTGACCCTGCCAGGCTCCCCAGCGGGCACTGCTGGGTGCTGAGATATCCTCGAGTGAGGAGGGGTGGCTTCACCTCGTCTGGGCACTGTGGAGGCAGAGTTTGCCTCAGGGAGATGACAGCTGCAGCTTCTCTGGTTGGTGACAGGGCCAGGGGAGAAGGGCACTCCTGGGGCCCTGTACCCTGGTTTTACTGGCTCCATCCCCTGATGCACTGTCCAGTCTCTGTGATGGTGGGGACAGACTGGGGACAAGAACAGGCTTTCAAACCCACTGCAGGTGCAACCAGAGGGGCTCAGGTCCGCTCTGTGGCTGCACACACAGAGAACAGGGGATGAACCACTGGCCACCATAGCCAAGAGTATCAATGGTCCTTCCACTGACAAGGAAGGTGATTAATTAGTGTATGAGCAAGTCTCCAGTCACCACTGATCTCCTGGGACTTCTGGAGCTCCTGGTGTGCAAAAACCTGCCCCTGCAGCTTGCCAGAGCCTGATATGGAGCAGACACTGAGCTGCAGCAGGGGGACACCTGGCAGCCATGGAGCCCCTGGTGTCCCCAGAGCAGGGTTATGTCACAAAGCCCACGGGGCACATCTACGGCACCACCTCAGCAGGGTTCCAGGTTACAGAGTTTTGGTGCACAACAGTTGCAAATAACAAGAATGTTGATGAGAAGCTTTGATCTGAAGCTTCTCATGAGGGCCAGGCAAGCAGAGGATGCCTGTGCATGGCTCTGATTCTGCTACTCAGCTATGGGGAACAACTGCAATTCATTTATATGCCTGCATAATTTTTGATATGTGTGTGCAGCTGTGTCAGGAGAGGTTTAGGCTGGAGATCAGGGAAAGGTTCTTCCCCCAGAGGGTGCTGGCACTGCCCAGGCTCCCATGGGAATGGGCATGAGGCTGCCAGAGCTCCAGGAGAGCTTGGACAGCACTGCCAGGGATGCCAGGGATTGTTGGGGGATCTGGGCAGGGACAGGAGAGGACTGGGGATCCCTCCCAGCTCAGGATGTTCTGTGATTTTATGCAGGCAAGTCAGGCTGGTGATCTCTCCTTGCACACCTCCATGCAGCTCATGGCATTGGTTCTGTGAAAACATTTCAGGTCATTTGGATATAAGGATTGTTTCCAGAAACATTTATGAAACAAAACTCTTTCTCATCAACATCCCAGGGTCAAAGGGCTCTGAACAGGACTTACCCATTGTTAAAAACCTCACTGAATGTAGGGAAGTTCACAGAGGGTTTGAACAAGATTTTCCCCCTTTCAAGTGACTGCCTGTGTACACCACTTCAGAGGGAATGAACGAGCATGAAATTCAATTATACAGGCACTCAAACACTTGAACCAGAACTTCTTCCCTTAATCTTTATGTTGAGGACAGGGTAAGACTGTGGAGCCATTCTCAGCATGACAGCACTTTATTTCATCTGCAGTCCTGGTAAGATACACAATTCACTTAACTGAAGAGCAGGGATTTTGAGCTGTGTGCTCTGTAAGCAACACAGCCTTGATGTGCTGCCCATCACTGTCAGACTGCCCCTTGGAGAGTCAGCTGGACAGGGAAAATGGCCCTGAGCTGGTAAGAAAGGAGTCTTTACAAGGCTCCTACAAACATCCAGGGATCCTGCAGACATCCAGGAGAATTGGGGTGGTCAGGTGAAAAGGCAGAGCCCTGAGCAGCCCATGTTCCTATGCAACACACACCTGTATCCATTCCACTCTGTCCTGCAAACATCTTGGAACTATAGAAAGTCATTGTTCACCTGGCTTATGACTTGTTTTCTTCTGGACTAGAGTTTCATTTGTACAAGAAAAAGCAGAGCTGTGTCAGTCTGGATTTGTCAGGGACACCAACTCAGTGCCCAAGTTCCCAGTTCTGCAGCACTCAAGGAAGTGGCTGAGTGTCCCTGACAGCTCCAGCAAATGTGAGCTGTACTGACATGCTGGATATTGCATTTTATAGAATAACAATCATGAAGTGGTTTAGGTTGGAAGAGACCTTAAAGTTCATCTCATTCATCCCCCCTCCATGGGCAGGGACAGCTCCCACTGTCCCAGGTGCTCCCAGCCCTGTCCAGCCTGGCCTTGGGCACTGCCAGGGATCCAGGGGCAGCCCCAGCTGCTCTGGGCACCCTGTGCCAGCCCTGCCCACCCTCACAGGGAAGAAATTCTTTCCAATATCTAATTTACACCTACTTTCTGTCAGTTTGTGCTGCCACTCCATGGCATTGTAAACACCCTTTCAGTTTCTCAGTTTCTGGAAGGATGCAAGTGTAAAGCACTCTGCTGTGATCAGCTGGAATTTACAAACCCCTAAAGATGACAGATGTGTTTGAAGCTGCTCAGAATGGGTTTCCTGACGTGATTTACCAGGTCACAGCACTCATGGCAGGGAAGTGCCCTCAGAACAGTGTGTTATCCTTCAGGCTGCTCTCAGCAGCAATGCACAGAGCTCCAATTCGATTAAAATAATGGTCTTTTCCTTTCACATCTGCTCAGATTGCAAATCAGTGGAGCAGGTCCCAAGCTCTGTGCCAGCACATGGCAAGGTAAATGACACCGTGGCCAGGGTCCCCTTTGGCTGAACTCCTGCCAGGGCAGAGCATGTCCCGTAGTCTGTGCTGATCACACCCTGATCTCACCTGAGCCATGAAGTCTAACTCCACATCAGTGAGTGGCATTAAATCAGAATAAAATTTTTATTAGATTAGAGCTGGATCCACTTTGTTAGTGTTTAAAAACAAGAGAAATCTCATTTTGGAAATTTTTGCACTCTGGAGCAGGTCTGCCCCCCAGCTCCCCTTAAGGGACCTTAAAGCTCATCTTGTTTCACCTCTGCCATGGCAGGGACACATCCCACTGTCCCAGGCTGCTCCAGCCCCAGTGTCCAGCCTGGCCTTGGGCACTGCCAGGGATCCAGGGGCAGCCACAGCTGCTCTGGGCACCCTGTGCCTGCCCACCCACACAAACAGGAATTTCTTCCTAATATCCCTCCAACCTTCCTCTGCAGGAAGCCATTCCCTGTGTCCTGTCCCTCCATCCCTTGTCCCCAGTCCCTCTCCAGCTCTCCTGGAGCCCCTTCAGGCCCTGCAAGGGGCTCTGAGCTCTCCCTGGAGCCTTCTCCAGGTGAGCACCCCCAGCTCTCCCAGCCTGGCTCCAGAGCAGAGGGGCTCCAGCCCTTGGAGCATCTCCGTGGCTCCTCTGGGCTCTCCCCAGCAGCTCCAGCTCCTGCCTGTGCTGGGCCCAGGCTGGGGCAGCTCTGCAGGTGGGGTCTGAGCTGAGACAGGGACAGAACCCCCCTCCCCTCCCTGCTGCCCACGCTGGGGCTCAGCCAGGGGGAGTTTCTGCATCCCAGCTCTCACCCACAGCACCCCCAAATCCTTCTCCAAGGACTGCTCTCCATCTATTCTGTGCCCAGTCTGTGCTCACGCTTGGCACTGACCCTACCCAGGTGCACCACCTTGCACTGGGCCTTGCTGAACTTCTGGAGATTTCTTGGGCCCACCCTGGCCTGGCAGGGTCCCTCAGGGAGCCTCCCTTCCCTCTGGAGTGCCAAGCCCACCCTCAGCCTGTGCCATCCACAGAGCAGAGGGTGCCCTCAGCCCCAGGCAGTGCCAGAGCTGTTCCCAAAGGCTGCCCAAGCCCACAGCCCTGCACAGCTCAGCGGCTCCACCACCAGCCTGTCCCCAGGGCAGGGCACCACTGGATTCTCCTCAGCTGTTCTCGAATGGTTTTTACTCTTTTCAAAGATGGTAAAGCACATTTTTGCTGGTGGGGTGGCTGAGACCCACACATCTGGCTAAGCCCATGAGAAAATCAAGGTGCTGTCAAATCTGGTTTCTGTAGGGGAGAATTACAGCAGAAAGACAGTTTTCTGCACAGAACTGGCTGTTCCTGTAAGCAGACAGTAAAACTGACCTTAAATTGAGCCCTGAAGCCCCTAAGTGAAGGTCCAGTACGTGTAAAAGAAATATCTCCTAGGCAGAATTTTGTAAGATGTTTTCCTAAGCAGAGAGCACAAAGTATTCAGAGCTGGGTGTGCAGAGACAGAAGAATTTAGTCACTCCAGCTTTCTGACCATGGCTTTGAAACATCAGAATTTTTTAGAAAGGGCAATAAATGTGTTTCCTCTGTTTGCATTAAACACTGTGCAGATTTCTGTCATGAGGAATGAAAACAGGAGTTGGGTCAGCAAATGATAATGAGCCTCCATGTGCCTTTCAGGGGGTCAATGCCAGATCACAGAGCCCAGACCCACGCCAAGAATCCGAGGGAGGTTTCCTGGAGCGGCTCAGAACACGAACAACCTCGACATGCTGGTCCCAGTGCCCCAAACTGGGAATTGTTGCTCATTTGCAAATGCCTGCAGCTCCTCTGGGTGCTGGAGAGATCTGTCACACAGCGCCAATCCCCAGCTCTGAGCACTTCTTTTTGTCCCTTACTGGAGGGAGGTGTTTTTGCCAAAGTGAAAATTTTAATGAAAAAACAAACACCTCCTCTTTCTTCCCTTGACCTCTTGGGAGGATTTTCAGGGAAGAAAACCAGGAGAACACTTTAGAAGTAAACAGTTCTCAGTTATTAAAAGCAAATAAATAAACAACCCTTGCTGCATTCCCATGCAAACAGGAACACTTGATTATAAAGATGAAAACACTATGTTTTTGTGAAAGAAAAAATTAATTCCACACAACTTCCCCACAGCCCCTGAGGCTTTTGGCCTTGACTGGATGTGCCTCCCTGCTCCAGTGCTGGAAGCTGTGTTGCCACCTCGTCCTGTGGCCACACGTGGGGCTCTGGGGTCCCCAGGAACCACCCTGGGATCCATGGAAAGCAGGGGCTCTGTGTCCACCAGCAGAGCTTCACCTGCCTCATGTGGTGACCTGCACCCTCCCTGCTGCCTGGGGCACTGTGAGCACTGCCTTTGCTAAAGAAGGAGAAATGACCTCCTGGGACACATCCCTGAGACTCCAGGCGGGACAGCTCTGGGTCAGGCACTGCCTGTGCCCCAGTGCCACAAGGGAAGAGCAGTGGCCACCACTTTGGCAGCAGAGTCTGGTCATTTCTGAGTGATTTGTGGTGCTGTTCCGTGTCCCAGACCTGTTGGGATCCACAGTGTGGAGTGTTCCTATTGACCTTCAGGAATGTTGGGATGGGGATAGGAACCATCTTGCTGGGAGGCCTAACCTCTGCTCCCGTGGGAGAGGATGCCTGTTTGCTTTTTTGAGAACATGTGCCCCAGAGAGGAGACCCTCCATCCACTAGATGTTCCTGCCCCTGTGCCCAGCCCTGGGGGCACACATGGGGTGATCCTGCCCCTGTGCCCAGCCCGGGGGCACACATGGGGTGATCCTGCCCCTGTGCCCAGCCCTGGGGCACACATGGGGTGATCCTGCCCCTGGGCCCAGCCCTGGGGCACACATGGGGTGATCCTGCCCCTCTGCCCAGCCATGGGGGCACACATGGGTGCTGTGTCCAGCCCTGGATCCTCAGCACAGCAGGGACAGGAGCTCCTGGAGCTGAGGAAGGGCCTGGAGCATCTCGGTGCCCAGGAAAGGCTGAGGGAGCTGGGACTGCTCAGCCTGGAGAGGAGCCTCAGTGGAGAGGGGCCTCAGCCCTGGGTGTCCCAGGCTGTCCCTGTGGATCCCTGGGTGTCCCAGGCTGTCCCTGTGTGTCCCTGGCTGTCCCTGGCTGTCCCTGGCTGTCCCTGGGTGCAGGAGGAGCAGAGCAGGGCCAGGCTCTGCTCCAGGCCCAGCAGTGGCACCAAAGCCACGGGCAGGGGCTGAATCCAGCAATTCCCCCTGCACAGGAGGCACAACTTGTGCCCTGGGCAGTGCCCAGCCCTGAGCAGAGCCCAGAGAGGGGTGGAGTGTCCTCCCTGGGGATATTCCAGAGCTGCCTGGCCACACTCCTGTGTCCTGGGAAAGCCCTGCTGGTACAGGGAGGTGGCACCAGATGGGACTCACTGAGGTCCCTTCCAGCCTGACCCATTCTGGGACTGATTCTGTGACCCTTTTCTCCTCCAGCTGAGGATCCCACCATCCCCTGGGCAGACTGCTGTTACTGGGGACACAAAATTCTTTTCCAGAACTGTGAGCTGCAAGGGCAGCTGGGCAGGGTGAGCTCAGCAATCACCACACCTTGCAGAACTGCTGCTCCTGACAGGCAAGCGAGGCAGTGACATGCACAGATGTGACACTGCCAGGTCCCTCTCCCCCAGACTGAGCAGCCCCTAAAGCGTCCAAGGCACTTTCACTATGGGTTGGGATGTTTGGGTGACTTGGGAACACTGACCTCTTCCTTGCTTACCCCTGGAGAGGAACACGAGATCATTGCTTGTCCTGCAGAGGAATTCCAGCCAAGCTTGTTACTCATTTTGGTGTTTAACATTCCCGTAGATTATCCAGCTCTGCCTGAGAAAAATGTGCTTGGAATCAGTGGAGTATTGTGTCTGGGGGGAGCAGTGGCTGCCCCCGGGGAGCTCTCCTCCTGCAGACCTTTCCTGCCAAGTCTCAGCTCTGATTTTATTGCTCCTGCCAGCTCCCAAAGCCCTGGAGGCCCCATCTCTGCAGGAGGCTGGGCCGGGCACGTCCCCACAGCCATGGCACCAGGGCACCCTCCCATCGCACAGCCCCGCTGCAGGGCTGCAGGAAGGCTGGTCCTGCCACCCTGCCCTGCCAGTGCAGCCATTTGGAGGCGTTATTTGGGCTTTGGCTGCCTTTTGGCTGTAAATTTTTGTCCTCTTGCAGCTGCGATTCAGGAGTCAGATCACCACCGGGGCCTGCCAAAGCCCCGGGCTCTGCTCCAGCCCACGGGCCCAGGCTGAGGAGGACACACAGGTCAGTCTCTCCTGCTACAAGCAAGAATTGATCCTGCTCTGTCAACAAATGTGCTGTTTGCAAGGGTGAATTATTCTGTGGCAAGGCCTGGGCTCAACCATCAATCGCTCCTGAGCAGCAGGAGGAGACCCACACTGCTGCTCTGGATCTTCCCAGCCTCATTCCCTGTCCTGGCAATGCCCAACCTGGCCTTGACTCCTGAAAAACATCTTGAAATAAGGCAAGATTTGAAATGGACACTTCTCCCTTCCCCTCCCTGCCCTGGCACTACCTCCTTACTGTCCAAGACATGATGTGCTCTGTGGGTCTTCTCCCCCTGCTCGTGCAGGAAGATGGAAAAAGCTACTGTGCTGATTGCTTATTTTCATCCTGGAATTCAGAAGTATTACCAAAAAAAAAAAAAAAAAAGTGGAAAACAGTGATTAACACAGACAGGTAATGTCAATCAATTCTCCTATTCTCTGCCTAAAGCCTTTGTGGTTTAGAGATTGCCAAACCCCGGGTTTGACTGCCAGGATATCTGCTTCCACTCGAGGATTTTGCAAAGACTCAGCTTAAACAGGCCAGTGATTCCTTGAAACAGACTTCGGGAAAAATATTTTTCTTTATCCATGATGAAAAGCTCCTCAAAGCCACCATTCAGGAGTTCAAACCACTTCATTTTGGAGCAAGAGCTCCCAACTAGTTGTCTTAGGGAAAATTCACTGACATTTGATCAAATAATAGCTCCAGAATTCTGGGTTTACATCACATCCCATGGAAAAATAACATCTGTTCATGTAATCCCACATAATATCAGAGTGCAGGCAAATGAAATTGCCCAGGCAATCAGAAAGGTTTGGGAATTAATCCACAAAATTTGAGTAAAATATTCTGGCTTTGGAAAACACAACTCTGTTAAAACTTAAACTTGCAAGACCACAAAACCTTTCTTTTTTGGGTGTTATTTTGCTCGCTAAAAAATAAGAAAGGTATCAATTTGAAGATGTTTAAAGAACTCCCATGAACACAATTGTGCACAAAACCTTCCTAGGTTTTCCTCTCACAATGACACATTGTTTAAAGGTTCAACTGGCTGCATTATGAGGGTTTTTTTTAATGCTAAAGAAGACTCAAACTCATGTGAAGCATTTCAGATTTCCAGTGTGCAGGGCTGGTGGGCCTTCCCAAATGAGCAGGGGCTTTGGGGTCACAGCATGAGCCTGTGGAAGGGGAGGGCTGAACGTCCTCTCACACTTGTTTCAGGTGAGCCAGGCAGGTGTTATGGGGGCCACCAGCTCTGTGCAGGGGGAGGAGCCCCCTGTGTTGATGCCTCAGGATTTTAGCTTTTATATTTTTTATGTATTTTTAATCCTGCAGTTCTTTAATGTATAACTCTAAACTCCATATCCAGTGTTAGTTCTCCCATTTTGGTCAGACACAGTAACTCCTCTCCAGGCCTGGCAATCAAGGACACCTCACTGCCTCAGGCCTTGAGAGATGTGAACAGAAGTGAGTTGGGGGAGAGCAAACTTGGGGTAAATGACTTCATTACCTGAAGCTGGAATTGGAAGATTATGATATGTAAATTGACCAAACTTATGAAAGTGTGAAACCTGTGACTCATTGTCCATTTTGGGTGCAGCTCCTGAGGGGCTTTGCCCTAAATGTACCTGAAGGCCCTTCAATATATAGAACTGCTTTTCATTCCCTGAATTCTGTCTGACTTCTGTTTTTAAGTAGTGCTAAAAAGGCATCGTATCACACAAGTTTCAAAGATGCAGAGCCCCGTTGTGGCAGGGGGTGTCTCTCTGTGGATCCTGTGGTCACAGGCAGCCTGGAGACCTTCTTGGGATGAAACCACTGTGCTCAGGCTGTTGGCAGCAGGGATGAGGGGAGAGCTCACAGGCTGCAGGAGCTGGCTGCCTTCCCCCACCCTGTGCCAGCCCTGATGAGTTCAGGAATTTCCAAACAAACTCAGGGGCATGAGCATCCCCTGGGCTGCTGACAGGGTGTCACTGCTGCCCCAGGGTTCTCACAGCTCGCAAAGACAAGAGGAACTCTTGGCATCTCCCTAATTCCAAACCCTGGGGGTGCAGTGCTCTCTTCCACCCTCTCCCCCTCAGTGGGTGGCTCAGGTCAGGGCAGCAGCTCAGCAGGGAACACAGCCATGGATCTGTGGAGGGCAGGGGCATGAGAGAAAGGAGCACAGGATGGCCTTAGGGCTTCTCACCCGGAGCTGCACACTCTGCCCTGAGCAGGTGCAAGAGCCAGGGACCTGCCCTGCTCAGCATTCCACAGGATGGGGCCAGATTTCCATGAATTTCCAGGAGGGACACGTGCCCTTGCTGCAGTTAATCTCAACCAGCCCCTCCAGGCAGCCTGTGCCACCCTGGAAATCCCTGTCCAGGAGCCAAGGCTGGCTGTGAGGACACCATAGCTCAGCTGTCTGCCTGAGGAGGGCTGAAGATGGGACACTGCTCCCCTCTGCCACCACCTCCACGCAGCTCTGTGGGGCAGACACCCTGCAGAAATGCCAGTGCCAGGTGACCCCTTCCTGGGACAGGCATCAGAGATGAGAGCATTTGGTGCCTGGTTGCACAAGCTGCTCTAGTTCACCCCAGCTGTGGTTTGCAGGTCCATGCAGGCAGAAGGCAGCTGCCTTTGCTCACCCCAGGCCTGCCCCAATGACCAGGCAGCACTGGAGCAGCACTGAAGGACAGCACAGACATCAGGCAGATGTGTGTCTGAGCTAGAGCACAGACTTGAGGAGAGTTTCATTTCACCAAGCTGTCAGTTCTGCTAAAGGCAGCTCTGCCACTGAACACACCTGAGCTGCTCACTGCTGGTAGCTGTTCACATGTGCCATGATAATTCCCCCACGTGCTGCTCTCTTCTCACATCCCTGCTGGTGGGGCTTCTCTCCCAAAGCCCTTCTGAGCTCTCCCTCCTCGTTATCAGCTGTAAGTCACATATTTTATTCAGTCTCTTCAGGTTATCACACTGGATCCCTGCTCCCCCCCACACAGCCCATCACCTTTGGGATCACTCCACTCAGTGCCCCAAAGACACCTCATTTGTTCCTCTGAGTCTTACCATCAGCCTCTGCTCTGCCTCATGCCCGTGCAGCAAGAACAACTTTTTGATTCATCCTCTGCACCACATCCAGCACAGCAGGTTCCCACCCACACCTCCAGTGCAAACAGGGACAGCCCCAGCACACCCAGGGGTCACAACGGCTCTGTCCTTACTCCTAAAATGAAACCAGATAGGACCTATTCCCCAGCCCTGCGGCCACATGGCAGGACTTAAAGTCTCTAGGAACGCCGACTACCTTTATTCCTCCCAGAAGAGGCTTCCCGTCTTCAAACTGGGCAGAGTGTTTGGGCTGTGACAGGCACTGCACCACAGCTGGGCACAGGCTGGTGGACTCCAGCTCACCCTGCCCAAGGCCATGGCATGATCTCTTGGCTCACCTGGACACAGCCAGCAGCTCCCAGACACACTGCTGTGACCACAGAGAAAGTGGGGAGAGAAGATCTCCAGGTGGGGTTATTGCCTCCCATTCCACCTGCAGAAAGCACTTATTTCCAAGTCTGGGATACAAACAGCAGGAGCAGCATGTCTGATCCTGGGGCGAGCGCTGCACCAGCCTGGGATCCTCCAGAGAGGAAAGCAACAGCCCAGCACAGCTCCAAGCCTGAACCTTCAGGAAACAGTCCTGTCCACAAGCTCAGCAGCAAACCCTGGCTGCCTTGTTCTCATCCTGGTCCAAATTCTCACAGCGTGGGTGGGTGGGAAGCTCCCTGAATTGCTTCCCCACTTGCTGAAATGGGCTGAAATTCAGAGCTGATCACATTTTCCCCTGTGCCTGTCAGAGCCCAAATGGGAAGCCCAGTAACCGACACATAAAGCTACTACTGATAGCTGCACACTTGTTCCAGACAAAAGATCAGGAGATGTATGTCATAAAAAGGCAGAGATGTCTTCCAGATGTTTTTGTGTGTTGGGTCTGCACAGATGTTTTCGATGTCTGCCCATAAATGTAAGAAATGTAAAACATTTGTGTCCCACAGATGTAGAGATTAAATTATGCAAGAGATGTGATAAATCTCTGGGTAATGCGAGAAGACTATGAACTATTCACATTCATTGTTTTTAGTAAAATCAGCCCCATTTTCCAGAATGCAGCTGTGAAGGAGAATTTTATTGTTATTAAATGTGACTAAACATTACGTTGGAGGTTGAAAAGCAGCACACACAGAGCTGTATGGACCCATACATTGCAAACAGTCTTCAGCATGGGACAGCTGGTGAGGCACGAGGGGGTGGCTGCTGCAGCTCAGGGGCTCAGGTGGGACACAGAGGTGACAGCTTGGAGCCATCTCAGCCACACTGAGGGCAGGACAGAGCTCACAGCCTCTCCTGCCCCTCCACCACCTCTGCAGGTGGGAGAGAGCTCAGCCAGAGCAGGGTGGGACAGCAGGTTTGATGCAGCAGAGCTGAAAATGACCCCAGTGCCCAGCTCTGCCAGGGCAGAAATTAATAAAGATGCTGATTAAACAACATTGTTTATTTCTTGTGATACCACGTGCCAGTCAAGCACTTTATACTAAACCCCAGCTGAACCTTGTGCTGCCTTAAGGACGCTCAGGTCCCGACTGCATTGCAAGCCATGCTCAGTGCCAGGGTAGGCTCTGCACACACCTGCTCAGCACAGCAATCCCAGCTGTGGGGGGAGCTGGGGCTTGAAGAACAGTGCTGCAAAATCCTGTGGTAGCTCTCTGACCCCAATCCTATGCCCATCCTTGCCCACTGACAGCCCAGCCCACACCCCAGCAGCATCACTGCCTGCCAGGAGCAAGGGACACAGCCCTGAGCAGCTCAGGAGGCCTTGTGCCCCACAGGCTGCTGAGCAGCCCAGCTCTGCCCCTGTTACATCAGAGAAGTATGAGTTCTGTGTCTGTGTTTGTCAGGCATGCTGAGAGAAACTGTGCCCAGATTTCACAGCTTCCATGTTATGCCTTTCGCCTGGGGAATTTATTGCTCTGCTCCCTGCATGGCAGCCCCAAGGGAAAGAAAGATCCCTATTTTGGGGGATTGAAATTCAGCCATCTCTGTCCCAGGCTGGCCCACGCTGACCCCGCTGCTGTGTCTGGCCAAGGGGCTGAACAAGTGAGCAGACAGCCCTTCCCTGCCCTGCACCTCTCCTTGCCCTGTCCTCCCTCCCTCCTGGGGGATCTGCAATGAGCAGGCTGGCTGTGTTGTCACACCAGAGGACACTGCCCAGCTAAACCTGGGTCTTGGCTCTGCCTGCAGCCCTCAGCTGCCCCATGGGCTGAGGTTCCCATGGTCCCCAAGGCACCACTGATGCCAGGAAGGAGCAACAGCTGCTGGGAGCAGATCCCCAGACTCCCTCCAGTTCTAGCAGATCTAAAGTTGGGCACTGGTTAGCTCAGAGATGTCATCACCATCTGCACCCCTTTTAATTTCACCAGTGTGGAGGAGAGCAGAGCAAACATTCCCAAACCCTCTCCCCATCCCTGTGCAGGATGGGAAGTGCCAGAGGCTCCAGCTCTCCCGTGGCTAGGAAGACCTCAGTGCTTCCCCGTGCCACTAAATCCTTGCTTGCATCAAGGAGACATGGCATTTTCTTGGGAATCCTCTCTGCTAAGAATATCCTCTATTTACATATTCACCCATGTGGGGGCGGATGGGAAACAGGGCAGTGAACTGAATGTCCTTGGAAGATGTGTGTGTTGGTTTCCATGGAGCTGGGTGCCTGGCTGTGGCTCTGTTTGCACTGATCACATGTGGTTACAGTGCTGGTGACAGCCCTGGGGCCAGTGCTGCCCTGTCACCTGCCACCCCACAGGACTCACTGCTTGCTCAGAGGGCCTGGAGGGCTGTGAGGGGTGTTCCTGTGTGCTCCTGGGCACGGGAGGCTCGCAGTGGTTCCCCTGGTGTCATCTCATCACCAACACACTCACACACACACACCAAAACAGTCATAGAATCCCAGAATCACGGAGGTTGGAAAAGATCTCCAAGGCTGTTAAGTCCAACCTGTGCCCCATCCCCACCTTGTCCCCAGCCCAGAGCTCTGGATCCCATGTCTGGGCCTTCCTTGGACACCTCCAGAGATGGGCACTGCAAACCTCCCTGGGCATTTCCAAGGCCTGAGCTCCCTTTCCATGGGGAAATTCCTGCTGCTGTCCCCCCTGAGCCTCCCCTGGCCCAGCCTGAGGCCGTTCCCTCTCCTCCTGTCCCTGTTCCCTGGCAGCAGAGCCCGACCCCCCCGGCTGTCCCCTCCTGCCAGGGACTTGTGCAGAGACAGAAGTTCCCCCTGAGCTCCTTTTCTCCAGGCTGAGCCCCTTCCCAGCTCCCTCAGCCTCTCCTGGGGCTCCAGCCCCTTCCCCAGCTCTATTCCTTTCTCCGGATGTATTCCAGAACCTCAATATCTTTCTTGTCATGAGGGACCCAGAACTGGACACAAGACTTGAGGTGTGGCCTCACCAGTGCAGTCCCTTGTGCCCAACACACATTTCCATGTGCCCAAGTGATGCCAGCACCAGTGCCCTGTGTCAGAGCACTGCCAGGGCACAGCCTCAGGAAATGGCATTTGCCCCAGTGGAAGGGCACCAGATGCCCTCTTGGGTGTTAGGTTTATGGTTGGACTTGATGATCTCCAAGGTGTTTTCCAGCCTGAATTCTGTTGCTCTCTGCAGTCCGGGCTCTGAGCTGGTCAGAGGCACCATGAGCAATGCCATGGCAGGGAGGTGCTAGGTGTGCTCCTGCAGAGACTCATCTCACCTGAAGGCCATGGCAGGTAAAACGGCTCCTTCTGGGGATGAATTCCTCTTCCTACATCAACCTCAGAGGGAAGATCCTAAGACAAGCCCCTAATGTCTGCTTATGAGCTCCCAGCACATGGCTGGATCTGTGTTTTGGCCTGGCAGATGTGTTGCTAAGGAGAGAGGATGACTCCTGTACACCTAATGGACATTCAGGGCCTGAGGAGATCCTGTTTGCGCAGAACAAAAGGTCAGGCAAAACCTTGGCAAGATGAGGTTTCCAGCTCCTCTGCAGAGGTCTGGGGCAGGGGTGTGTGTACACCCAGTCACAGGAATCTTGCCCTGGAGAGGCTCGTTTCTCTCTGATGGGCATGGCTGTCTTTGGGATCTTAAAAACCAAAAGAGAAGGAGAAGATAGAAATGAATTCTCCCCAGGCTGAGAGACAGGAAAGGACAGCTCAGAATAGGTGAAAACATACAACAGCTATGCTGTGTCAGCCCTCTGTCTCCTGTGCCAGTCTGTCCTCTCCATTGCTGGGAAGTTATGGATGTTGGATCTCTGCTCTGATGCTTGGCTATGCAATTCCCAGCCCCTGGAGCAGGAGGCTATCACCAGGCCCTTGTGTTTAATAGTCTCAATGATTAAATCAATATAATTCATGTTTTTCTTGCTGAATGTAATTGCTTTTTGCCTTTTTTGCAGTTTTGGCCTTACACTGTTCCATGGAAATGAGCTTCATGATGAATTATAAGTTGTGTGAAAAGATGGTTCCTCTTGTTTGTTTTAAATCTGCCACCTGACAATGCCACGGACTGCATCCCTGTTCCAGAACAGAAACAGAAACTGAATGTCCCCAGCCACTCCCAGAGGGCCCCAGGCTGTGCTACACTGCTCCATCACCCCACTCAGATGTCTCCTGCTGAAACCCAAAAGCCCTTGTGTATTTATGGTTCCTGTGGGCACCATTAAACGCCTGTGCTCAGTCCTTTTCTGGTTTTCTGAGCTCCCCTGAGGATGAGGACACAGGAATGGATATACCAGCCAGCTTGGGGTGTGGGGATGCTGCGGACTTTGCACAGCAGAACTGCATTTTCTGGTTTGTTCCCAGTTCCTCTCCTCATCATTCCCAAAACTGATTCCATTTCTTGCCCCCTACTGAGCCGATGTTTTCCATGATCTCGCCCAAGAACCCCGGATTTCTTTCCCCAGCAGTAATGGCTAATTCAGAGCCCAGTGCTCAGTTAGCAGGGAGTCCAACCACTGCATGTTTTTCATTCTGTTCCATTTGGGCTTGGCTGGGACAGAAGGTATTCCAGTTCCAGGCCAGGCTAACACCAGTTCTTTACCTGTTTATGTGCAAATCCAGCCTGGGGTCACACGAGGCACCCACAGCACGAGCCCTCTGCTTGCCCCCCTCTCCTTGGCACCTCTCCGATCCCAGCCCAGCTTTCCTTGTGTCCCTGCCAAGCTGCCAAGGAGCTGCCTGGCTGTGCTCTGCCAAGCCTTGCCAGTGCCACTGACAGCGGGGCTGGGGACAGGAGCAACGAGAGAAACCAGAGGAGCACGGCAGGGAAAGGGGGGACCCACAGGGTTTGCTGGGAACAGCCCTCAAGTCCTCAAATATGGAAAAAAGGGGAATCACACCGTGCCTGGCTGTTCCACAGTGGCCAAAGACAGAGCCAGAGGTCACCAAGGAGGGGCAGGAAGCTCCCACAGCAGGTAGAGCCCGTGGTGGTGTCACAGGGTGGTGACATTAAGGTGGGGAGATGCACAGGGGTGGGGAGGGGTGGGAGCCAATGGTCCCTGGGGATGTGGGTGCCAGTGCATCACTGTGGGATGCTGGGTTTCAGGCCAACCATCTCCCCAAATGGTTCATTATTCAGCTCCAGCTGATGCTCAAGAGCATCTCCAGGTCAGACATTTCTGCCAGAAACAATCACTGATGCTGCTGATTCCTTGGCTCTGGGATTTGTGTGCAGCATTTCCTTCCCCCTCCCACTGAGCAGCAGTTTGGCTCTGGAGCTCGTGCACTGCAACATTCACCTTATGCTGTCTTCCCCATCACAGATCTGAGCCAGGGACACTTTCTGATGAGCTTCCTATTATTTATCCTCTGAGAAATGTTTTAATATTGGCTTTTATGCTTTTAGCAAGTTTTTCCTAAAAATATTTTTGGCCTGTCCTTATGGGTATTACATCTTACAGACATACTTTGTACTCCATTCTATCTTCCTTCTTTGGAAATTATTTCAATTTTGATGAATCTCTCATTCTTCTTGTAACTTCTTTCATTACTAAAGTATGGCAGATTTTTTTTTTCTGGGTATTTTAGCACATTCTAGATTAGTTGTATATATTTATTCCAAGCCTCTAATACTTTGTCTTTAAACAGTTTTTATGCCTTCTGTAAATATTTTACCCTTTTAGCTTTTCTTTTGAATTCCTTTTCAACTACTTTTGTATTTTTATCTTGTTCCCATTCTTAAAATTAGACTTTGGGTTAGATTTTGTTTCTTTTTCTTTTCTTTTCTCTTTCATTCCTGAAAGGACTTGGCTCTTTGGGTGAAGTTCTCTTTGGTCACGGGCTCAGCAAGGTCCAACAGAGGGTGACTGCAGAAGTTACAGAGATTCTGTGGTCCAGCAGATCCATCACCAGGAGAGACTGAGACAGAAAGTCCCTGCAAAACTTCTCTGACAAGACCCCAAAGAACACACATGAGAGGAAAAGAAACCTGTATGTCTTAGAAACTCTCAGCCTTAGTTAAGGAGTAACAAGCTCCAGACCTTTGCACACCTGGAGTAAGTGGGACAAGGAGTAAGCCCAGCCCCAGCACCCAGAGAAGAACTGCACTCACTGCCAGGGGAGCCTTCCTGGCACACTCTGACCCCAGGACACGGCTAACACAGCTGGGAGGGGATGTCCAGCCAGGCAGGAGAACAACAGAGCCTGAGTCTGCTCTCCAGAGCCTCAGGAAAGCTGAGAGGTGCCAGCAAACAGCATCTCCCCCATCACGGACCACAGCCACTCAACCTGGGAAGAGCAGGTCCCCAGGGGCTGCTGGCAGCACGAGAGGCAGCCTCACAGCCCATTCCCAGAGTCTGCCACAGCAAACCTTAGAATAGATACCCTGGAGGATCCCAGGGACACAGAACAGGCTTATCCACCCCCTCAGCCAGCTCTGCTCAGTTCAGCTCTGAGAAACATCAGGCTGCCGAGTCCCAGAGCTGCCCCGTGGGAATGAGCAGCCTGGCAGGGCCGGGCTGGACATCGCACCGTCGGTATTTATTCCTCCCAGTGACTGGAGATAAGCCCAGCCACTGCCAGCTTTTGCTCCTGCTGCCTGTCTGTCCACAGGCCCACTTAGGACGAGGCTGGTGAGATGCCTGGACAGGTGGTTGCATTTTCTGAACAGGATCAATAGAAAATAAAAGTTTCTGGGCTGTACTTTGACCACTGCAGTGACATGGTTTGTGTCTACACATGAAAGCTTCAACACACTCTCTAAAAACACAAGCTATCTTCTGTCCCACACCTTGGGAATTGTCCCTCATCCATGCTTGACCCCAGATGGCCCAGAAAGGGGCCTGTGCCAAGGCCATGCTGGGGGACAGCCATGGACCCATGCTGAATGTCTGCAGCTCCATGAACACATGAATGATTGCAGCTCCATGGACACACCATGGATGTCTGCAGCTCCATGGACACACCATGGATGTCTGCAGCTCCATGGACACACCATGGATGGATGCAGCTCCATGGACACACCATGGATGGATGCAGCTCCATGGACACACCATGGATGGCTGCAGCTCCATGGACACACCATGGATGGATGCAGCTCCATGGACACACCATGGATGGATGCAGCTCCATGGACACACTGTGGATGTCTGCAGCTCCATGGACACACCATGGATGGCTGCAGCTCAGCAGTTACTGCCCAGCAGAGTTTGGGTGACCCTGGCAGGCACAGGGACCCCTCTTCATCCTGTCCAGCCACACCCTGCACACACCAGGACACCTCACCATGCTAAACTGCTAAAAGTCAGGATGTCCTGCTCTCATGTTTGCTAGAAACAGTGTCACCAACCTGGCAGCTCCCAGGAGCTTTAACCAGAAGAAAGAAAATAACTTCAGGGCTTTGCAGCTGAATTATGGACACAAGGTTTTGGAAGAGGGCCTAGATCTTGTCCCCTTGGCTTAAAGGCTGGAAAGTCTCAGCTACAAGGGCCTAATCTCCCTGACACATCCCATCTGCATTTCCCACTCAGGTACCACAGGCTGAGAGAGCTGGGGGTGTCCAGACTGCAGAAGAGAAGGCTCCAGGGAGACCTTAGAGCCCCTTCCAGTGCCTAAAGGGGCTCCAGGAGAGCTGGAGAGGGACTGGGGACAAGGGATGCAAGGACAGGACAAGAGGGAATGGCTTCCCACTGACAAAGGGCAGGGCTGGATGGGATATTGGGCAGGAATTGTACCCTGCAGGGTGGGCAGGCCCTGGCACAGGGTGCCCAGAGAAGCTGGGGCTGCCCCTGGATCCCTGGCAGTGCCCAAGGCCAGGCTGGACATTGGGGCTGGAGCAGCCTGGGATAGTGGAAGGTGTCCCTGCCATGGAATGAGAAAGATCCCTTCCAACCCAACCCATTCTGTGACTCCACGATCCATGATCAGTATTCCATGGGGCTCCTCTGCAGCACTGGGGTCAGGCTGGGTTCCCTGCCATCCCTGGGACATTGTTCTGCTGCCCAGCACACACAGAGCCCGTTCCCTCCATGGCAAGGGAGACCTCAGCTCCCTCCTGTCCCTGCTGCCACCACCCCAGAAGTGTGACAGCCACTGCCAGGAGAGCAAAGAGCCCAGATAAGGGGACATGCCATCAGGCCTGTAAACACCCACCCTGAAAATGTTTCCATTTTATCAAAATTTTATGTTTTTGGAGAAGGCTTGCCCATTTTTTTATATTTTTTGGGGGTATTTGCATTTGAATTTTTTTTTGAGCTTTGTCTCTCAGCTCTTAGGGAAACAACATTGATGTTGAGTGTTGGTGAACAGAGTGACATGAGAGTTTCAAAACACATGCAGTCAAAATCAATTTCACCCTTAATAATAACAATAACAGTAATAATAATAATAATAATAATAACAACAACAATAATAATTAGCAATATAAAGGACTGGCAGTGCTGTCTCAGTATAAAATACAAGCAAGCTCCTCTCTGCATGTTTGCTATTTGCTGCATATTTGCAATTAGTTCTTGTCTGCAGAAGGCAAAGTGCACTGTTTATGGTTTTACTGCAGCATCCAAGTACTTTATATGCTTATTTTTCATAACAAAATTACTTTGTCCATAAATCAGGCTAAACTCACAGGCAGTTCTGACCCCTCACCTCAACCTTTTGCTGTAGATCAGCTGTTCATAAACTGATTCGGTGTCCAGGGCTGCATTAAGAATAAAATATTTGGGAAACACAATTTGCATCACAGCTCTCTAAGTAAGTATTTGGCTTCCTGGAAATGATGACTCATGGTTGGGATGTGCAGAAATGTACCAATAACATAACCTTTCGATCCTCTAATGCCAGACAGATCCCTGCAAGCCCGGGCTCTGTGCTGCCCAGATGGCTGGCACAGCAGCCCGTATATATAGCATCACTTCAGACTCTGCCTTTTTGCAATGTGTGGGAAAGATAAAAAAGGGCAGAATGTGACACCGAGGTCAGGCAGCTCCCAGAGCCACGCTTTATCAGCCCATCTCTGATCAGCCTCTTCCTCTGCCACCCTGATGGTTTAATAAGCAACAGTTTCTGGAATGAACCCTGTGTCCTGGCATATTTTATAGGATCTTTCCAGCCTAGCTGTATTAGGTATGAAGAGCTTTACAAAGAAACCTTTACAGTGTGGGTATTGTCCCTGGCAAGGTGAAGCAGCTGCACTGTTATTGCTCAGAAATGTATATAAAATTGTCACTGGAGAAGCCTCATTTATTCCCTGACACAGGCATTACAAGCAAACGGTGAGACTTCCAAACAGCCTCCTGGTGAGTGTCACCAGCCAGGAGGGGACCGTGCCAAGCTCTGCCAGCCACCAGACGTGTGAGGCCACCCTGCTCAGAGCCACCTCAGGCCCCTGGCGCCCTTCAGCCAGGGTATGCAGATGTGACCCCGGGCACAAAATAAACTAGAGCAAACTCCATTCCTCTGCAGGACATGTGAGCTCAGCTTTCTGCCACAGCCATCCTCTTTCTGCAGGAAAACCAAAATCACAGTTTTCCAAGGGGGATTTCTTTTTCTTTCCCAGCAATTCTGTTTGGGATTAACCCTGCATCTGGCTCAGGTGCTGTGCTGCATCCCTGGCATTGCTGGCCTGCCTGGTCAGCTGGGCTCATTGCCCGTGCTGGGGTTGAGCCACTGAGCAGATGGGAGCAGCCTGAGGGGAGCCATGTGGCCACTGAGCAAACCAGGGCAGGCCCCTCTGGCCAGAGAGCCCCAGGCTCTTTGAGAACCGCTCAGTTTTCTCAGACTGAGGAAGAACAAAGGAGAGGAACAAGAGCTTCCTTCAGACCAGCAGTCTTCTTCCCAGCTCCAGCTGCCTCAGGAGGATGTCTCAACACTTCAGGGGGAGCAACAGCCCTGTGCTCCTCGAGGGAGTTCGGGATAATCCTGGCTCGTGTACACTTTCTGTCTGGCTCCCTCTGGATATCTGCAAGCCTCAAGTGATGTCCAGTGCAAGCATCTGCCCCAGGCTGTGTTATCTGAAACAACTCCAGCCCAGCAGATGAAACACAGAGCATAGAGCAGTCCAATGGAAATCACTGAGGTTGGAAAAGCTCTCCAAGATCAAGTCCAGCCTTTGCCCATCTTGTCACCAGCCCAGAGCACTGAGTGCCAGGTCCAGGCCTTCCTTGGACACCTCCAGAGATGAGGACTCCAAACCTCCCTGGGCAGCTCCCTCTAATGCCTGACCACCCTTCCAGGAAGACATTCTTCCTGAATTTCCTGAACTGAAAGACCCTGTGAGAAGCAGAGCACTGCTAGATACCATTTTTTAAAAAAAATTCATCTAGACACCAAATGTAGGAAGGCTTCTTGCCTTGTCCCTGCAGACCTCTCTGCTCCAAACCTCAGGTACCAAACACCTGCACCTGCCTCGCAGCAGCTGGCACAGAGGCCAGGAATGCACAGGGGGATCTGCAGAGCTCCACACCCTGCCCCAGCCCCACCTGGCTGCTGGCTCTGTCCCACTGCAGGTGCTGGGCTTGTCCCAGCTGTGGGGCACAGGGGATGCTGCCATGCACAGCCCTGCCCTGCAGCCTCCCTCGCTAGGGCTGCAGATGGATTGCACAGCTGTGGGGATCTGGGAAGCAGCTGCTGCCTCGCACTTGTCAGCAAGGAGAGCTGAGCAGGGATCTCCTCTGCTCCAAGGGCCCTGGAGCAGCTGCCTGCCCCAGCTCTCTGCAGGGTGCTCCACGGGGATGCTCCCTGTGCTCCGTTTGGGGACGCAGGGCAGTGAATGTGCCCGAGTTTCTGTGCTGGCAGTGCCACACAGGGACATCACCAGGCTCTGCCCCGGCCTGTGAGAGGGAGGGGAGACAAACACAGACGTCTGGGGTTTGGGGGGATTCCTGCAGGGTGTTTACTGGGAGACTGAGCCTGTTCAATGTCCTTGATAACCCTGTGTGCTGGCAGCCACGAACACAAGCCCCATGTCCTGGCAGCACCAGCTTGTTGTGGTACAGCATTTCTAAGCAGGGCAACTCCAGAAGTGGCAGGAGCTTCTCCTGGCTCCCTCCTGTCCTGCCATCGGTCCCTGCTGAGGAGGGCGAGGGTCCCTTTGCCAGTCTTCCTCCTGCCTGGCCCTGCCTGGCCCTCTCGGCAGGCAGGGAGCCAGAGCACCATCACCTCCAGCAGGCAGCTTTACTGGCTGACACCATAAATGTTCTGTGCTCTCATGGATTTGATGCTGTTTTTATGAACTTGGAGCTCAGTGTGGCTGTTTAGTTTGAGATGAGCGAGGAATGTATTAATAGTTGGGTAAAGCGCACTCCGAGCTTCTAATCTGACCGGGCTGTTTGCTTTAGGGAAAAAACACTTCACTTTTTCCATTCATTACTATTCCTTGTTGGTGGCTGGAGCACCCGCCCCCAGCACACCGGAGGCTGCTTTAACCCCTCTCCCACTGCACCCCAGCCACCCACGCTGTCACACAGAGAGAAGAGCACTTGGCACAGCAACATAAAGGCTTTTTTCCCCTCAGACCATGCTGAAACCCATGGGCACAAATCCTAGTGCCAGGCTCAGCCAGAGTCAGGATGCCACCTCACAAAGATCTGGCTGTGGGCACTGCAGCCCCAGAGCCCAGCAGGAGCAGGGTGTCACCCACAGCCCGGCTGATCTGGCAGTGGTGGCCAGTCCCAGCCAGATCCTGGCTGTCATGGCCTGGCAGCTGCCCCACCCTCCCACTGATGAAGAGGAGCAGTCACCAGAGTCTCATTTGAAATTGAGGGGACACCTCGTGTGCCAGGGGCTTGTCCTGCTCCTGCCCACCGGCCCCGCCTGGAGCTCAGCGACTGATTTACATTCAGATGAGGATCTCAGCGGCGTCCTGCTAAGTCTCTTATCCAACATGAACTTTCCATAAGCAAAGGCTCTATTTTTAACTCTCCCAGGCCTAGCAGAGGGGTTGTCTTGGAGGGAGAGGGGGCGAGGAAGTCACTGCACAGCCTGAGTTTGTCAGGGGGCAGCAGGGCCAGTCTGCTGCCAGCAGTTCCCCCAACAAGCCCGAAGCTCTGGTGTCCCAGCAGACACTAGAAGACCTTTTGGGTTTGGGTGGTGGGGTAGATGTGGGCACAGGCAGTGTGGTGCTCTCCTGCTGACCGCCACAGAGGGGAGATCCCACAGCACGGCTTTGTGTCCAGCCCAGAGCAAGCAGGGCAGGGCCATGAGGGGTGTCACCTCCACGACACGGGTGCCTGTCCCCACGTGGGTGAGGGACACGATGGTTTGAACCCACCACTGATGACCCAGAGGCTGCCAGTGTGGGGTACAGAGATGCCTTCTCCATCCCAGAGCCCACACCAAGCCTGGACTCAGCTGCAAGGACACAGCCCTGCAGAGGCCACGGGAAGGTGTCTGCATCTTCCAGCTCACGCTGTGACAAGGTCCCAGGCAGGGCCAGAGTTTAGCCAGCATCTATCACAGAGCTCCTGGCATTCCCCAGCCCCACTGTTTGCCATGCTGCTTGGAAAGAGAAGTGCAGAGGTGTGAAGGCACTGTAAATCGTGACAGGGGTGCCTCTTCCAGAGGAGAGCAGCCCACACCAGCCAGGAAAGTGGGGTGGCCATCCCTCCAGCCATCAGCTGCCAGGGCAGGGTGGAGGCTGAGCTCTGGACAGAGATCTGGACATTTCTCCCTGGACAATGAAACCTCTCCAAACTCCTCCCCATCACAGAAACACCAAAACCCTAGCAGGAGGGGAATGGAGGGACTGCAAAGACCCTCTCTGCAGGGCAGCAGGAGGAGTAGTGGCTCCTTCCCAGGGCACTGCCAGGTTCTCAGTGATCCTGGGGCTCAGCAGGGACTTGCACCCTGTGCAGCTCATCCCCCAAATCCTCTCCTCCTCCCCTGCTCCAAATACTCCAATCTTTGTGCCACTGCCTGATCAACAGATAGATCCCTCTACAGCAAACTTCTCTTTTCCATGCGTGCCAGATTTTCGCACAGTCCAACCCCACAATTAGCCTCTGCAGCCCGTTCCCAAGCACTCTGTCCCATCCAATTTTAAATTACTCCAGCAATAGAGCGCTTGCTCTGTCCCCTGGGAAACCACTCTGCTCCCATAGATCTTGCTGCCCAGAAGACAGGATTTTGCTGATATCCAGCCCACATTTTCCTCCAGTTAAATTCACTGTGGGGCTCTCAGCTGTGCTGCCCCAGGCAGTTACATCTCCTCCACTTCCCTGCTTCTCCAAGCATTTGCCTATTTGCAGTGACCTTTCTGCTCAGATGGTTTTCCCACTTTTAGCTCTTGTGCCCTTTAGGCTTGTCAGCCCCTTATCATTTTGTTTGGCTTTCAGAAGAGATGGGATCTCAGCAGGATTCTGCAGAGGATTCTTGTGAACACTTTCCAAATCCCTGTCAGGGTCTTTCTTCCCCAGCTTTTCATTAGGGAGTGCTGGTCCCTCCTTCTGAGGGACCTAATGGTGATGTTCTCACATCTGTAAATAAGAGGTTTGCACCTCCCCATCCCCTGCTCCAGGCTGAGTGTTCAGCATTTTCCTTGCAAAACAAGCCTTGCTTTATTTATTTCATATTTATTCTTTTCAGGGAGACATGGAGAGTTAATACTGGGTTTAGCACAACAGGCATTTGGGAGAGACACTGGTTTACACACGTGCACAGGTCAATTCAAACTTCCCCTACCCTAATTTACAGTGGGGATTAATGACATATGCTGGCAAATCAGAGCACCAGTAAATCAGACTGAGAGAAGGCAAGCACAAGAACACCATCAGAAATGTCAACACTGAGAAGTTTCTTCTGATTCTCATTAAATTGATGTCTAAAAGTCTCAACATTTACTCAACATGGGTAAAAAGATGAAAAGGTAACTTCCATATTGTCTGATTACTGTATAAAAGGTAACAGCGTGATGCCTTGTATACAGTAATACCTAATGTCATGTTATAAGATTAAAAAAAAAAACCCAAAACATAAGATTACAGCAAATTAATGAAACAGCACTTTTGCATTGAAATGCCTCTAACATTTTATTTGTGCATATAAAGCATGCAAACTTCAATTATTCATTTAGACATTTTTGTAACAATAATGAGCATGGAAACCCAGCCAGCTCTGCGTGCTCTCCACATCAGCATCCAAGGGAAAATATTCAACCCAAAACTCAGGCCTCATGATGAGCCTTGAGACAAGGAGCCTCTGAGCACCCAGCTTTCCTCCCGGGCCACACGGTCCCAAAGCATTAACCTTTCCTTGCCCTAGACATTTCATGGGAGGAAAAAAATACACCTTGAAGGGAGAAGAATTATGGTGACACTGAAAATCTCAGACCCATTTCTCAGTATATTTAACTGGAAATTATTTTTTTTTTCACTTTTCTTGGTTGGTTCTCTTGATTTTCCTTGTGAACATGCACCCAGGTCTTGGGAAAGGGGGGGGAAGATGAAGCACCCACCCTGATGTGCTGGGGGTGTTTGGGATTGTCAGGGCAGTGCTGGTGTGGAGGGTTTGGCAGGTGCCAGAGCAGGTGCAGGGCCAGGAGCGAGGGGCTGGGTGAGGTGTCAGCAGCTCCCTGCTCCCCTGGAGTGATGGATATTGCCCTGATAAGCACTTTGCCAGCACCCTGCCTGTCAGGAGGCAGAGAGCCTGGCTCTCACTACGTTTCTACTGGCACAATTCACCTCTAATTTGGGAAAAAATCTGGCATCCTAGCCATGCAGGGCTGCCAAGGGCTGCTCTAGATAATCTCTGCAAATAGAATGATGAGAAGTCTCCACTGTGCTGATGTCATGGGCAAAATTCCTGCCAGATTCAGTGAGACCCAGCTCTGCCTGTGGCCACCCCAGCACGGAGGGGACAAGCCTGGGCCCTGGGCCTGCAAGTGTGGGTGGGGACAGTGGTGGCAGCTCTGTTCCCATGGTGCCTGGGCCAGGGCAGCAGCTGCTGGTGCTGGCTGGAATTTCACCTCAGCTGAACCTTCCATCTCTCTGGGATCACGGCCCCATCTGATAAAGAGCCTGTGGTGAATGACACTGATGCCACCACCCTGCTTTCCATCCTCATTATGTCTGGCAATGACACCAGAGACAACACACTGTTCCTGCAGTGCTCATGTCAAGATGTCCCCGTGCCCCAGCCACAGGAGCTGAGGGGGGACCCCAGGAGCAGCTCCCCAAGAGCAGCTGGTGCCATCCTTCCAAGCACAGAGGGATGTTCCTTGGGCACATGGTCACTCTCCAGCCACCCTGCACAGCTCTTGTGCCTTGGACAGTCAGCAGGGAAAGAGAGCAGGGCCACTCTCAGGTCTAGCGCCAGAGCCAGAGCTCCCTGCACAGCTGGACCACTTGGAGAGGGAGGAATGATCCTCTCACAACCCTGACCCAGGGTTTGGGGTCACAGACTGGGGGAGATCAGTGCCCACAGCTGCAGCACACATCAAACAACCTCTTTAACAGCTCTGTCCTGCTCCACCTGAGCCTTGGCCCCAACCTCAGCCTTTTCCCAAACCTCCAGACTTGTTTCTCATGGTGAACCAGCTCCCGGCCCTGCCAGACCATCCTGTGTGAGCTGGCCTGGCCCACAGGGGCACACCCTGGACCTGTTTTGAAGTCTTTTCTTCATTCTCACAGGAAGTTCTGATTCCCAGGAAGGGATTGATGACCAAAACCTCCAGCTCCTGTGCTGCCCTTGGCCAAGGAGCCTCGTGGGTGAGGCTGGCCAGGGGGACAGCCCTTGGAGGAGGATGGGGATGGGGACAGGGAAGTCCAAGCAGTTGATCTGCCAGGAGATGCACTATGAGGGGCCAAACTTCAGCTCCAGCCCATTCACACTTTGATCAAAAATTGGCAAGATTTAATGGAAAAACAATTATTTCTCTCAGAGCATGTTTTCTTTACATGCAGGGTTTTTTTCCCCTGATTTCCTTCAGCTCCCTCCTAAGAAATGAGGTAAGAGCCATGGTCCTGTCTGTCCAGCCTGTTTGTGTGGGACAGAATCCAGAGCAGGGCCTGTCTCTCACTGGGGCTGGTTCACAGGGCTCAGCATTGCTCTGGCTGCACTCACACAGCACCAGCAGCAGCAGCAGCATTCCCTCAGGCAGCTCCTGCATGAAATACAGCCTGGAACGCAGGAATAAACTCTACAGGTGCCTCCAAAACTGGCAAATATATTTTCACAAAAAAGACACACCCAGACACGCAGTGCACAAAGTGAAAATAAACCCAGAGATCCCTGGCTGTGGGGTAAACAGTCAGACTGCAGATGGGATGGGAATGCTGCTTCTGATCCCATCTGAGCCATAAGAGGTGGTGGTGTAAGGAATCGGTGTCTGTGTCGCACAGAGTGGGGAACCCTTGGCAGAATGTCCCAGAATCACTGCACTCCTGGGATTTCTAGGCCTTTCCCTGAGCTGGGGATGGCAGACAGCAGGACATGGGCTCCTCGTTGTGCTAATGAGAAAATTACCCCCAGATCTGCTCTGCTACTTCCAATGAGAAGACAACTCTGAGCAAAGGGTATTTTGGCAGACACGTAAGTGCTGGAGGATGGCTGGTGTGTGGTCTCTGCTTTTGTAACACCAGGGGCTCCCCAGTAAACACTTCCCAGATAAAACCAAGCTGGTCTCCATGGGGTCCTGGGCTGCTGGGAGGCTCCTGTGCCCCCAGGGCAGTGGAGATGTCCCTTTTGTGGGTATGGGAAGGACAAACACCTCCTGCAGCAACATTACATGGTCCTGCAGGAACACAAGCATAAGGGCCGATTTTGGGGATGCCAAAGCCAATTTTGGGATGATTTGAGGTGGTTTTTGGTGCAATTTTTGGGTGATTTTGGTGGGATTTTGGGAGTGACAAAAACCTGTATATTTTCCCACTCCAGAATCACCTCAAAACTCCCCCAAATCACCCCAAAATTGGCTATGGCACCCCAAAAATTGCACCAAAAATCACCCCAGAATTGCCCCAAAGCATCCACAAAATCACCCCAAATCACCCCAAAATCTGCTTTGATACCCCCAGAATTGCCCCCAAAATCACTAGAAATCACCTAAGAATTGCCTGGAAAAAAACCCCAAATCACCCCTAAAATCACCCCTAAATTGGCTTTGGCACCCCCAAAAGCCCCCAAAATCACCCTGGTATTGCCAAAAAAAATCCCTAAAATCACCCCAACATTGGATTCATCACCCTCAAAATCACCCTGGAAATCACCCCAAAATCACCCCCAAATTGGCCTGGGCACTCCCTGGTGTGGCCCCAGGCCCCTCCAGGCTCTGCTCTTGGCTGCTCAGTGCTGAGGCCGTGGACAGCAGTCGCTGTTCCCTTTCTGGACCTGTCCTGGCAGGCAGCAGGAGCTGGGCTGTGTCACTGCTTCCCAGGAGAGCCAGCACATCCCAGGGCTCCCCGTGGGCTCTTCTTGGTCCCTCAGCAATGCCAGAGCATCCCCAAATCCTGAGGATCCCACCCAGCTGTGAGCTCCATGGGATGCTCCATGTGGGTGAAGAAGGGCAGCATCCCGGGACGGGGCTGGCTGGGCACTGAGAGCTGTCGGTGGGAGCTGCTGGAGCAGGGATGAATTTCCCAGGCTGACTGTAGAGGTCATCAGCCCTCAGTTTTTACAGGCAGGACTTGCCAGCTCCCTTCCCGCAGCCCTCTGGAAGCCGCTGTCACCACGGGCCACCGAGCGGCTGGTGGATAAACAAACACAGGGTTTTGCTGAAGAACACAAACCCAAATGCTGTGCTTCCAGGCAGGATGGGTTTTCACCACAGCTGCATGATGCAGGCTGGGGCAGGAGGCAGGTCTGGGCCTTCCTGGCAGGAAAGCACACATGATTTCTGCTCAGTGGGCAGAAACCAGCTCTGAGAGGAGCCAGTGGGACAGGCTTGGGACCAGAGCCTGTCTCTGGGTGATTGTGACCCAGCCTTGGGAGCTGGAAGGGATGGATGGTCATGTGCAGGCCTTCCTCAACCGGGTTAAAATCCCAGAATCTCGGAATCCTAGAATCTCTGAGGTTGGAAAGGAACTCCAGGATCATCCAGTCCAAGCTGTGCCCCATCCCCTCCTTGTTACCAGCCCAGACTACTGAGTGCCACTTCCAGGAATTCCAGAGATGGGCACTCCAAACCCCCCTGAGCAGCCCCTTTCAATGCCTGACCACCCTTTCCATGGGGAAATTCTTTCTGACATCCAACCTGAGCCTCCCTTGGCACAGCCTGAGGCCACCAGTGGAGATGACAATTTATTCTGCCCCCACAGCTGTTGCTTCAGCAGGAGCTGGGGGATTGCTGAGAGCATCAGCACTGACCCATGGGGGTCCCTCTGCCCGTGCAGCCCCCTCCCACCTCAGCTCCAGGGGCACAGCACATGAGGGGCACACACCTGCAGTTTGAGCTGGCAGGATCATAGTCCCAATCCAAAGAAAATTACGCCCTTTTGAGATTTGTTTCTAATCAGGATGAAGGCAACGAATTTTCAACTGGCCAGTCCTGTGTAATTTGAAGAATGGCACTAGAGCCAGCTGAAGTAATTCAGTTTGAATTTTTTGTTTTGTTTTGTTTTACTTCGTATTTTTATGAGGTATACTGGAATAATAAAGTCAGTAGGATACAGAAACAAAAAGTCAAAACAAAAAATCAGGGCATTTCACCAGCTAATGCAAAAGCCAAATACCTTGACATCAGCAGAATGTTTCATTTCAATGTTTTTTCTAAACAAATTTAGACTATGGAAAGTTTCCATTGAATTGGCAGAAATGTGTGACCAGCTTTCCTGGCAGGGCACGGGCTGGCTGTGCACAGAGGGATGGTGCACAACCCACCTCGGGGCACACACCCACCCGCCTTCCCCAGGATCCTCCTCGGATTCAGCACCTGGAAATCCCTGGGTGCCTGTGATGGAGCTGAACTCGAGCTCTCCGTGCAGCTCTCTGCCTGTGTGCTGGGCCTGGAGCCACCAAACCATGGAACACCTGCAGCAGGGTCACTCGAAGGTGGAACATCTCAGGGAGGTTGTTCTCCTGGTGGCTGCCAAGCCCTGCCCATGGGAAGGCCGTGCTGCCAGTCTGGGGCACGGGAATGGCCCGTGGGCTTTGCAGCTTGCTCCCTGCCAAACCAGTGCTCCCAGTCTGAGCTGGCTGATCCTGGATGGGCTGTGGGGTCAGCCACAATGGAGACTGGTGGGTTTAGATGTCCCTGATGGGTGGCAACCTCTGTTCTGCCTGAGTGAGAACCAGGCAGCAACCCTGGCAGGGGCAGAGGGTCCCCAGACTTCCCACAAAGCACTGGAGAAGGCCAGAGCTTCCATTTCCATCCTGCATGGAGGAGGCCGTGTCCCCTGTGGCACAGACAGGTGGCCTTGGCCTTGTGCAGGCTCCTGCTGTGACACTGTGAGAGCCCTTGCCATCCCTGCCCTGCCCCACACTGGGCACTAGGACACAGGAAGGGTGTGCATGTTCCTCAAGCCCTGGAGATCCTTCTGTGGGCCGGGAGCACCTCTCCTGTGAGGAAAGGCTGGGAGAGTTGGGGTTGTTCAGCCTGGACAAGTTTCAAGGTGATTTTATTGTGGCTTTCCAGTGCCTGAAAGGGCTACAAGAAATATGGGGAGACATTATTGAGGAGGGGTGGAGTGACAGGACACAGGGAATGGCTTCCCACTGATGGAAGGAAGGGTTAGGTAGGATGTTAGGAAGAAATCATTCCCTGGGAAGGTGGGAAGGCCCTGGCAGAGGTTCCCAGAGAAGCTGTGGCTGCTCCTGGATCCCTGGATTTGTCCAAAGCCAGGTTGGACAGGGCTTGGAGCAACCTGGGAGAGTGGAAGGTGTCCCTGCCATGGCACTGGATGATCTTTGAGATCCCTTCCAACCCAACCCATTGTATGATCCACCCAACCACTGGGACTGGCTGCAGTGCCGGCCCCCCTGAGCTCAGCTGAGCTCCCAGGCTGGAAGCAGAATTCCCAGGATGGGATGAGCCTCCCCACAGTGTCAGGGCTTGCTGCAAGGCTGTGGCATTGCTTGCTGCAAACGTCACACGAGGAGCTGAGGTCTCTGAGCGCTACCCTGGCTGCCAAGCCAGCAGCAGCCTGGCCTGGCCGCAGTGCTGGGCAGGAAGATCCTCACCATTCCAACAAAACCTCTAAAAGCATCAGAAAATGTTCCCACCCCACACCAGGATCAACCCAAAAACTCGAGAAATTTCCATGAAAAACCAAAGACGTTCCCGAATGGATTGCTGTGGCACGAGACCAGCTGGGTGTGGGAAGGAGGACCAAGGTCTTCTCCAGTGCTGGCAGAGGGGGGACTTGGCTGGAAGTGTCCCAGACCCCAGCTGAGCTCTAGACCAGCGTGTTTGTACGGCCTGTCCCACTGCAAGTTTCCACAGCATAAATAAAGGAATAATCACTTGAACTTGAGCCCGGGTTAGTACCTTAACGAGCAGACTGCAATCCAACTTTCCCTTTGGCTTAATGAATATTAATTAACCAGACACAATTGAGCAGCCCCAGCAGGACAGGAAAGGCATGTGCTAGTCCTGGGGTGTACAGAGTGCTGTGCTCCCCTGGGTCACAAAGGGCTGGATCTGGATCTCCGCTTTGCTGTCCCCTCCCAGCTGTGACCCCAGCAGTAGGTGATGAGCCACTGCAGGGTGGTCTGCCCTTGCCTCCAGGAGACAATCCCTCCCCAACACCCCTGACCTTCTCAGATAAGACTTTAACTCAAACTGGTGCATTCCTTTTTGACATTTTCCTCTCGATTAACCAACGAGTTCATTTTTTCCTCCAAGGAAACTCTATTGTGATGGAAAATTCTGATGCAGAGGTGAAGCTGCTGCTCGCCTCAGTGCTGTGGCTGTTGGCTGCTGCTCTGCTGAATCCCCAGGGTGGGTGGGCACTACAGCCTTGCCTGGCTTTGGCACACGTGGACAGACAGGTCTTTATCTCCTGCATCAGCCAGGCTGATTCCAGGAGAGTCAGACATTACAGGCATTGCTCTGCTGTGAAGCAGCCCAGGTGAATTCACGTGGGGAATGTGGCCCAGGGCAGGGGAAGTGATTCTCCATCGTGGTTGCCCCTGCAGCCTGGCAGTGCTCAGGCACGACCCCATCTGAGGATGGGATGGGGTCTGGGGAGAGGGGATGGGCTGCTGCTCTCACGCTGGGGAGAGCTCAGCCTCCCAGGAACACCCATGCCAAGAGTGCATGATGCTCTCCAGATGCTCCCTCTTCTGCTCACAAAGGCAGAGATTGACACAATAAACAAACAATTTGTAAAATTCTTTAGTGAGGGCAAAAAACCCCACATTAACTGGAAACATCGATACCCCCTGAAAGAGTGCAGGAGGGGGGAGCATTCCCAGGACCTGATGTTATAGCAGCGGGTGTAGAAATGGAAACATGCACAGGACTGGATCTTCAGGCAGGGCAATTCACCAGAGAATAGGAAGTTGCCAGTCCCCAGTTCCCAGACAATGTTTTGCCTTGTTCAGCAGAGGGGAGAGCAATGTGTCTGCACGTGGCTGGGGAGCTGGGGGGTCTGTGCAGGGGACACCCCACACTGCTGGGCTGGGCTTCTCACAGACTCTTCCCCTGCCCCAAGCAGCGCCAGGAGGTGTGGGCACCACCTGGTGAGAAGGTTCTGATCAACCAGTTTGGTCTTAGCTGACTTTATTTAAAGCCCCATGTGCCAAAGATCCCTGAGTATGAGAGAAGCCTCTCTAAAACTCTGTAAATTTCTTGGTTCTTGAATTTCGAGGAATGGCTCAAAATCACACCTAAAAGGGCTCCTTTGGGAGATCTGTCCTATGACACCACCATGCCTCCAGACCTTGCCTGGTTCCAGCAAACCCTTGCTCCTGGAAGCATTTTCCTACTCAATTAAAATAAAGGGTTAATCAAGGAGGACAGTCCAGCTTGTCAGGGTCCGACTTCAGGGGGGAATCTGACCCAAATCCCCCAGACCCATAGCAGCAGGTTTTGGGTGTTTGTATCATGAAAACATGGCTGGTGGCTCATGGTTCATCTGGCCCGAGGCCAGCGTGACCAGTGTGATCCATTTGTGACAGCCCAGCCTCAGCCCTGTGCTCCATGGGGTGCTCACCCAACACTCTGAGCCCAGCCCCTGAGATTTGTAACACTAGGGGTTTTTTGTCACTTATTTCTCCCCTTTGCAAGCTTTTCCTGGTTTGATGCCTGCCAAGCACCTTCTACGCTTTAGTGGTCACAGTGTCACAATGTCACAATATCACAGTGTCACAATGTCACAATGTCACAGTGTCACAACGTCACAATGTCACAATATCACGGTGTCACAACGTCACAGTGTCACAACGTCACAATGTCACAATGTCACATTGTCACAATGTCACAGTGTCACAATGTCACAATGTCACATTGTCACAATGTCACAGTGTCACAGTGTCACAATGTCACAGTGTCACAATATCACAGTGTCACAATGTCACAATGTCACAATGTCACAGTGTCACAGTGTCACAGTGTCACAATGCCACAATGTCACAATGTCACAATGTCACATTGTCACATTGTCACAATGTCACAGTGTCACAGTGTCACAATGTCACAGTGTCACAATATCACAGTGTCACAATGTCACAGTGTCACAGTGTCACAGTGTCACAATGCCACAATGTCACAATGTCACAATGTCACATTGTCACATTGTCACAATGTCACAGTGTCACAGTGTCACAATGTCACAGTGTCACAACGTCACAATGTCACAGTGTCACAATGTCACAGTGTCACAGTGTCACAATGTCACAGTGTCACAATATCACAGTGTCACAATGTCACAATGTCACAATGTCACATTGTCCTGTGACAGGCATCTCCTACAGTTCCAGTGTCTCCACCCAGAGTTTATCCCCTTCACAACCCCTCACTGCACTGCCCAAGTCCCACCTGGAGTGACAGACTCTTCCTCCTCACCTCCTGGGAGGTGATGTTCCTCTTGAGCTTCGACCACACTATTTAGCCTTTATTTACATTTCTACTCAGCACAGACTTCTCCAGCATGATCCCTCTTTTGGTGGCAAAACCATGACTTAAAGTAATTTAAAAGTATGAGATCTCAATGCTTCCTTGAGGAATCCCACCAATTATTTCTCTAAAAAATGAAACTCCTATTTTCAGCACCATGACCTCCTCATCTCTTCTAGCCAGACCCAGTAACTACTGCCCTGTCCAGGCTCCCCTTCAGCAGATGCCAGAGTCAGGAGAAGATTCCAGCCCTTTCTCCGCTCCTGCCCAATGCAAGCCTCTGGTGTGAGGGTCCAGTGTTGCTCTAGAGCATCTCCTGCACTGACAAATGAGCCAGAACCCCCCTGGGGCACACCCACCAGGACAACTTTCTCCAACCATCCAGTGCTGGGAAAGAGGTGGAGGAGCCCCTTGGAAAGACCCTGTCCCTGTGCTGGGATGGATGCCTGGAGAAGGCTGACCTGGAACAGAGGCTGGACAGAGCTAAGAATAAAGTAGGGATTTATTGAAAGGCTTTAAAGGACACACCTTGGGCAGCACAAGAGCCTGGCCAGGGCCTCACCCAAGATGGACCAAAAATGGTCACAAAATGCACAACTGGTCACGAGGTCTCACATTTTCATCAGTTTTGGTCCATCTGCAATATCAGGGTTAATTGTCCAGTCACTGCTCCAGGTTATGGAGTCCCATCCTTGTTTTCTCTCTTCATTCCACCACTGCTTCTGCCTTTGGGCCTGAAACTTGTAAGGGCTGTCCTTGGTATGGAGCTGGAAAAGGAATTGTTCTGTCTGCCTGCTCTGTGAAGAGAGCTCACTGACACTGAATATGAAGCTCAGAGCTGCACACCTGGGCAGGGCAGAATATGAAAAATATGAAAGCTCAGATGTGAGGCAGGACCCTGGCTGCAGCACAGGGCTGAGCTGCTGCTAAGCACAGCCTTCAGCTCGGGGCTGCTCAGAGCCAGGGCTGCAGGCAGCCTGGGTGAGAGTGTGGCCTGCTCAGGAACAGCTCCAGGATGATTCAGAAGCAGAGTCTGCATCATTCTGC
Organism: Pseudopodoces humilis; assembly: GCF_049639895.1. Taxonomy (NCBI): domain Eukaryota; kingdom Metazoa; phylum Chordata; class Aves; order Passeriformes; family Paridae; genus Pseudopodoces; species Pseudopodoces humilis. Next base: position 9,992,712 of record NC_142220.1, read on the forward strand.
CCCCCCAGAGCCCCCAGTTTTCACACGACTTAGGTGGGCTGTTCCTGCGAGGCACATCCAGCAGCTGCTCCACTTCTCCTATCAGATAAAGCACCGAGCTCTCGTGTCAGGGACTCTCCAACGAGCCAAACGTGGAGCGTGTGCGAGCGGGAAAGGGGAGAAAGGCTTTGGGTTTGCTGCAAATTCCAGTGGGCTCTGCAGAGGCAGGAAAGTCTTTCCTGGAGTTATTTCTGTCTTTCCGTTCCTTGTGAGGGGGGAAATGGCTTTGTAACTCCTAACCAAGATTTCACTGTGCTGTTGCCTCTCTCTGATTTACCATCCTCAAATCCCTGTGGAAGTGCCTTAGCTGCTCTGGGCCAACTTTTACTTTGGCAGTTCAGGAGGAAAAATCACAAATGTCTGTGAAAGTCACCAAAATATTCCCTAAGTTTTCATCACTTGAGTGAATAAAAAGAATAAAAAGCAGAGCAGAGAAGGGGGAGGGCTGGATAGGGTGCAGAGAGCAAACAAGCATCGTTTAGAAAAGCATGCTGTTATTCCTGGAAGTTGGTTTGTGGAAAGACAATTTACAACGCCTGTGAAAAGTTTGGCTATTCATCCCATTCCCATTTGGGGCTGGTAACCACAAGGGCAGGCTCCCCTTTGCCATGCAATTACATAGCGTGATCTCCAAACCCAAACAGCTTCCCCCAGCCCCAAGTGCTGCTTCCCAGCTCTGTTCCTGGGGTGCATGAGCTGCATTTTACACAATGGGCAAAACTCGGCGCTCTAAGTGAGGCCACTATCAAAAATCCCATTTAACTTATGTTTGCCCTTCCCCCTTCTTACAAAAGGAAAATATTTTGTAGCTTGTTTGCAGTTTGTTTTCTGAAAACCCAAAAGGAATTCCTGCTGGTGACACTGAGATTTGAAGGGGAAAGGGTGAATCAGAGAGCAACCACTAAGAAATAGATTTAAAGGTCTCGAAGAAGATAGTTTTAAAACTATATTTCTCACCAAAAATAAAAATTAAAAAAAATGTAATATTGGGGAGATGTGGGAAAATCCTACTGATTGTTGTAGTATTATTGTTCCTTGTCGGCAGAGAACTGCCTTTCCTGTGCCCCAAGGCAGGCAGGAGAGCTTGGGTGATGTCCAAACCTCTGTGCTGGAATCCTCAGCACTGACCCGGGGGCTCCCTCTGTCTCTGTCCCAGCTCCAGCCAAGTGACAGACAGTGCTGACCAGACCTGGGCCCTCCACTGAAAATCCCCCTGGCCTGGCACCCACAGCCAGCACGGGGAAGCAGACAGGTAATTTCATTCTCCAGGCCTCAGGGCTGTCACCCCTTCCCATGGCTCCATCCTGGTCCCTCTCCTGAGGCCTGAGAGGGAGATTTCAGAGCTTCTCCTGCTGCCTGGCACTGGCTGTCCTGTTCACCTGTAGCTGCTGTCTCTGGAGCCAAATCACCTGGATCTGGATGCAAATCAGACACCTGAAAGGCCCCATTTCCTCCAGAATAATCCAGAGGGAGATGCCCTTGGCATGAAGTGCAGTGGGGCTGCTCTGGGGCAGCAGAGCAAGAATTTGGCTTTGCCTCCTCACACTTATGATGGTCTGTGAAACAATTCAGAAGAGTTTGGGCTCTAAGGTGCGGGCTTTTCCCATCCTCTGTGTCCCTTTCCTGTTCCCTGGAGGAGGAAAAATCTACCTGGAGGATCTTTCTTAGCTGGTTGCACAGCACAGACACCAGCTCTGCTGCTGCCTTCCCCTGTGGGTGAGGGGAGGTGGTTTATGGGGAGGGGGCTGCATCAGGGACCCCGGCAGGGCAGGGGACATCTCCTGGCACCATGTTTGCTAAATAAAGAGCACTTTAAAATAAATGCCAGAACATGCATGTTCCTGAACTCGGGCTCATGCTATTTAGGGACTCTTCAAAAGCAAATAAAACGCCTGTTACAAAATTACTCTTTAGAGAAAACGCTGCAGAAAGATCCAGAGAGAACTATGTGTTTTAGCATGGTCTGTTTACAGTGCATCACTGCTGCTCTGTGGAGAGCTGTGCTGTAACCCAGCAAAAATGCATCTGCATTCCTTCACTGCAAAAATACTCATGCACAGACATCACAACAGCATCGCAGCTATTTTCCTTTCGTCCTGGCTTTTTGTTGTTGTGCTGTTGTTGTTGTTTTGCTTTTCTTTGCTTTTTGGTGCTTTCCCAGCTTCTAGGAGACTGATCTAAAATATGCTTGGTCCAGGCTGTGCTCAGTCAGACCCCTGGTGCTGCTCGAGTGCTGTGGGCTTGTGGCTGGGGACAGCAGAGCCTGGGGACACTGGCACGGGGGCTGGATGGCACTGAACTCCGCATGTGGGGGTCTGCTCTGATCAGCTGCATGGAGACAAACACTTGTCAACAAAATTCAGCAGAATTCAACACAATCACCAGGTTGGAAGAGACTTCCAAGATCATTGAGTCCAACCCAGACCTAGAACCAAAAACTAGACCATGGCACTGAGTGCCACATCCAGGCTTTTTAAACACATCCAGGGGTGGTGACTCCACCACCTCCTTGGGCAGACCATTCCAGCACTTTATCACCCTTTCTGTAAAAAACTTTTTCCTAATATCCAACCTCTATTTCCCTTGGCCCAGCTTGAGGGTGTGTCCTCTACCAGCAGGTGTAAGTTCAGGGAATGAACCAGACTGTGGAAATGCCTCTCCAAGAGAGTTTTGCCAGGCAGGGTAAAGCAAGAGGTGACAGTGGCAGAGGAAGCATTCCAGAATGACCTGGCTAAGCTGGTTTTCCAAGCACAGGTGTCTCCATCTCCATGGAGAGATGTGCAGGAGGGTAGGAAGGTTGGCACTGACTCCTGATTTCAGACAGCCTGGTAGCCTGGACAGTCAAGGGATTGCACTGCTACTTTCTGTCCTGTTGGGGCAGGGGGAGTGAAGGCAGCAGTGCTGAGTTTCCTCCCTGCTCCCCAGCAGGGTCACCTGAGCTCCGTGTGCCTCCCCTCCTGCCAAGCCCTGTGTGCCACCAGCCCTGGTGCCAGCGCTGCCGGGCACAGCCGCTCCTGCCATCCTCTCTGGAGCTGGCTCTGCCCACCCCAGAGCCCACGGGCTGGGTGGCCGTGCCTGGAACAGAAGCTCACAGGGAGTGCAGCTGCATCATCCCGTGCTTTCTCATTCTTCCTGGCTCTACACCCCTCTAACATCCAGATTATTTTTTTTTCTCCTTCCCTTTTGCTGGTTTATTGCTCTCCAGCCCTCTCTGGGTGAGCAGAGCACTTCTGGGACAGATTATTTACTAGAAGGTATTTGGTACATTGCTTTAATAATGAGAACAATTTTTATTTTTTTTTCAAAGCCTTACAAATATGTTTAAAATCTAAATACAATGAGGCAATGCAACATCATTTAATAGTTCCAATAATATGCCAGGCCTGGGAATGACAAAAGCTGCCAGCAGGGTGCTACAAAGCAGGGTTCAGAACCCCACTGCTTCCCAGCTAAGCAGAAACAGATTTCCAGCAGTAAGACATTTGTTAACCATTTTGGAGGCTGCAGGATGGGGCGTGGAACAAGCCCGGCCGCCTCTGTGTCACTGCCTTGCAAAATCCTTGGCACAGGCACGCACCAGCATCCTTGGAATTAAGGCCCTTGTGAAGACTTAAAGGCTTAGTGGACTAATATACTTAAGATGGATTTTTCCAAATATTATTCTAAGTCATTCAGAAACACCGTGTGCTGGTGCTGGTGTGAATGAGCAGAGCTGCAGGAGTGCCAGCCGCGCTCCCTCCGGGCTGTGAGGGCAGGAGAGGAGGGCAGTGGCACCTGGGGCTGCACTGGGAAATCACAGAATTGTCATGGAATCTGCGTTGGAAGGGATTTCAAAGCTCATCTCGTTCCATCCTTCCCTGCCGTGGGCATGGACACCTTTCACTGCCCCAGGTGCTCCAAGCCCCATCCAGCCTGGCCTGGGACACTTCCAGGGATCCAGAGGCAAGAGATCCTGTGGAGTGTGGCATGTCCCAGTCCCTGGGGCTGCAGGGTGCCTCCAGCTCAGTGCCATGGTCACTCCCAGCTCCAGGAGGTGCAGGGACACAGGTGCTGTCCCAGCAGGCACCCAGGAGTGGGGCTCATCTGCCCCCACAGGTGAAAATCTGCTGATGGGCAGCTGGGAGAGAACCAGAGTGCTTTGGGGTAGAAGGGATCAAAGATCATCCAGTGCCACCCCTGCCATGTTCAGGGACACATTCCCCTGTCCCAGGCTGCTCCAAGCCCCATCCAGCCTGGCCTTGGGCACTGCCAGGGATCCAGGGGCAGCCACAGCTGCTCTGGGCACCCTGTGCCAGCCCTCCCCACCCTCCCAGGGAGGAATTCCTGCCCAATATCCCATCTCTATCAGTTTGACTCTTTCTGTCCCTGGGGAAGGGGCTGCAGTTCCTCCTCCAGCAGAGGGTCCTGCAAACAGAGGTGTCAGAGCATCCCTTGGGCCCCCTGAGCTGTGGGGATGCTCCCCCAGGACACACAGACACCTCAGCTGTGGCTGGTGACACCTTGGCTCAGGGGGGTGACACAGGCTGGGCTGGGCTCCTCCTCACCAGCTCTGGCAGGGCTCTGGCTGAGGGTATGGGGAGCACAAACCCAGCTCCCTCTGCACCCCCATCCCTCCTGCTCCTGCCACACAGCCCCGTCCTGCTCCCACCAAGGGCAGAGCTGGAGCCAGCAGAGTCCCACAAAGGCGGCAGAGCTGCTCCCAAGCTGGGTACTGAGCCTCATTCCCCAGGAGAAAAAGGATGAGAAAATCCACTTTGAGAGCAGTGTAAGGATGGAGTCTGCAGCCTTCAAACCCAGCCACAGCCCGGGGCTGGCCTCGCACACACCAAAAACCCCAATAAACTGTTAATGGGAAACCATATTCATTACAGGAAAACAAGCTTATGACTATTACAGAAATGACATCATAACCCCCCGTGCCAGTTTAAACAATATTTGGGGAATTCATTTGTTTTGTACTATTTAAAATTACAGTGTGAGAGCCTATTTAAAGTGCACTTGTGAGAGTGAGTGAGTGTGTGTGTGTTTGTGTGTGTGTGTGTGTTGATGTAGCCGTGCTAATGTTTATTTAAATCTTTTTATTTATAAAATTGATGTTCCTACGCCAAAAATGGAAATTTTTCTGCTCTAAAACATCTCTTAATTGTGGAGAACTATTGTACATATTTACATTTCCCCCCACATTCACATCTGTGTGTTTATCATCGGGCACGTGCACACACGGATCCTCATGGTGACACCCAAAGGTGCTGCCACCTGTGAGAAATCCCCTGAAAAATGGCAAAAATGAGGAAGTGAGGAATGTAAAGCTGCATCCCTGCCCACCCCAGACACCAACCTTGGTGCATCTGTCACCAGCCCAGTGGGAAGGGCACAGCCTGGCTGCAGCAGGACCTGTCCCCTCTGAGCTTGCCCTGCTTGGCCCAGCACATTGTGGCCCCCATTGAGGCTCCCAGCAAGGGTGGAGCAGCATCAGAATCACAGAATCACACAATGAACCAGGCTGGAAAAGACCTTTGAGGTCACAGAGTCCAATCTGTGACCCAACACCTCCCCATCAACTAAACCACAGCCCTGAGTGCCATGTCCAGTCTGTTTTTAAACACATCCAGGGATGGTGACTCCAGCACCTCCCTGGGCAAGTGATTCCAGTGCCCAAAAGGCTCCCTGCAGATCTGTTCCCAGGGGCAGGACCCCACCCTGTCCACATCCCTGTGCTGCAGAGGGGGAAGATTTAGCAGGCTCCACTGTCCCCAGCAGGCAGCAAAGCAGGGTGACCTGCTGGACAACCCCCCCAAGTCCCAGGGAGATGCTGCAGTGTGCTTTTTGGCAAATTCCCTCGGCTTGGCTCTAAGATGAAGGGCCAGAAGGCCCCTGCCTTTCACCAGGATGTACCTGTCCTCCCCAGCAGGGCAGAGCTGGTCTAGACACTGAGGCCATAAATCTGCTGGCTGCTGCTCCGTGCAGCACTCCCACCATCCCTGGGACAGAGGGAGGCAACCCTGGCACAGCCTGATGGGGAGCTCAGTGTCCAAAAAGGCTTCTGAACAGACTGTCTGGAAACACTGGCAGCATCCTACAGGAATAAATCCTAAAGCCACCCCTCCTGGGCACCTGGGAAGCTTCAGTAGCACCTTGGGGCCTCAGGAGAAGGGCTCCCGTGCATCCCTGATGAGCTTTCAGAGCACTCCTCTTCCTTTGTTAGTGGGGCAATGAGGCACAGCCCAGGCCAGTTCCTTCCTCTGAATCTTGCCAGACTTTGAGTCACAGCCTGGTCCCAACTCCTCCTTGTGCCACGGACCAAAGGGGGATCAGGGTGGGCCCCAGTGCCCTGACACTGGGAGCTGCCATGGGACATAGAGCAAGGCACCCCTGAGAGCTCAGAACCTGCAGCCTGGTCAGTTCAGGACAGCTCTGTCCCCTCCTGGTCCCTCTCCCCACCCCAGGGCAGCACCCCAGCACCAGGGCAGCCTTGCCAGTCCTGGCCAGCGAGCGAGAACGAAGGGATGCGAACAGGACTGAAATAAATTGGATGGGGCGAGGAGGAGTCTCTGTGGAAAGCCCAGGACAAGCTGGTCTGGTCAGCCCTCTCTCTGGGGGGTGTCCGTGGTGGGAGAGCTGGGCCAAAGTTCCCAGGAGCTCCGTCGAGCTCCAAAGCCCATCCACGGCCAAGCCCTGTGGGACCAGCGTCCCCCAAGAGGCTCGGGGTAGCGCTCGCACACGCTGCAGCCGAGCGTTCTCCTGGCACAGGCACGGCTCAGCAACACTGAGTAAACTTTGTTTAAAGGAGACAGCTGTGCAACTGGAATGAGCTACAAATGAGTGAGATTCCCAGTGACGTGTCTCCAGCTCTGCTGGAGTCTCCCACCGCCCACGGCGCAGCGCTCGGAGGGCTCTGTCCCCAAGGAGCAGCGTGCAGCAGAAATCTGGTTGGAGTTTTGGCAGGAGGTTTTAGCTCACAGGGTGCTCAGAAAAGGCTGCCCAGGGTCAGGGCTGGATGACACACGGTCACTGACCTCTGTCCCTGAGGCTCCCTTGGGATGCTGCACCCATGCAGAGCCATCCCGGAGGGAAGCGTTCTTCCAGAGAGTCAGGGTGGGACCTGGTGCGTGCCTGGAGCAGGAACTGCAGCCCACTGCCAGGGACAGGGGACCTGCAACTCCAGCTCAAGCTTTAAACACTGCTAAAAGGTGCCATCCTTTGAAATAGTCCTGAAAGCAAGTTAAGAATCATCCCTTGGGGTCGTTCTCCCACTTTTTGGACTTCAAAAGTTCATGGGCTTGGAGGACATGCCTGAGTGCTGCTCCCACCTCCAGCAGCTGGGAAGAGGTGGCAGATCATCTGCAGCAGCCAGGAGCTGGGACACAGCTGGGCAGCTGGATCCAGAGGAAAGGCTGAGCTTGGGACCCTGGGCCTGAGTAAGCTCCATGCCCAAACTGCTCCTGGATGAGATTCACCACTGAAACTCATGGCCAGTGCTTCTGGGGAAACTGAGCAACCCCAGGTGTTCCCTGGGAGGGGGCCTAGACACAGGCCAGGAAAGGAATCTTCTGACCACAAGATTCAAAAATGTCACTTGTTGATTTTTCATTGCAAGGCCAGAGCAGGAAGAGAATGGAAAAAGAGGAACACCTGCATTGTGAAAGGATGTAGTACAGCTGAAGGGACTGAGGAGCCTGGGGAGTGACACCAGGACAAGAGATCTAAGAGATGCAAAACCCTCTCTGATAGACAGAAGTCATGGGAAAACAAATATTGCTTGAGAGGCTGAGGGGAGGATGTGGCAGAAAAATGCCCAATATTTGGTTTTTTGGAGCTCTGGGAGACTCTTGAGCAGCCAAGGGAGTGTGAGAGCCCTGGCAGGTCTGACAGGACCCAGCAGAGGAGCTGCTCCTGCAATCCTGGAGTTTCAGGGAGGAGCTTCCTTGAGCTTCCAGGAGAGGAGACAGGGGTTAACCAGCGTGTTGGGGAGAAGAGAACCTGGGGGAGCACAGTGTGCCTGTGGGTGTGTTTAAATGAGTTCAGCTCAAGAGATTCCTGAGATTGTGCCATTATCTCTCACAACAAGGGATGGGGACTGACCCAAAGGCAGGGAGAGACTCGGGCTCCAGCCAGCACTGGTGCCTGGGAAGGGAGAGGCACCAACCCCGGGTACTGTGCCCATTCCAGCCTATAAAAGGCTCTTTGCGTGTCAGAAACAGAATTGACTTCCACTCCTGACAGCTCCTAAGCTCCAATGTCTCCTAATAAACTCCATATCTTTATGCAAAGATGTTGCTTCATATATACAAGATATGCAGAAGGATGAGGCTTGGAGCCAGGCTAAACCTCCAGGATGAGGAGTGCCTTTGTGTGCTGGAGCTTTGGGAAACATCTCCACCCTGATGGCAGGGAGCCTGGAAAAGGCCAGCCTTCTCCCTGGGGCAGGAGTTTTCAGAGCAACCAGGCACGGCAGAGTGAGTGCTCACTCCAGCAGCAGGTGGTTGGGAATAACTTGTTGCCCCCAGGGAAGCTCCAGATGGACATTGTGTGGCCAGAGTCCCTGCAGAACTACTGAGAAGAGACCCACCCTCAGAGAGGGGTGGCAGAATCACCAATGACCCCAAAGTGCCACCAAGAGTGACTGTGCTGGCAGAGAGGCCTGGACACCCCAGAAGAGCTCAGAGCTCTTCCCCACAACGTTCCTCTTCCCCAGCCCTGCCACACCTGGTATTTGTGCAGCTTTCCTCTCAACTGTCCTGCCTTTATCCCTCATGAGTTCCTGTCCTCTGTGCCACAGGGACACTACTTCTCCTGGTGGCTAGGTACCAGCACAAAAAAAACATAGCTACTGTCCCCTCTTCCCTTTGATTTCCTTCCAAAAATAAACAGTAGTATGTCAAAGCAGGACAGCATGAAAGATAAAGGAAAGATGAGCCCTGGACACCTGGGATCACTCCCTGACAGCCTGTTTTAGTTTCCATTTTCACAGCTGTAAGATGAGGCAGTGACATCTTTCTGCTTTGGATCCTCACAGCCCTGGACAGAGATGGAGGCTGGTGGCATCTCCAGGGGATTTTGCATTTGTGCCTGGCCCTGCTGCCTCTGTCCTGGACACGCACAGGAACAAGACCTCGTGGTCACTAGCTTTTCCTACGAGTGTCACAAGTGCCACCAGGTGCCAGGGTCCCTCCCTCCATGCACTCCACCAGCCTGTGGTTGGTGTAAAGTTGGTTCAGTCTGTGGTTCAGATGGGAACAACCAGAGGATAAAATGCCACTGCAGAACCATTCAAGGTCAACATGATGAGCTTGCCAGAAGGGAAACCAAGCCCTTGGGCAACCACAAGAGGTTGGAAGCACCCCCCATACAGCTGATGTGCAGGAACCACGTTGTTCCTTACCCTCTGACTGCCCTGTGGGGGATCAGCCCTGCTGTGAGGATCTGGGCTGGAAACAGCCCCCAGCCACTGCCCTGTCACCTGAACAGCCCCAGCTGTCACTGACCCACTCACCCAGCCCGGCTGGAGTCCTTGTTGGCCTTAAATACACTTTGGAGACACTGGATAACACTGTGAGTTTTGCAAAACACAAATAGGGTGATTTAAGTGTCCAAAGGGTTCCCCATCACCACTGCTGGAGCACATCTCACCGCTCAGTGCCACCAGACATGGGACACTTGAGTAGGACATGATGTGCCAGCTTCCTGAAGAGCCCCCAGCAGAGCACACCAAGGCCAAGGAGAGACTGTCACTCCTCAGCCATGGCCCTGCTGCCCTCTGGTGCTGCCAGCCACTGCTCATGGCCCCTGCCAATGTGTGTATCTGACCCCAGGCCGTGTGCTCCCCTGTTGACAGGCTGTGACCCATTGCACAGGCACATCCCAGGGCTCCTCTGCACCACCACCCCCTACAGGGGACACCCTGAGAAGCCCTGGCTCGGGTCAGGGAATGGCATTCCATCTACAGGGACATTCCTGCTGGAGAACACAGCTCCTCCTCAGTGCTCTGATCCCCATCCAGGCACCAGCCCTTCCTCCACACCCACTTGCATTCACTCCACCTCCTCACCCAAGTCCCTGCTCCCTCTGGCTGGCACCAGCTGCAGCCCTGCATCCACCTGGAGGACAATTTTCAGCTGCTGGATGATGAATCTTCTCTGGATGAGCCATGGGACCCAGTTTGGCTCCCTACAGCTGCCCTGCCTGCACCTCTCCAGGGGTTTTGGTCCTCTGCAAGCATTAGCAAAAGGAGCACTCCACTGCTGGGCAGTGCACCACTGGCAGCCTGGCTGAGCAGTGACCCATTGACAGACACATTCATAGCCCTGCTCTGTCCCAGAGTCACCTGCTCTACCTCAGGATCCCTGATAAAACCACAGCTCCCCACTCCTGCTCCTCTTCCTCCTGCCAGGCAGAGCTGCCTTTGCCCTGGGGCTTATTGAGCCCAGCAGCTCCCCACCCCAGCCACACTTCCCCACTTCCCACGGTCCTAAAACTGCACACAGCAGCTGGCAGTGGACAGATCTGCTGTTGTTCAGTGCCACAGACCCTCTTTTCCCTGCCTGGCTGCTCCCAGCCCCCGGGGTCAGCACAGGAGCTGTGGTCAGCTCGGCTGGCCATGCCCACCCTGCTGGGCTGGCCATGGGCAGGGCAGCTGGGGCCAGCAGGAACCCTCTGGAGCTGTGAGATGTGCTTGCTGGCAGCCAGCAGACAAAATGTCCTCAAATCTGCAGTCCCCGGGGAAAAGAACTGCTCTCCATCCGCTGGGACGGCCGGGGGCCTCTGCGCCAGCCCACTGTGACCTCTGCTCATGGCCTTGTCCCGAGGTCTCCTGACACCAAAAGGCAACGAGCACAACCCAGTGTGGAAGAGTAAACACAGCCTGTGATACCCAATTTGGGCTGGGAAGGGCTGGGACACTTTGGGACACTTTGGGTGGATTTCACAAGCCTTTAGATAATTTATCCAGGGGCACTGGGGTTAGGGCTCTGGGCACTGTCCCAGGCGCCAGGGTGAGCTGGCTCTGCTGCTGTCCCAGGCAGGGAGGTGACACAGCTCTTCCGTCAGTCCCTCCCAAGCTGAGAAGGTGATCCAGCAGGACAGACCAAAGGTGCCCTGGAGCTGCAGGGGTCAGGTGTGAGCAGGAGAGCCACAGAGGCAGCAGGCAGACGCTGACATCCCAGGAATGAGGCCTGGGAGCCCTTCCACTGCTGGGCATGGGGCAGGTGGCTCAGCCCAGCCCCAGCTGCTCTGTGCTTGGGTGAGGAGCTGATGCTCAACCACTGCTGCACCACAACTTATCAGACTCTGGGTTCACTTTTGGGGAGGAATTGTTGGCCGTGGTGGGCCCCCATCCCTCTGTCACCGTGGGCATCCCTGGGCTGGCTCAGGCAGGCGAGGCAGGACAAGGGCAGCCCCGATGATCTCCCCATCTCACAGCACCACCTGTAAAATGTGTTCTTTCTGAGCACCCCCAGAGATTTTCTTTTGCAAACCCTTCCAGATAAACCCAACTTATTTAGCTGGTAATATATAAACAGTTTATCAGCTTTGCGCATTTGCAGTGCAGAGGGATGGATGTTGTTCTTGGAATTCTGTTTGGTCATAATATTTAGAAGAGGGCTCTGATAGCAAAGATAAGCAGCTCGCCCACAGCAGATGGCTCGTGAGACACTCAGCGGAGCCAACATTCTGTGGGGAATGAATAAACTTGTAATGCAAGTTGTTTGTAAGTGGTTTTAGCTAAATGTCACATGTAAGACTGCACAGACATGCTCTGTCCAAGGTGTTTGAATTTATAGGAGCGAGGATTCAAAGGCGGGGGCCAAATTTGCTTTTAAACTTCCTTAAACAAATGTACAGAGGATAAAATACCTCTGGATTTGCTCTTGGAGCAGGGGTGTGAGTGAGACGCGTGCAGACACAGCCCACCCCTCCCAGCAGGTCCTGGCCAAGGGGCTGTGCCTGCCACCGTGCCCAGCCTGGGCTGAGACAGGGCACCCTGACCCCATGGGGCCCCCCTGGCACACATCCACTTTATGAATGGCCTGTGCTGTGGCTGGCTCATTCACCTTCCCCCAGAAGGGAAGCAGGGAAACGCTTTCTTCCCAGTGAGAGCACAGGGAGCTCCTTTATCCTCTTCGCCTGCGTGACGAGGCTGGGAATGGGTCCCAGGGAAGCTCTGGACATTCACTCACATCCAGAGCATCCCAGATCTGAGCTCCTCCAGGGCAGTGTCTGGCCCTCAGTGGGGAGGTGCTGGGCAAAGGAGATGCCAAGGGCAGTGAGCTCACAGAGGCAGCTGAAGGTGTTGACACCATCCTCACTCACAGGGGTCTGTGCTCTGTGTGCTCTGGGTGCTTTCAGTGCAGGGTTTGGGCTCTGTGTGGAGCCTGGGGATGAGCAGTCCCTGCTCTGCCAGCCCCTCTGGGAGCTCTCTGGGTTGCTCTGCCCATTTCACCTGCTCTGGCCCTCCCGGCACAGTGACAAGTGCAGGAGCCAACAAAGGGTACAACTCACCCCACTTCTCCTGGTCACTGGGAGCAGTGGTGCTGTCCAGTGACTGCCCCCCCTCTGTACCCCAAAAACAGAGCTCTCCATGATGCCAGCCTGAGCACCTCAGCATCCAGAACCTCCCCTCAGCACAGCCTTCCTCCCCTGCCCACATTTTGGGATGCTGTTGAGCTGTGAGGAGTGCCAAACCCCAGCTCCAGGTGAGGAGCCACCTTGGGCAGTGCTGCCTTTCTGCTGGGAGAGGACGTGGGTGCAGAGCACAGCATTCCTGGGGTGGGGCAGGGGCAGCCCCACACCTGCCCTGAGGCTGAGCTCCCCTCCCTGCTGCAGGTGTAGGGCCAGGCCCCCGAGCACTGCAGCAGCACTGGTGTCCTGGAGCCACCACACACAGAAAAAGCCTCCCTGCCCCAGCCAGCTCTTCGTGGTGAGCCCCTGCCGCGGGGCTGTGCCTCTCATCAGTGCCCTGACACACTGAAAGGGCTCTTTTTGCTGCAGTCTGGGGGGAAAAGCACACAGAACAGGGTGTTACAACGTGTTCCTTCTAGTTTTTGCTCTAAGGGCTCCTGCACAACGGGCCAAGGTGGGCAGGCACTGCTCCCTGCAGTGTGGTGGAAAACCAGCCAGCACTGAGAGCATGAGCCTCCTCTCACGAGTCACCTCAACACCCAGAAGGGTCTCCAGGAGTGGCTACTCGGGATTCAGAGCATCCAAAAAAGGAAGGAGGCTGAAGCCAAGGAACATTTGTCTTGTCCTGTGTTGCATGAGTTAATGAACGTGGTGTTTCCAGCCCGCTCCATTCATCCAGCCTTCCCCCTCCAGGTACTAAAGAGTCACACAGGTCACATTGCTCTGGGATGTCCTCATGCCAGAGCTCCTTGGAAACTCTTTGTTTCCAAAGAGTCGCCCTCCTGCCCCAACATAATTGTCTTGGGCTTCTCTAAGTGCATCTCATAATTGTCTAGATTTATGAGGCCCCTACTGAAATGTTGAAGACAGCATTTAGAGTCCCTCAGTTCTTGTTCTGTTTAATCCATTCCCTTTTTTCCCTGGGTTGCGATTCCAGCTCAGCATGTGAAGCTCTGCCATTGCCAACAGGCTCTTTCATTTCCAAAATGAGGCAGTTCAACATCTCTGTGATTCTGTTCCTTTCCCTCTTGTGGTCTCTCTTCACCTTTTTTACAAGTTGTTTCATTGGCAGATTAAGTGCAGGCTGGGCACAGATCCCCATGCACAGTGAGCAGTGGGAATTAAATTCCTTTGGCTAGCAAGAGTGTCTGTCTGCTTGCCCTCAGGATGGGCCCAGTGTCCTGACACATTGAGAAAACTTCACCTTCTCTGAGGGCTTCTCAGTAGCATCAGTCCTACCACCTTTATCTCCACACTGTCTTCAGGGCATTCTCTGAAGGACAGATTCAGGCTGAAGGTCACAAATGTATTGATTTTGGTGAAAGGCTTGAACTTTGTCTTTACAGCCAGAGAAGTACCAAAGGCAACAAGTTGTGGGTACCCCAAGACTGGTATTTCACCCTGAGGTTCCCATGGAGTGCTTTCCCTTGGCACTATCTGATGGGTACATTCACTCAGGGTGTGAGGGATCCATGATCCTTTTCCAGAGAATGTTTAATTGCATTTATAGGAGCAATTTAGCTGAAGCAATGGGATCGATTCTCCTCTGAAATGAGAACTGGTAAAGGATGTCCCTATTCCTGATTCCTACTCATGCTTGTTTCTTCTGCAGTCAGTCCTGCTGCTGCAGTCCCCCTCTCTAGAGCAGAGGGGTCTGCCCATCCCTCTCTGGCCCTTCAGCCACACCAAAACCCTCCCCAGCTGCAGCAAACGTGGCTGGGCAGAGGCACAGGCTCTTTTGGGACCTGTGGGTGAAGGCAGCTGCAGCTTTGGGCTGTGTGCAGAGGACACTGCCCCAGGAGGTGGCACTCGGGGAGCCCAGTCCCTGCTGCTCCAGGAACAGGATGGTGAGCTCTGAGCAGCACAAGCAGCAGAAGCTGAAGCTGAGCAGATCTCAGCTGTCCCCTCCCCTGTCCCAGGAGGGTCCCTCTGCAGATGGGGTCCTTCAGAGCCCTGCCAGCAGCTCTTGCTCTCCATTGAGATGCAGACATCGAACAATCCCTCTCTAATTGGCATTGTTTGCTAAAATTAAACCCCCACTCAATGAAACACAGCCAGAAAGACACAGCTCCCCCAGGGCTTGGGCCCTCCCTGTCCCTCAGACCGCTGCCCTCGAGCTTGGCCATGATCCCACTGCGGGAATGCCCGGGCTGGTGGTGGTGGCTTGGGCAGGGACAGTCCCTCGTTAGTGGGATGAACCCTTGGACACTGGGCACAGGTTCCCCAGGTGCCCACACGTGGGACAGCTGTCCTGGCAAGAGGCTGTGAGCACCCAGCAGCCCCTCCCTGCCCAGGGAGTGTCCCTGGGCTTTGGGGCCATCCAGGCCATCACATTCCCCCGTAAGAGCAGGGTCCCAGGCAACCAGCACAGAGACACTCCTCTCCAAACCAGGGCAGGAAGGCAGATAGCAAACTTTGCATGCTGAATTTTCTGAAACTAACTATAAATGGTAAAAACTCAAAGTCTTGCTTTCTCTGGAGGTTTTCAAGCAAAATAACCCCAAGAACGGCAGCTTTGACTTTTATTCGGATGAGAAAACATTCTTTTATTTTGACATCATCTTTGTCCGTTTTTATCATAGGGATGAAGTATCTTTTATCTGGACACAATGCATCAAGTTGCAGAGTGAGTCATAAAGTGAATCTATACCATGGAGCCAAGGTGCTGCTCTGGGCCGAGGGCTGGCAGTGTCCACATGTCACACTCAAGGTACAAGGCAATAAACAGCCATCCCTGCTCTTCAAGGAGCGGGGCCTGCTTTAGGAGAAGTGTCACTCCAGAGACATCCCCGTGAGCTGGGCATGGAGCTGAGTGAGCCTTTCTCACACCTACTCAATCCAGCAGGGGCGTGGGGTGTGTCGGTGTGCCGCGGATCCCTGACGCGCACTGGCACGGCGGGGGAGCTGCTGTGGGGTGATGCTCTGGCAGCCAGCACTCAGCAGGGTTTCCATCTGAGGCACACTCGGGCTCCCTGCCTTCAGTGTCGAACTCTCAGGGGATTCTCTGGGGGCTGGAAGGCCCCTGGGCCCATCTGTGCTGCTCCTTGCACACGCTGCAGAGATGTGCCAGGGATGCCAGGGGGCAGGAAACAGCCTCTCCTTTTCTGGATTGCTCCAGACTCGAGGGCCAGAGCCACCCTTAGTGACAATTGCGTCCCACGTTTGTTCACCTTTTTTAGGGGAGGGAAAGGGACGTGCACAAATCACTTCGGCTGTGCAGTCCTGCCATGGAGAGCCTGTCTGACCTTCCTGTGGGCAGCAGGGCACACCTCAGCTCCTGGAAGGGCCAGCTGAGGGTGAGGAGGAAGAGGGTCCCAAGACATTACAGTGCTTTGTATCCCTGGGATCTCTGCACCCATCCTTTGTCCACAGCACCCACAGGCAGGAGCACCTCACACTTCTGCTTCACAGAGAATGTTCCCAGCCAAGACTGTCCTTTAACTCCCCCAGAGCTCTCGTACCAGGCTCAGCAGCAAGAACAAAGTGCTGATCTGACCAGGTTGTTTGGCAGATACATCAAACCTGTGCCATGGGCAAGCCTTCAGACAAGCCCCTGGCTGCAGGACTAGGAGAGGCAGCAGAGCTTCCCAGAGCAGAGGAGGCTCTGTGCTGGGCACCAGCCACCCCTCCAAACACAAACACCTCCATGCCAGGGGACAGTGGTGTGGGACAGCCAGAGCTGTGCAGGAGGGGAGGTGGGCACTTACCTGCCCTGGGGGTGGCAGGAGGACCTTGCTGCTGGTGGTTGAGTGCAGCCTGGGGGTGGTACAGAACTGAAACTGTGCTCTCCACTCTTGTACCCACCCTGTGAAGATCCATTCTGCTTCCTTTCCCCTCCCAGACACCATCAGGAAAAGGCTCCTCTTCAAGGGACAGTCATTCTTCCTGGGATGGGAAATCACAGCTCAGCCCTGCTTGAGTTTCCCTGCCCAGATCTTTCCAGTAAACTTGCTGTCCCAGGAGGAGGATGTGGGCAAAAGGTGGGAAGAGGGCACCTCACCACCTCTCCCAAGCACTGATGATTTGGATCCTACAAGCCCAGGGCAGGAAGGAAAAAGATCTGCTCTTTGTCTCCATGTGCTGCTGCTTCCCTGGAAAACCCAACCATCAGTCACACAGCAGAGGAGCCCACAAGGAAACAAAATTTCTTGTTTTTAGCTGCAAGCTGATCCATCCAGCTGTCCCTGGGCTGGGGGCTCACAGGGCAGGAGTGGTTCAGCAATGGGTAGGTTGGGGTGGAAATGTGTTCTGATCTAACAGCTGTTTTGGGGGGTAGCTCTCCAGAGATGCCAGGGAACTGCCTTTGGCTGCTGAGTGAGAGGAGGAGTATGGAGAGCACGGGGAGCCAGAGCTGTGGGTGCTCCCCAAGGAGCCAGCAGTGAGCAGCAACATCTGCACTGACTGCAACCAGGACCCAGCTGAGCCCAGGACAGAGATTTCCTCCTGTCAGGGACACTAAACCAGGGATCTCTTGCACCTCTGGGGGACACAGCAGGACTCAGCTTTTACTCACTCTCTTCTAAGAGGGGTCTTCTTCTCCCTTTCCCACCCCCTCTCTCCTCTCCTCCAAAGCCCTTGGATTAAGATTCAAAGGTGAAAGCGCAGCAGGAAAAGCTTTGATACCAAGAGCCGGACCAGCCGAGGAATGTTACAGGATTTTTCCATGGCTGTTTCTTCTCAAGCATGCACACAAGCAGCAGCACTGGGTTATGCAACTCTGCCTCAGTGCCTTCAGCTGCTCCAGGCAGGGAGAAGCGGGCGTTATTTAGAGCACCCCCTCCTTAAATCAAGCTGAGAAATGGGGACTGGCACGAGCAGCAGGACTTGCAAACGACGTCGATTCCAAATGTTCCCACTAATTAGTACAACACAGCATCTTTCCAAGAACAAGGGAAACTCTGAAAGCCCGTGGCAGCACAACAGGCAGGCTGAGGGGAGCATGTGTCCTGAGGGTGGGTGGCCAAGCCCTTGTGGATGTGGCCTGGCTTGGCTCACAGCACAGCCTGAGCACGTGGCAGGGCTGGAAAACCACTCTGAAACGCACCCTTCAGTAGCCTGATACATTTGGATTTGGTTTCCCCGAGGAGGCAGCTCCTGTTAACCTTCCCACAGAGGCTCTCCTTCCAGCCCTGTGCTCCAGGAACAGCCACTGCCATCATTTGCTCCTGGGACCCTCAACAGCTGCAGGACACAGCCACGGTGCCACACGCACTGCAGGACACCTCATCCTGAGGATGGAACATAAGGGCATGCAGGGAAAGGCTCTTCACAGCTCCTTCCCACGTACCTGATGTTCAGAACCAGGCAAAAGTGTGTCCTTCAGCTTTGAATATCTTGACTTTCCTCCCTCTCCCTGAGGCTGGGTTGTGGGAGGCAGGGGCCTATCTGGATCTCTTATTTCTGGTGTTGTTGGTCTTCCCAAACTGCACGAGAGCCCAGTGATGTTTGTGAGCTCAGTGACCACCTCAGCTGGATGCCCTCTTCCAGTCAGGAGGGGCAGGAATCTGCTGAGTGCACCAAACACCTCCTCTCTGCAAACCCAGAGTCTGCCGAGGGTGCAGCCTGGCGTGGGTGTTTGGTGGAAGAACTGTGCCTGCAGCACTCTTCACTCTGCTCAGTAGCACTGACACCCCTCATGCTGGAAATGGTCCATGAGCATCTTGGAGTCATCCTGCTTGCAAACCTCCGGAGGGAACGCTGCCCACGCTCCTGCAGCTCCAGGAGCCCCGGGCAGGAGCGGGACTGTGGCTCCCGGGGGTTCCTGATATGGGACATGAGTTTGAGCAGCTTCTGGCCCAGGGGCAGAGCTCTGTGCCCGAGCACAGAGCTGTGCTGAGCACCTCAGGGTGGCAGGGGGCAGCTGAGGCAGGAGAGCTGGGCAGTGCAGCTTCCCTCAGCCCCCTGCAGCAATTCCCCATCATGTGGAATTCCTGTGCTGCTCTTGGCAAGGGAGAGATTTGGTGCAGGCACACACAGAGCAGCAAAACCACCCAGCAGCCTGCCTCCAGGTTTGGCTGCTCTGGAGGGATGGGCATGCAGGGTGTCTGTTTTTATCTGATTTATCTGTTTTTATCTGGGTTAGGATGCCTGTGGTGCTCAGACAGGGCAGCAGAGCCCAGCCTGGTGCTCCCAGCCAGCCCAGTCTGCTGGGGACTGCACCACGCTGGCTTGGTTTGTTTTTAGTTCCTCCTGGTCACTCGGGAGGAGGCTGGAGCTGCTCCCTTCGGTGCAGCACAGGGAAAGGATCAGCTCTGGCAGTGGGGAGCCAGGCCAGCGTGCGCCTGGGGACCGGGCAGAGACAGCCTGGGCACACACAGGAGGCCAGGATCCTCATCCCCTCCAGGGAAACTCGGTGTTTGCTTTGCATCTGCTGGGAGAGAGGCTCGAAAACCATCCAGGGGTACCTGTGCTCAGCACGGTGAGGGAGAGGCTCCCCGAGCGCTGGCTGCTGCCCTTGGGGCTGTCACACACCTGGACCGTGCCCAGGTGTGCTGTGGGCAGAGCTGCTGGGGTTTTTTGCCAGCTACAGCCGCTGACCCTAACTCAGTGCTGGCTCTGGACCACCTGCCTCAGCAGAACTGGTGGAGAAAGGACTCAAAAACAAGCCAGGGAGAAAACATGGAGAGAGGTGACCTGTTGGGGGAACACTGGTGATTCAGTTCCTTTCCTCAGGACCGAGACTGATGAGAGAGAGAGAACGTGTTTTTGTGTTCAGGCTTAGGATGTTTATTTTTCCTTATCTATATTACATATTTACACACTACAAGGAGTTATGTACACTGGGCTAACAAGGTGCAAAATGGCTGCAGAAGTATCTCTTCAAGAGAAAAAGTATTCAAGAAGTATCTCACTTCTTTTAAGTGTCAACCCACCCAATAATGAAATGCCAATTAACTTATTTTCATTATTAACCCAATAACTATACACACGTGTCCTGCAATGCAGATCCTTTCATCCAATCCCTAATTATTACCCAAAAACCCTGGAAGAAGAAGGAAAAGAAGGATAAAGGGACAATGCCCTAAATCCTCCATGTTGTCTTTTATGCAGCTTAAACCCTAAACTCTAACTTTCTCACCCAGTGACTTAATATAATTCTATTTCACACACTCACATTCTCTGTTTGTCTACTTAGCTTTTTCCAGGGTTTTAGGTTAAACTCAGTGTTCTCTTGAGAGTCAGAGCCTGTCAGCACAGATGAGGAAATATTTCCTGTGCCTCTGGCTCCTACAGTGAACCACCTTTGGGCACGTGGCAGGAGCCCCTGGGCTGTGATGCACATTTTCAGGTGGGCACTGCTCACCCTAAAAATGGTGTGGCAGAGTCTGTCCCAAGCAGAGGGGAGGTCACCCAGCACACACTGTGCCCCAGCCGTGAGTGAAGGCTTCTCCCCAGCACAAGGAAGGGAAAGTGTGTTCCCACACCTCTCAGGAAAGCACAACACCAGGCAGCTCAGAACGATCTGGGGTCTCCAGCAGGACCCTGGTGCTGAGTGAGAGTGAGCAGCACTAGCTGGGATCCAGGGGGGTTCAGCACAGGGCAAAGTTTACTCTGCCACTCCCAGGCACACAAATACTGCAGCCTGTCCACACAAATACTGTCCAGGGAGCAGGGGCAAAACGTGGTCTGAAAAATTTAGGATAGTGGAGGAAGGAGAAGCAGCAGAGTGCTCAGGGTGCTGCAAAGCCCCAGAGCGTTCTGCAGACACAGCACTGATGCTCTGCCAGGCGCCAAGCGGTGCTGGCCAGGAGCTCTGAGAGAGGTGGGATGGAAAAAGCATTTCAGGGAGGCTCAGGTAGCTTCTGCATCACCTCCTAGATGTGATGGCCCTTGAAAAGTCGTCTCCTCTTCCCAACACACCCTGCTCTGGGCCAGCCTGAGGGAGGAACAGAGAAAGCTGAAACCCCACCGAAATCGCAGGAGGTCCCTTGTGGTTCCTGGCTCGAGCTGATGAGGATCCATTTCAGCTGAATGCAGGATTATCTTGACAGCTTGAAAGCTATTCTTAACCACAGCTCGTGCCCAACGCCCCACACAGCTGGGGGAGGCACCGTAAATCAGCGCTCGGCGGACACGGGAAACCAAATAAGTGAGAGCAGATAAGAGGCCATAACAGAGGTGTGACACACTTTGACAAACACCTCCAAGATGGCAATTCCTGACCTCAATATTGCCATGAGTCACTGGGGAAGGCAAAGATCTGGATTAATGGATGGTTCAGTGGGCTTGGCCTTGCTACCACATCCTGCAGCACCTCACAATTCCTGCTGGAGTTAAGGGCTGCTGGGCTGATGGACAAGAGCTGTGGTGCCAGAGCCAGAGAGGCTTCTGGGGCCAGAGTCAACTCATCTGAGACTGAGAAGAAACAACAACTCCAAGAAATGGGACAGGAGAGCTGCAGGCAGAGTGTAGGTTATTCCCAAGACACCTTCTAGGCAGCAATGGGAATCTCAGGGTAGACCCCAAACCTTCCTGATGACCACCCAGAGGTGGCAGACCTACATCAGCTCAGTGGCAAACAAGTCCCTCATCCCATTCCTTGTTTCAGCCTGACTCTTCCTAACACGGAGCTTTTCCACAGCCCCATCCCTCAGGCAGAAGCAAAACGCTGCTGATAATGCAGGAGGAGCAGTGGCTCTGCTCTTCAGGGGCTGCAAGGAAGGAGAGGAGGAGAAAACAGGCAAACCCTGACCCCTCACAGAATGTTTGATCCTGTTTTCCCTCCTTCTAGGAGGGAAAATCCCTACCATGATTCCCTTCCCACCTCTGCACCTCTGGGCACAAGAGAGGAGGGGGCAGGAAAAAGCCTGGTGGGAAAGCAGAGTAGGTGCAGCATTCTGATGGAAAACTGACTAGGATGTGGGATTGGGGAGCAGCTGGAAACTTGGAATCCTCAGGGAACCACTGCAAACCCTGCAGAGACACCCTCACGCCCCTCAGGAATTAAGGATGTACCTTGTGTGAGGAGCCCAGGTGCACCCAGGAAGAAATTGTCCCCCATCATGGGATCTATAAAGCTACAGAACTCCCAGTGTGCCATTTCAGGAGGCAAAAATGTGTTTGTGTGCCCAGGGCTGCCCATGCAATGAGCTGCAGGGTTTGCCTGTGGGTGTGGATGATGAGGATTGTATTTTCCTCACCTCACTGGAAGCAGCCCTGTCAGCAGCAGTGCCTGGGCTGGGGACAGCTCTGATGGGCACTGCTGACAACAGCGAGGAAGTCCCAGCCTTGGCAGGGCCAGCCCTCCCTCAGGTCAGCTCAGGACCAGCCCTACAAACCAGAAATGGCCTTTGGATGGTGAGTTTTGAAGGTGCCAGCATCTAACTCCTCAGCTTCTCCTAGCTTTTGCCTTCTTGCCAGTCCTCTTGCTTTACAGACAGGACATATCACTTCTTCTAACTGCTCGAGGACTGCCTGGCCAGGACCTGCCTGAGGGTTTGGCCATTAATAACAGACGTAGTTCCATATCTCAACCAGTGTCCACCTCCCTCCCTCACAGCTCCCTCCCTTTCAGGTGAGTCTCTGCCAGAAAAGATTTGGGATCTGTGGCAAGCTCTGGAGAGTCTTTGGCCTCCTCCACTGATCTCCAACCCCAACAGAGTGACTATTTGCTTGCTCAGTGCAAGTTTATCCTGGAACCCTTCACTGATACTCAGCCACATTCGTCACTTGAGTCTCTGCAGACCCTCTGCCAGTTCAGGTGGGGTTTCTTTCTGAGCCCTTTCCCCCCAGCTCTCAGCTCTGCTCGGGCCAGCCCTGAGAGATGCCTGGCTCCACGCCACACATCAAGGGCTGGTATCAGATCTGGAGCACTGAGTCTCTTTTTTATGGGGATAAGTTTGGCAGCAGCAGGTCCACTCTAGCTGACTGCTAAAAGCTCTCCTCCCGTCTGGTGTTCCCAGCCATTCACTGCACCAGGATGCCAGAGCGAGCCAGAGGCACCTCCTGGGGACATTTCACTCCAGACCATGATCTTTGACCCCATGTGAGAAGAGCAGCCCTCCACATCCTGCACCAGCAGGACGCATCCTACTGCAAGCTCCAGGTCCTGCCCATGCCCTTCTCCTCCTCGCTGGCGTTCAGGCTATGTGGGAGCTGCTCTCTTCTGGAGATCAATGAAATCAGCATATTCATTCTTATTTTGGAAATGCAAGCTTGGTACTCATAGCTTCAGAAAGTTATATCAGCACATGGAGATGTCCTGCTGGAGGAATGTTCTCTTCACCTTTCTTGTTTAATGTTCCAAGGAAATTTTTATTTTTTTTTTAATCAGTACTAAAATCAGACAAAAGCCACACTGTGCTGCAGTGCTGGAAGTACATCCCAATAATTCAGAGTAAAATACCATACAAGACAGGAGTACTCACTCCCCAAACAGCCATTTAAGCAAAAGAAATTCCTGGTTAAACTCTAAAAGACCTGGCCAATGCTAAGGATACACTCAGTTCCAGATGAGCCCGCTGGTACCTTAACACACTCCTAAACAAGTGGCTGAGAAAGCATTTAAAGGATTAATGGCCTCTTTCTGATCCTTTATCCACTGCCTGTGGTGGGGGGGTGGAACTAGAGGGTCTTTAAGGTCCCTTCCAGCCCAGTGTGTGTAAGGGATGAACTCCCCTTAGATTCTGTCTCCTCAGGGAGGGGTGCCCTGTCCACATGGCCCACAAGCTTGGACAGATACATTTTGGAGAGTTCTGGGGTAGAGCTGGCCAAGAGACAGCCCTGGACTCGTGCTTGGAGCAGGCTGGTGGCCCAGTATGAAGAATCACAGAATAGAATCACAGAATCATGGAATCTCCTGAGTGGGAAGAGACCCACAGGGATGACCCAGAGCAGCTCCAGGCCCTGCCCAGGCCCCCAACAATCCCACCCTGAGCATCCCTGGAGCACTGTCCAAGCTCTCCTGGAGCTCTGGCAGCCTGGTTCCCATTCCTTGGGGAGCCTGGGCAGTGCCAGCACCTCTGGGGAGAGAACCTTTCCCTAAATCCAGCCCAAACCTCCCCTGGCACAGCTCCAGCCTGGGGTTCTGTCCCTGTCCCAGAGGTTGGAGCTGCCCCTTGGGAGGAGCTGCAGCCCCTGGGGAGCTCTGCCCTCCTCTCCTCTGCTCCAGCTGAACAAGCCCAGCTCCCTCAGCCTCCAAACCCTTCACCATCTTCATCACCACCCCATGCCTGGTGACTCCACAGTGTCAGCCTGCTCTGCCCAGGTGCTTTTAATGACCCGAACGGCCTCTTGGTGACAGCCCTGGCTGCTCTGGGCAGCCACCCCCAGCCTCCAGCAGCCGTGGTGGAGCAGCAAGGGTTCCCCCATGGCCCAAGGGTGCCATCACTGCCTCCTGCCAGGGGCTGCACTGAGCTGTCCCAGGAGTCAGGGATGGGCTGGGAAGCACGTTCCCAGCTCTGTGCATGGAGCAGGGCGTGCTGGCCCATCGGAAGGGCTGGCCCACGTGTGATTCCTGCTGGTGTTTTGTCTCCCGAGGGGTCAGGCAGCCCCAGGAGCTGTCAGGAGCTCTCCGTGCCAGCAGGCTCCGTGTGAGGCCACAGCGTGCTTGCACAGCACAACAGAAAGTGATTTTACACTTGACAACAATGAGGCATTCTTGTGCTTATAACAACAACATGCTCTCTGGAGTGGCTGCCTTTTGGAAAAGCCCTTAAATCCATGGGTCCCATCCCACTCTCCCAAGGGGTGCGGGTGACAATCTGCCTGTGCTCTGCTGCTGCCTGGGGGGATGTTCTGGGCACAGCTGCTCAGGGGACACCCCAAGCTGCACGGGAGGAAGGAGGGTGGGAGCACAAGCCAAGAGCTGTGGCTTCAGCTTGCTGATGGGGCAAGGAGAGGGCTGTGGGAATGGGAGGAGGATGAGTTGCAGCAAGGCAAGCCCTGGACTCAGGGATCCCCACCCAGGTCAGGGCACGGGGAAAGGTCTCAGGGCTGTCCCTGCAGGGCCAGGTGCAGCCTGGCACGCTGTCCCTCACCACACAGCAGTGTCACCAGAGGCAGGAGGGGGCTCCTTGTACCGGGTGGGCACTGTCCCTGCAGCCACCTGGGACACGGCCCTAAAGCAGCGCTGTGGGCTCAACCCGGAGTGCTGTGAGTGCAAACCACACTGTGCTGCCTTTCAAAGAAATTTGGGAGTGTTTCATTTTCTCTCCCCTTCCAGTATGACCACAGAGCTCCACAGACCTTCTGAAGGAGGAGCTGGATGTGTTTGCTGTCCTTCAAAGCAATCTCCACCATTGGAAACATCACTGGAAAGCTGATTTGGCAGAATTTCATTGTGAGCTGCCAGTCTGGAAATGACAGGTGTATTTGGCAACCTCTTGTGCAGCTGTGCATGGTTCCCACCTTCCAGGAAACACACCCTGGGGAGCACTGGTGAGAGAGCCAGGCACCACCAGAAACTCATCCAGAACAAAAGCTCAACGCAACCTAAGAGCCATTCCAAATATTTGTTAAAGCGAGAAGAAATTACACACAAGGAATTTCAGTCAGAATCAAACTGTACATCATCATTTCTCACCATCCCTTTAAAGCTCTGCTGGTTTCCAACTGCAAAATGCCACTGATAAACCACTTGCACTCAAACAAAGCCACCTGGCCTGGATCCTGACACTTGCATTCACTTGACTGATTCATTCCCCCCAAGAACAGACCTTTTTCTGTACAAATCAGCCATTTCTTGTTCAGCAGAAAAGCTCCTGGACTGAGAGGCAGAGGAGGAAGAGGAGGTTGAGGATCAAACCCTGCAGCCCAGGAAGAGAGGATCTCTCAGCTGGTGCCCTGGCTGGATGTGGCAGGGCCTCTGTTCCCTGTCCCTCCCAGGGCTGTGCCCAGGGGCACACAGGGCTGCTGCAGCCCTGGGGGAAGGCTGAGTGCTAGCAGAGGGTCCAGGGGGCTCCAAGCATCAGGGCAGGGTCCTGAGCATCTCACTCTCTGCCCAGGAAAATGAAACCCATGACACACCGTGCTGCTGGGTGTGGAGAAGGGCTGGGGGTCTCACAGCCTTCCCACAGCTGGGGAAAGCCTGCCTGCAGTGCTGGGGATGCCACACTCTCCCTGCCAGGGTCACAGGGCTCCTGGCTTGTGTGGAACCTGCTGACTGTCCTGCACTGCCCAGCACAGGCAGTGCCATGGCTGGAGCCATGTTCCTGGGGACAGAACCTGTTCCAAAAACACCTCTCCATTCCTGGGGACAGAGCCTGGGGACAGAGCCTGTTCCAAAACACCTCTCCATTCCTGGGGACAGAGCCTGGGGACAGAGCCCGTTCCAAAACACCTCTCCATTCCTGGGGACAGAGCCTGGGGACAGAGCCTGTTCCAAAAACACCTCTCCATTCCTGGGGACAGAGCCTGGGGGCACAGCCCATTCCAAAATACCCCTCCATCCTCGTGCTGCTAGATCCTGCTCTGCTCAGGCATTTGCCAAAGACAAAGGAATGTTTGGACAAGGCTCTCAGGCACCAGCTGGGACTCTTGTGACAGTCCTGTGGAGGGTCAGAAGTTGGGCATCGATGACCCTTGTGGGTCCCCTTCCAGCTGGGGATATTCTGCAGTTCTGTGATTCTCTGAAATGCTTGCTGTTGGTGTTTGCACTCATTCAGACAAGAGGCTGTGGAGGTCTGTGTGTGTCAGAGCTGCCCAGCAGAACGAGGGATGAGCTCATGGGGACTGCCATGACATCGCAGGGCACAGCACCCCAGCACCCCAGTGGTGCACGGGGGTTGGAAATGTCTGTACATGACAGAACCTTCCTGCACGGAACTGAAAACATTTATTCTGGAAGGGTCTGGATGCTCGTGGCTAAAAGCAATAAATACGGATTTAATTTCATAGTTAATACCCTGTCCAGGGTAAAATGCTCATTTTTAATATCGTTGCCTGCGATCTGACATTACCAACGAGATGTTGCAATGCAATCTCTGAGTCATTGCGCAGCAGATAATGGTATTTTCTTGAGTTCAATCTGGAGGAGTTGGCCCCATTTATCAAGCTTGAAAAAACGATGCCAGAGAGTCTGCCAGAGAGTCTGTCTGGCCTGAGCTGCGCACGAGTTACGTGACCCAGGGCTGAGAGGAGAGGGGGAGAGAGGGAGCAGACCTGGGTGTCACCATGGGGGATCTCCTGGGATGTGTCCCACTCTCTCCTTCCTTAGGGTCAGCCAAGAGTTTGGGGTGTGAGGGAGTCAGGAGTGACCATGTCGCTCCAGCCTTTGCTTTGAGGCTGCCCCAAGGGAGCTGCTGTCCCACACATGACCAGGCAGAGCTGACATTTGGGGTCTGGGCAGTGCCTGTGACGTGGAGGAAGTGCCCAGTGTGAGAGGATCCCTCAAGTCTGTCCACCACCATTGCTGCTGAGCCCAGGGCCAGTGGTGGGGACAACACTTGGCAAGGTGGCTGAGGAAGGAATGTCCATCATGGACAGGTCAATAAAATCTCCCAGGTAGGGACTGGGGCAGGGAAGCTGTGAGGAAACATCCTCAAAGAAATCCTGCCCTTATGAGTGTGTGTACATCTTGTAGGTCTCTCACGGGAGGAAGCAGAAGAGGAGAAGGATGGGAGCTGGAGGAGAAACCTGCCTGGGCTGCCTTGGGCTCTGGGAGTGTTAAAGGAGCTGGAAAATTCTGGAGAAAACCAGAAGCAACCCAAGGAATATTGGGCTTTATTTTCTGTAGGCAAGCGGGAGCTTCTCAGTATGGGAGAGAGGAGTCCTCTCTGGCAGAGCTCCTTCCTCTGGCAGGCAGAGGCCAGGTTCTGCACAGAAATATCACTTTTAACACTCGGCACCACTGACCCGCTGGGCCAGCTCACCTGGGGCTGCAGCAGCTTTGCTTTCAGCAGAAAGGCTTTAACTCAAGACTGGGCACCTCATGGTAAAATGAACGCTTTTTATTGACCAGACGTGGCAGACACGATGCAAGAGCAGCAGATGAAATCCCCTGGCCTGCTATGCAGAGGTCAGAGATGATCTTTTCTGTCCTTGAAAGCCAGTAAATGGTGCTGCAGACACTTCATGTGTGAATGAAGGACTGACTCATGAGAACAAGAGATGATAACTCCTTCAATGCTCCGTCCAGAGGCAGAGCTGTCAGGTGGCTGAGCCTGGAGGAAAGTGTGGGGTTCACCAAGGCTCCCCCAGCCACAGGGTCCTGCCCAGGGGCTGCACAGGCAGGGCCTGTGCTGAGATCTCCTCCTCTGCTCACCTGGAGATCTGTGGATCAGCAGAGATCCAACCCATGGTGTCAGTGGCCAGTCCTCTCTCCTGCTCCTCACAGTGTTCTGTGGGTTTGGGGTAGGGAGCTCCCTGTCCAGATGAATCTGCAGCCACCTGCCTTGTCATGTTTTTGCCTGCCTTCTCCTGCCTTCTCCTTCCTTCTCCTGCCTTCTCCTTCCTTCTCCTGCCTTCTCCATCCTTCTCCTGCCTTCTCCATCTTTCTCCTGCCTTCTCCTTCCTTCTCCTGCCTTCTTCCTTCTCCTGCCTTCTCCTTCCTTCTCCTGCCTTCTTCCTTCTCCTGCCTTCTCCTTCCTTCTCCTGCCTTCTTCCTTCTCCTGCCTTCTCCTTCTTTCTCCTGCCTTCTTCCTTCTCCTGCCTTCTTCCTTCTCCTGCCTTCTCCTGCCTTCTCCTGCCTTCTCCTTCCTTTTCCTTCCTTCCTTCTCCTGCCTTCCCTTGCCATCCAGCATAAGCTGCCCTACAAGATCTCCCTGTTTTTCTGTGGATAAAAGCTCCAGTCAGGCACTGCTGGGGTTGGGGGTGAGGGTGTCCCAGGACAGGAGTGCAGCCACACGTTGGGTGACCCACAGGAGATATTCCAGCTGTGGCCATCCTCCCCAGAATGAGTCACCACTGCTTCCTCTAATGCTTCTCAATGAAATGTGATATTTTGGACATCAAATGCATAATTTCAAAGAGAAACTTAATTTTCCTACAAAAACACAAACAAACAAAAAAGGGAAATTTTATTTCCAATGAAATTTGAAAAACCTCAAAGTGATTGAAGAATTTTGGACTTTAATTGCCAAGTGCAGAAACTTGGAGAATAAAAAAAAAATAAATTTGGATTTAATGTCTCAATTTTCAGTTGTTAAAGAGGGATAATGCCATCTTAAAGCTGCCGGATTTCAGACAAGCCTCAGGTTATTCAAATTAATATATATAGTGACAAAAAGCATTTCAAGAAAACAATTTTTCTCAGGAACAATTTCCATTTCCCAGTTCTGTGACCCTAAAATGCATGCCAAAAGTCTCTAAGAGTGCTTTAGTTTATTTAACTGAAAAGCAAAATGACAATAAAGCGAATATTTAAAGTGAAGCTCTGTTCTGAAAATACATCTACTTAATCCTAAAATGATTCAGTTTCACAGAGCTGGAAACAATTATGAATCAAATCAATTGGGAGAAGGAATTTAATCAGAAAAATGTGAATGCTAAGTGGGAATTGTTGAAAAACATTTTACGCGTTGCCCCAAAACCACAATCCCACAATTGAGAAAGAAGGCAACGTTGGTTAAAAAAATAGACAACTCTGGCTCGTGAGGGAAGTGAAGACAACAGTGAAAAATAAGAAAACCATATATAACTTAAGAAAGTGGAAACTGATAATAATGAATGAGAAGTGAGAAGCTGTAGAAAGCTGATAAGAAAAGCCAAGAGCCGAGGACAACGTGCGGGCTGCAAATCTGAGCGAAGAAGCAGCAACTTCTGTCAGTGTAAAGGGAATAATTATAGCTCTGGTGAGGCTGTGGGTTGTGTTAGACTTGGGATGGATGCGGCAGAGCAGTCAGCAGCTGCAGAAGAAATCTGTTCAGCAGGGTTAATTTGGCTGAATCAGGCGCTGGAGGGGCTGGGCATCATCTCCCAAGAGCTGAGCCCCTCCCAAGGCTGCCACAGACTGAAAATTCAGGTGAGAGAAATGTGATTACAGCTAACTCACACAGAAAACAGAACACATCAAACTAAGGCTCACCTTTTGCCTGAAATTGCAATTTTGATGGATAAAATGCTGTTTATTATACTGGTGTAACACACTTAGACTGCTGCAGGGGATTGCCCTGGTTACATTTTGGTGAAGAAACCAGAACAATGCCCAAGCAACACGGGCCATATTTAATAGATTAAAAACTGGCTGTGGGGTGTCCCAGCTGCGATTCTCAGTGGGAATGCCACATCCAGAGGGGGGAAACAGCTCCCCAGGGGTCAGGGCTGGGCCCTGGGCTATTCAACAGCCTTATCAATGATCTGGAAATATATTACATCATCTGTGTCGACACTGGGGTGGTGAGACAAACACATGGAGAAGCCAGATGGCTGCTGCAGAGTGGCCTGGGTCACTGCACGAGCAGCTCCTGCAGCCACACACCCAGGGACAGATTATTGGCCACATAAACACCTCAGGGTCTCAGCTTCATAGAACAACAGAGTTACAGAATGGATTGGATTGGAAGGGACCTTAAAACCCACCCTGTTCCACCTTCCTGCCATGGCAGGGACACCTTCCCCTGTCCCAGGCTGCTCCAACCAAAAAAAAAAAACAACCCAGGGACAGCCACAGCAGCTCTGGGAAACCTGTGCCAGGGCCTCTCACCCTCACAGGGAAGAATTTATTGTGTGTATCAAATCTAAACCTGCTCTCTGTCAATGTGAAGCCATTCTGCCTTGTCCTGTCATTCCAAGCCCTTGTGGGTTCCCTTCAGGTCCTGGAAGGCCACAATTTCATCACCCCAAAGCTTCCCTTCTCCAGCTGGACAATCCCAGCTCTCCCAGCCTTTCCTCCCAGCAGAGCTGCTCCATCCCTCTGATCACCTTGGAGCCTCCTCTGGGCTCTCCCCAGCAGCTCCAGCTCCTGCCTGTGCTGGGATCCCAGAGAGAGACAGAACTTGCCACATGACATCTTCTCCCACCTGCTTATTCCCTCCCTCCCTCCCTCCTTCCCACCTTCCCAGATGCTCACACTGTGCCATCTGCACCTGCCCAGCTGCTCCTACAGCATCACCTGCAGGGACTGAGCTGGTGCCTGAGCAGGTGTGAAAGCCCTGCTGGGACCCCAGGCATGGCAGGAGCTGCTGTAATCCACATTCCATGACATGCCAGGAATTGCTCAGAAAACTATTTTCCAGAAACTCTGGGAGGAGTGGGAGGCCTCCTGTTGTGGGGACAGGCTGCTTTGTCCCTCTCCCCACCTGGGTGAGAGGCACAGCCTTCAGAGCCAGTGAGTGGCATCAGGAAGGAACACAGCCTGCACTCAATAGCCAAATGAGAGCAGCCAATCCACTACCCAAAAACAGCAAAAGTGGCCACCAGGGACTCCTGGATTCCATGAAATCTTTCCAGTGTCTCAGAGCCCAGCAGTTGGGAGTGTCTGAACATCCTGCTCACGGTGAAGGCAGCCCCAGGAGGTGTGTGAGGACTGCAGAGCTGTACATGATGTCTGCAGGGCATGGCCTGGCCACAGAAAGAAGCCCAGCCACAGCTGCAGATCCTGCTCTGGTCCATCAGGGCTCTGCAAACACTCCTGAGATACTGAAGGAGGTGGTTTGCAGAAAAGCCACCCCTGGAGAAGATTGGAGGAGGAGCAGTAGGGATGCTGGATGTGAGAGATCAGGCAGTGAGCAGTGTCTGTGTGAAACTAAGGCACACAACTTTCTCACTCTGGCCTGAGAAATCATAGAGAGGAATCCAAGCAGTCCTTGGAGAGGGAAAACAACCTTGCAGGTGTTGTTTGTTCCTTGTTTACTTGTAAGAAACAGTCAGGGGTGTTGTTCCAGCTGTCCAGTGATGGTGATGTGTTGTTTTCATGACCAATGAGGCTTTTACCTTCTCAGACCTACTCGCAGCTGTCTATAAAAGAAGATCTAGAAGAATAAAACTTGCTCTCTTTTGCACCCAAGCCAGAGAGTCTGTGTCATGCTTCATCATTCCTAACACAGTGTGACAGAGGAGCAGCTCCTGGAGTCCTGCACACAGCTCTGAGCCTCACCTGGCCTGCACGAGGCCCCTGGGAGGAGCTGGGCAGGGGCTGCAGGGGCCAGCCAGCCTGCAGCCGGTGGAAGGAGCTCCTCCGGCTCCAGCTGCCCCTGTGCCAGCACCCAACATGTTTTACAACTGACCCGCAAGGAATGTGTGTCACTGAAGAGGATATGGAGCCCTGGAGGACATAAACCACAGCTGCATTGTTTAAAAGGATCTCATGCACCGCGCTGGAACGGCAGGCGAAGATGATCTCAGGGAGATAACTCTGAGTGTGTTAGCAGGAACGGCCCCGCTACCTTGCCAGTGGAAGATTCTTATAAATTCACTCCTCCTGCCATCCTTTTGCAAAGGGTCAGAAGATGTACTGACAATAGCAGCATGCAAATATTTCAGAACTTGGCCACACGCTGAGCAAACACTCTGGATAGTTTCACGAGTAGATTAAAATGCCAGATCAGCGAGCAGTGCTGCACTTTAAATATGCTCGCTAATTTATTAAGTTTATTCTTAGCAAGCTTGTGGGCTTCAGAAAGTTAAATTTCTTGGTGACAAATGGAGCTAGGCGGGCAGGGCGTGCGTGGCCCCGCAGGGGAGCAGGTCCCACCGAGCCCTGCACAGGGCAGAATCCCCCAGGGAAGAGCCAGCACTCGGTGTCACGACTCTTGAACAGCCACAGAGTACAAAACCAGGGCTCTTGGCACATCCCACACTCCTCCAAGGAGCTGCTGCCTCCCACTCCAGGCTTAGACATCCCTTATCTGTTTTCCCTGAGTGCCATGGGTTAACTGCTCAGAGCACTCTCTGTCCCAGCATCAGAGGGCTGGGGGGCAGGGGGACTCCCAACGCTGCCTGAGGATGCATCTGGTAACTGCTGTGTCCCACCTGAGACACCTCCCACCAGCCTGGACTCGGATAAGGCAGCAGGAAACTCCTGAGTCCAAGCTCTGGCTCACCTGGGCTGAGCCCAGGGAGATGAGAGGTCCTGGGAACAGCACTGTCAGGGAAAAGGGACAGGGAAAGGGGACAGGGAAAGGGGACAGGGGAAAGGGACAGGGAAAAGGGACAGGGGAAGGGGACAGGGAAAAGGGACAGGGGAAGGGGACAGGGAAAAGGGACAGGGGAAGGGGACAGGGAAAAGGGACAGGGGAAGGGGACAGGGAAAAGGGACAGGGGAAGGGGACAGGGCTGCCATTTGGGACCACAGCAGATGGTGTCCCTGTAGGGGAGTTGTGTTTTGCTCAGCCCTAGGTGTGGGAGGTGACCCTGCTGCTGTTGCTGGGGCACAGGATGCAGAGGGGGATGAAGCCCTGGGAACAGGGATGGAGAGGATGAAGCCCAGGGCACAGGATGGAGAGGAGGATGAAGCCCAGGGCACAGGATGGAGAGGAGGATGAAGCCCTGGGAACAGGGATGGAGAGGAGGACACAGGGATGGAGAGGAGGATGAAGCCCAGGGCACAGGGATGCTCCGAGGGCCGATCCCCAGGTGAGGAGCAGTCTCTCAGCCCCGGGGCCAGGGCTGGGCACTGCGTGCTGGGACAGCTCCTCGGGAGGGCGATGACAGCCACCGTGGCGATGCCTACGTGCTGTTTGTGGGGCAGAAATAGGGCCCTGCGAGCCTTCAGGGACAGAAGGCAGCGGGATCCTTTGAGCTGGAGCTCGCAGCCCTGCGGGGCTGTTCCGCAGCATCTCCGGGGAGTTGTTACTCATCCTCCCGCTTCAGAAGGGACTCGTGCCTCTCCTGCTAATGCTGAGAGGGAAAAGACTTTCCCAGGAACATTTCCTGAGCAAATCCCACACCATCAACAGCAAAGGCATGTTATTGTTACTCGCAGTGCTAATGAGCAGTCGGACACAAGGCGCTGTGTGCCTCTGCTGGGGGTTAAACAAAGTCCCTGTGCCCCATCCAGCAGGTGCTGGGCCGTGTCAGAGCCCTGCAGAATGACCTGCTCTGATGCCTTGGTGGGACATTTGTGGTTGGGTTTTTCCCCCCTTGGACTGAGATTGATGAGAGAGAGGCAGTTTTCTCCTGTTCAGACTTGGTTGTTTATTCTTCTCTTATCAGCATTACATGGATACAGGGCACAAGGAGCTATGTGCACTGAGATGGAAAGGTGCAAAATGGCCAACAAAGAACTTCTTCAAGGTCTTTTATGTGTCCATTTACCCAATTAACAGATGCCAAGTAAATTATTTTTCTTGGTGACCCAATGACCCAACACCTGTGTGCTGCACTGCAGCATTCTCTATCCAATCACCCACTACTACCCAAAAACCTCTACAAGAAGAAGATGAAGCAGAAAGAAGGACAAGAGACAACACCCTGAATCCTTCATCTTGTCTTCTGTTCTCTAAACTATTTAAACTCCAAACTTTAACTTTTTCACCCAGTGACTTAAGAAAACTTTCTAATCTATACACTTAACACTTTTGTTTTTCTATTTAATTTTAACAGTTGTTTTCAGGGTGTTATATGAAATTCAGTGTTTTCTTGGATGTCAGAGCCAGGTATCAGAGATAAGGGCACACTCTCTGTGCCTCTGACTCCAACACTCTGACAGCCCTTCTCCCCTGAGCCTGAACCTCCTGCTCACAAACTCACCCAGGTGCAGAGAAGCCTTTTGAAGTGAGAGCAGCCCAGAATGTCACCCTCAACAGGCCCCAGCCACTCTGCCTTCTTCCCCTCCAGTGGCCAGAGCAGCACATGGGGAAGATTTGATATGTGAAAAATCACATAAAGGATAAAAGCAGCCCTGCAGTTAAAAGGATTAGAAAACTGTAAGGAGAGAAGAGTTCTGGAGGCTGGTCTGGGGTGCCACAGATGCTGGGTGTGAGATGCTGCACTCGGGTGACAACTCACAGGGCTCAGGGGAGTGTGGCTGGCACGGCGGGCACAGCCCTGGGGAAGGCAGGAGCCAAACCAGAACCAGCCCGAGGGAAACGCTGCAGGTTTCTGCTGCCTTGGCTCAGCCTTTCCCAGGGCAGAGCCACGGCTGCTGTGCCCCAGGCAGCCCCCAGCAGGTGCTGCACGCGGGGCTGGCCCCAGGCTGGGCACAGGGCAGACAGGAGGGATCCCCACCCCACGCTGGCACTGCCAGAGAGCAGCAAGGGCTTGGCAGGAGCTCTGCCAGGGCGACAAGGAGCACTGCAGGGTGCCAGGTAATCGTACAGGGAGCTGACAGCAGCATCCTCCATTCCCATGTTTAGTGGGAATGGAGACTACCAGACAGAGGGGACACCTTTCATGTCACTGACATTGCAGAGGAGAGAGGCCAGCCCCCTGTCAGAGCCTGCCTGGGGGCTGGGTGATGCTCTGAGATACACGGTGCCAGGTGAGATCCTCCCTTCTGCCCAAGCACAGCCCCCAGGGACAGACAGAGGGTGAGGAACCTCCCCAGGCACCTGCTCTGTCCCACAGGTCCTGTGCAGACCTGTGCAGGTGCCACAGCTGCTTTGTGGCTCCCAGAGAGGAGCTCCTGGCACGCCAAGGTGTCCTGCTGCTGGCACAGGGCTGTGACAGAGCCAGGGAAGAGCAGGGGCTGGAGGGGCTGGGGTGCACCAGGCTGCGCTGCTCCCTGCAGCCTGGACTTTATTTTAGCTCATTTTACTCCTTGACAGCTCTGCAAAGGCACCTGCTGCCCCTTCATCCCACACCTGCCGCTCCAGGAGTCACAGCCTGCAGGGTGATGGGCAGATGGCCCACCAAAACCAATCCTCCTGGGAGACTGACTGCTCCCCACGGGGAAGAGCTCTGCCTGGAGGGGAGACACAACCCCCAGCACCAGCAGCAGCCCAGTCCCACTGCCAGCCCTGCAGAGCCTCAGCAGACCCCACACCCCAGAGCCCCGTCCTGAGGCTGCTGTCACACTGTCACAACAGGCTCCAGAGCCAGGACATCCCTGGGGACAGCTGATAAGCCCTCTGCATCTGCTCCAAAAACGCCTGTGCAAGAAGGGTGAATTTTTTGGCTTGAGGTTGGGCCATAAATCAATGTGAGTCAGAAAAGCCCCCTGACAGTCCGTGCCTTTCCCTGGTGCCTTCTCCAGGGCACTGCCAACAGCCCAGGCTGGTGCCTGCCTGCCTCTGGGAGATGGACACACGTAGGGCAGTGGCCAGAGAATCCTGCAGGAACCTGGCAGGTGTGGTTCAGAGTCCCGAGGGTGGGCTGGGCCCTGGAGGAGAGCGTGGCAGGAGGCTGGCAGGGGGCTTTGGGGCTGTTCCCTGAGCACGATGTGTCTGTGCAGGGTGGGAGCCAGGGCAGGGAGGGCAGGGCTGCTGCTCTGGGGGCAGGCACTGGGCTGGGGAGGTGCAGCTCTGTGGAGGAGCAGGGGAACAGGCTGGCAGAGGAGTCTGGTGCCTCCTGTCGCTGCTGGGTGTGGGGGTCTGTGCTGCATCTCTGAACCACCCATCCTCCTTGGGGATGTGCTGCTGGGCCCACAGGGGATCACCATGAGTGATGTCCCCACCGTGCACAGAGGGACATCACTGAGCTCCCTGTCTGTGCCCAGCAGCCTGCCGAGGACTCAGGTGGGGAGGGACACACAGCCCTGCCACAAACGTGTCACATCTGGAACGACCCTCCAGCAGGTCCCTCCAGCTCGGGGGCTCTGTCCTGCTGCAAGGCACCCCTGAGCCTGAGATCAGGGCTGGATCTCTGTCATCTAAACCCCAGTGCACGAGCTGAGCTCCTCTCCAGTCACAGGCAAGAAAGCCAAGAAATAAAGCAGGTACATTCCGGGAATGCTGCAGCAGCAAACACTGCATGAATCACGTCGGGCTACGTCTTCTTCCCAAAAAAACACACTTGGGGTGGGCATCCCACCTTTGGAGAACAGCCTTTCCAGCACAGACAGGTCCTGCATGCCAGGGCTGGTGGAGGAGTGGGATAACCACCAGGCAGAGGGAGGTTTGATGCAGCCATGAGGTGTGGAAGAGCCACACAACATCCCCCTGGCCTGTGTCCCTCCTCCATCTGCAGCCTCAGCTGCTCACCAGCACCAAACCAACTCCCCAGGCACAGGACACTGCTCCTGCCACAACACCCACACCTCCCCTGCTCCTCTGGAATGTCTCTGCCTGAACTCCAGTGGGGTTCAGCACAGGCACATGAAAAATTGAGTGGTCCTGGAGAGAAGCAGCGAGGGGACGAAGCTGCAGGAGGGCACACAGTGAAAATGATGGAGTTGGAGCTCTGGGCCTGACACTGTCTTGGAGAGCAAACACAGCACAGAGGGAGGCACCAGGACGAGGGAATTCATTGGCTACAGGCAGGAGGGATGCTGGGAAATGAGAATGGGTTCAGGGAAGAGCTACAGAAATGACTGAGAGACAAAAAACCTGGGAATCTCCAGTCCCATGGAAGGCAGAAGAAGCCCAGCCACTTTTCCCAATGCAGGGCACAAGGAGAACAAGAGCTGGTCCCACTCGGGCAGCACCTGCTGGGCAGCTGTGCAGCCCAACCCAAATGGAGCTCCAGCTGCTCCACACCAGGAAAGCAAAGTGTGTGGCTGCTCTCCCACCCAGACCAGCCCTGACTTACAAAGAGAGGCTCCCTCAGCTGGGTCACCCAGCTCTGCTCTGCCCAGTGGGCACTGTCACCCACGGGGCAGGCTGGCCTCCACACACAGCCAGCAAGGGATGTTCTCCTGCCTCCCTGAGCCTTTCTCAGAGCAGGTCCCGGCTTTGCAGCTGGAAAAAAGGCACCAGGGACTCAGAGGGGAGGGAGAGATTCTCTGTGGAGATGGGGATGAGAGCAGGAGAGTCCATCTCCCTCTCCACAGGGCCCGTGCCAGCTCGGTGAGGTCTCTGCTGGTTTCCTCTTGGCTGTCAGGCTGCGGGAGCGCGGCAGCAGCCGTGCCAGGCTCCTCACAAACACCAGCACTGCGCCTGCACAGCAGGACAGGGCCAGCCTCCAGCCCTGGCTGCCATCAGACGGGAAATAAGGGAATTGGAGCGAGACCACAGTGACCACCAAGCAGCCAGCACTGGCAGAGGAGGGGCAATCGCCCTCTGCCAGGCACGAGCAGGCAGCAGCGCCTCGCCCCGTGCCCGAACGCTCTGGCAGCCGGGGAGCGTGGCCAGAGGAGGATGAGGGTGGGAGGAAGCCCCATGTGCCTCGCCCTCCTCGGATGCTCCCGGGGAGCGAGGCAGCCAGGAGTCCCGGGATGCTGCACAGCCGCACAGCGCGGAGCTTTCTGCTAGCTACATGTTTTATGAAAAGCTGTTGGCAAAAACGTGCATTTTCTTTGGCTGTGTTTTGCATGGATTTGGCAAAAATGTAACGTTAGTGTCTCCCCTTGAGAGAACTTTATTGAGTGGAACAAAGTCGGATATTTTTAGCTACCCATTGTTAGCTGAAGAACAAAGCCATAACTAAGATATTTTGTCTCTTACACTGAAACGGGACTATGAGACAAATCCATGTACAGTCATATGTGGCTGCCCATTCAGATGGAGCACGAGAGCGAAACTATTTTTAGCCTGAACGCTCCACACAACAACCACATTTCCCTTCCCCTCCAAGCTGGACCACCACAATACACAGAGCAGAGAGAGCAGCACTGGACAGGGGGACCTGGGGTCACCTCCTGCTGCTGCCCCCGGGGCCATCTGACAAATGACATTTATAGGCGAGATCGCCTCATGCGGTCCTAAAAAAGGCACTTTAAATTTTTCTGCCTTTTGGGGTGTTTTCCCCAAATGATGAGAGGCAACAAGAAGCGCTAAAGCAGGATACAGACAGCTCTCAGCAAAGCAGCGCTGAACCCTGAGCCCTCCCTTTCCCCAAAACCCTTGTGCGTGCCCTGTGGGCGCTGGGGCGAGGAGGGGGATGCCCAGAGGCAGCACTGGGGCAGCTCTGCCGCCCTTCCCGCTCCTCAGCCCAACCATCCTCGCTGGAGATGTCCCGGCTGTGGCTGCCAAGGCGCTGCTTTCGAAAGCTTTAACCCTGAGACACCAGAGAGCCCAGCACGAGGCTGACAAACCTCCCCCGAGCGCTTCGGCAAATGACATCAGTGCCTTCTGACTGGCAGCGTTTCGCGAAGAATTCGTGTAATAGAAACAAAGCGCTCCATAAATGCCCTGGATTTCTGCGTGTGAGAGATGCCGGGAGCTTCTTCTAAACAGTTTTTGTGGCTCGCAGCAGTGAGTCACTGAGAAGTTGAGTTAAACACTGAGTATTTGGTGCAAGCACCATGACCCTCCGCAGTTAAGGGGGCCGTGACACGCTGGTGGCAAAGCACGGGGACTAAAAGCAGGGTGCTGAGCTGCTGGGGGGGACCCACCGTGTCACAGAAAACCACCAGAGCAGCGTCCAAATGGCCTCAGCACAGGGAGAAGCTTCAGGAAGCTCAGCGGCCCATCAGCACCGTCCTCCCTGTGCGCAGGCAGCACCTCTGCCTTGAGGGGCTCCTCTCTCCCCAGTGCCAAGTGCTCCTCCTGCCCGCTCCTGAGGAAGCAGCAGGCTCCTCGGAGATCTCTCTGTAGCCCACGACCTGCCAGGTGCCACTGAGGTCCCAAAGAGCCCGGGAGCATCAGCGATGCCCGGCTGTGCTCGTGTCCCTAAAGCTGTCACCGCACAGCGGTGTCACCGTGAGCAGCCCGGCCGCAGGACACACCAACACCAAGTAGGAAGCATTAATTAATTACCTGAGGGCTTTTCGGCTGAGCTAGAGCGTCCTGGAGGAGATGCTGCTCTGCCACTCCTCGCCTGCTCCGCGGGTTAGGGCTGCTTTGACCAGGGAGCACTGATTGTGTTTTATAAACTTGAAGCACAGTAAGAACTGGTTTAAAATAGAGTGAACGGAGCTGGTGCGGGTGGAATTAGACAAACTCTGCGAGCTGCTTTTCCAAAAATAAATTAACTTCTTGCAGCCCGCGGAGCAGAGGCGGGGGACGGGGCCTCCCGGGAGAGCTGCCCGAGCGCCTCTGCTGCTGCTGTCCCCTCCTGGCACAGCCCCAGCCGGGGCACACTCCGTCCCGGGGCTGCCTGGGGAGGGGGCAGCACCACCCCCTCCCTCCAGTCTCTCTGCACCCCAACAAAGTGTCTGTGAGCTGGCAGAGGGGAGCGGAGGCACCTGAGGGAGCTGTGCCCTGGCAGTGAGGAGTGCGGCAGGATCCCCAGCCAGGGGTGGGAGTTATGGGTCAGTCCCTGCCGGACTGAGTGTGCTGGGCATTTCCTTCAGCCCAGGGAGGGCAGTCGGGGTGAGCAGGAACTCCTTGGCACTGCAAAGTGCCCCTGCTTGGATGAAACTGGGAGGGCTGGCTATGCTGAGCTGAAGGAAGGGGCACAGAGAACCATAGGAGTGTTTAGAAGTTGGAAAGGACTTTGAAGCCCACTCCCTGCCATGGGCAGGGACACCTTCCACTGTCCCAGGCTGCTCCAAGCCCCATCCAAGCCTTGGGCACTGCCAGGGATCCAGGGGCAGCCACAGCTGCTCTGGGCACCCTGTGCCAGGGCCTCACCACCCTCCCAGAGTATAATTCCTTCCCAATATCCCAACCTAAACCTGTTCTCTGGCAGTGGGAAGCCATTTCCTGTGTCCTGTCCCTCCATCCCTTGTCCCAAGTCCCTCTCCAGCTCTCCTGGAGCCCCTTTAGGCTCTGGGAGGGGCTTTAAGGTGTCTCTGGAGCCTTCTGCTCTCAACTTGCACATCCCCAGTGCTTTCTCCTCACTGAGAACAAGCAGAATGATGTCCACCCACCTGTGTCCCCAGTGCCACTGTGGTGCTGGGGACAGCACCGGTGGCAGTCCCCTTCCCTCTCCACCTTTCACCCTGCCCTGCCCCTCCAAAATAATTTTTTTTTTAAATCCCTGTAGGTTTTTTGACACCAGAAGGGAGGTCCCTGGAAGAAAATCCCTCTTCCAACCGGCATCCAGGCCAAGGGCAGCCCTCCCTGGGCGGGCAGGATGCCACTCCCTGGGCAGGGAAAGTCCTTTTCCTTCTATTTATTTATATCCAGCCCGCTGTAAACTCACCCGCCGGCGAACCTGCTGTTCACACTAACAAACACGTCCCTTTGGTCCGTGCAGCAGCCACTGGCCAGGCAGACACTGGGGGATCTCCACCAGCCCTTCTCCAGCTCTGCCATAAATCCCCCGCTCCCACCGGCTTTGTTTACATTGCAGCTTGTAAGTGAAGTCCTTTTGGCAAAGCAGCTCCTGGTGTAGGAGAGACCTGAGCCAGAGCCCCAGAAGGGCCCACAGCAATAATGAGACAGACACGATGGTCCCTGTGGAAGGTTCATTAGTGTCACATCCAGACACTGCCCAGGAGAGCTCTGCCCATGGTGTGTTTGCACAGGGCAGAGCTTCAGTCTGTACAAATGTCCTTTGGAGGCAGGAGAGTTTTAGGACAGGCACAAAAAGGGGAACAATGACATTTCTGGGGTGGAGAGGTGAGAGTTTTTGTATTAATAAGTTTCTGTACCAATACAGCACCAGTGTTCTTATTTAAGCTGCCATCCTTAGAGCTCGGAGTGGGCACAGGAACACCTCACACTTCCCTCAGGTTCCTCCCAAGCCATCCACTGTCCATCCACTGCCCCAGCCCACGGGGAACACTGGAGCTTTTGCCAGAAGACCCTTGCAGAGGGAGATCTTCAGGACACTTTTGCCACGAGAGCTTGGGTGGGGCAGCAACACCAGAGCTGTGGCAGCCAGGCCAGGGTGAGGAGGAGAGGGAGCTCTGCAGGGTGGGCTCAGGGGCAGCTTCCAGAGCAAGCCCTGTGTGCTGACAGCAGTAAAACACCACGGGCCAGAGGGGCATCTCCTCCCTGCCAGCCCCACACCCGGTGAGCTTATCCCATCAGAGCTGTGAGCTGGAAGGAGCCACAGCAGAGGGGCTCAGCTCTGCCTGTCAGGACGAGCGTGTTGATGGCTTAGGGCCACCAGCGGGTGGCACAGAGGTGGCAGGCACAGGCTGGGCAATGCCACCGAGCGGCCAGCGCTGTACCTGGGTGCGCAGTGTCCCGGGGGAGTGTGTCACTGTGGGGACACCAGGGCTGTCCCGGGGCGCTGGTGAGGGACGGTCGGATGTGGCAGCACCCCGGATCCAAGCAGGTGCTGACCCCACCTGGGCTTTGTGCGGATTTCCGTCCCGCCGCAGCCCCGAGCAGCGCTGTGCCGGCTGTGCATCACAGTTTGTTTTAGCCAGCGAGGAGCGGACGGCTGCAGGATCCGCGGCTGTGTGGGCGGGCGGGGGCCGGCAGCCCGTGCCTCCAGCGCGTGTGACACGCGTTCGGTGTCACCCGAGTGGGAGACCTGCTGGCGGGGTGAAATATGAGCTGCGGGTTCCCGGCTGCAGCTGGAGAAGCTCGTCCTGCAGCCTGGCTCTGCTCCCTCCCGGGCAGCAGGGACAGGGCAGCGGGAGCGGCTGCGGAGCCCGGGGGCCGCAGCCACTGCCCCCGAGGGAACGGGACCGACACCGGGCAGGGGATGGACACGGGACAGGGGATGGACACCGGGATGGACACCGGGCAGGGGATGGACATGGGACAGGGGATGGACACCGGGATGGACACCGGGCAGGGGATGGACACGGGACAGGGGATGGACACCGGGATGGACACCGGGCAGGGGATGGACATGGGACAGGGGATGGACACCGGGATGGACACCGGGCAGGGGATGGACATGGGACAGGGGATGGACACCGGGATGGACACCGGGCAGGGGATGGACATGGGACAGGGGATGGACACGGGACAG
Organism: Pseudopodoces humilis; assembly: GCF_049639895.1. Taxonomy (NCBI): domain Eukaryota; kingdom Metazoa; phylum Chordata; class Aves; order Passeriformes; family Paridae; genus Pseudopodoces; species Pseudopodoces humilis. The sequence goes on from NC_142220.1 coordinate 10,035,042, forward strand.
GGGATGGACACCGGCATGGACACGAGACAGGGGATGGACACCGGGATGGTCATAGGACAGGGGGATGGACACAGGACAGGGGATGGACACGGGCAGGGGATGGACACGGGCAGGGGATGGACACCAGGCAGGTTATGGACATGGAACAGCTGGAAGGACACGGGCAGGGACATGGACACAGGCAGTGTCTCAGTCCCGCTCAGCACCAGTGCAGTTCTGGGGGAACCCCACCCTCAGGAGCCCCTGCCCGGCTCAGGGATGTGGCCAGCAGCCATGAAGGGTGATTTCTCCTCACAGCCCTTATATCTCCACTGCTCCTGAGGTGCTGGAAGTGCCAAAGGTCCCCTGCCCAGCAGCCAGCCTGACTCTGTGCCCTGAGCCCAGGCAGATGCTCACTGAAGGCACCTGGTTTATCATGGATCATCTCGGCACATCCTCACTGAGCACCTCAGCCCAGCCCAGCAGCCGGGATCTCTCCAGGCTCAGGATCCCACAAAAGGCTATGGGGTGACCCCACTGCCAAAGCACAGGGCCTGCTGGGTCTGTGGCACTACCCAAAGCCACCAGGTCACCCGGGTGAGGTGTGTGAGTGATGTGGCCAGGAAAGTCCCAGCTGGCAGTGCTGGGACCCCACACGGGTGTTTCAGCCGTTCCTGCGAGCAAGGAGGGAGCTCTCGGGAGGGCTCAGGATGACACTGAATATACAACACCACCGAATGCTGGGGGTGGGTGTGGGGGGTGCAGGCACTCACCCAGGGCCAGCAGCGAGGACAGTGGGCTCTGCAGCAGCCTTGAGAGTGCACACAGCACCCAAAGAGCACAGCCCCTGCTTCAGCCTATCCATCCCCTGAACATCACCTGGCAGCCTAAAGTCTGTGCTGGGGCTGCTCCTCCTGCAATGTCAAGCCCCAGTCCCCCAGGAAAGCTCCTTCCCTGCCTCTGATCTGAAGGGATGGGGAAGGACAAGCTGAAGCCTTTCCCCGGGATACTCCAAACAGAAACAAAAAATATACAAATAAAACAAAATATAATAAAAATGCCAAGCTTCCAAGGGAAGAGACAGAAGCCTCGTGTCCCTGCTGTGGGCAGCCCGAGCAGCTCCACCACAGTGCAAAATCCCAGGGCTCTGGTATTTGGGGTGTGTATGAAGCAGAGGCAAGAGCCCCATCCCATGGGGGCAGTGGCAGGGTTGGATGCAGCAGCCATGCCCTAAAACATGAAATAACTTCTTCACGCCACACTCTGCATGTCTGGGGTACAAACACTTCCCTTAGGCACCCAGCCAGCCCTAGGGACACAGGGATGCCCTCCTGCACCGGGGTGCTCTGCCCTGTGCATAATTCCCACTTGGCAAAGGGAATCAGGCACCTCCCTTGGTGGTGGCACCTGCCTGTGTGGGGATAACAGGGCCAGCAGTTGTTGAGGGACACCCTGGAACTGCTGCAGCTGCTCCTGTGCTGTGAGATGGGGCTGGCAGCAGCCTGAGGGACCCCAATCCCTGCTGGCCCCACTGCTGCCCACACTGGGCTGGGGATGGGGGCATGGGCACCGTCTATGGGGCCGGCAATGCTCTCCCCACGCTATTCTTAGGAAGGGTAAAGTTTATACAAGAAATTTAAGCTTTAAGCCCAGGCACCATAAATAGTCTATTTTTCAAGGGCTCCAAGTCAGTTGTAGGCTCAAAGCCAGAGCCAAAATTTGGCAGCTGTCTTTGTTTAGTGATTAATTAAAATGAGGTAACAAAACGAGACATATCTATTAACGAGGGTATTTGCAGCGTCAGTAGAGGATTCCAAATGGCTGATTTTTTCCCCTTTTAATCTTCAAACTTCTCGTTAGGAAAACAAGCTCTTCCTCCGGCCGCAGCCGGGTTGGGAGGGAAGGGCTGAGCCGCGGCCCCTCGCCCGGGCAGCAGGAGGGGAGCAGCGGGCAGGCAAAGCTTTATCTTTATGGTCCTCTTCCTTTAAACAAAGCAAACCTCTGCATAAAGATTTTTCCAGTTTGGAAATTTTATTAGACCTTAAAGTAAACTTCAATGGAGAGACCCTTGGCTGTGACAGAGGCAGGAGGGGGGAAGCTTCGCATATTGCCGGCCTTTCCCCGATGGGTGCCACCCAGTGGGACTAAAATGGGAGTGATGGAGGCAAAGGGGCATTTTCCAGGCTCTTTTCCACATTTGCCAGGCAAACAGAGCCAAAGCCGTGTCCCCTCCTTGTCTTGGGGCAGCAGAACACAGCATTCTGGGCACCCTGAGGAGGTGTGACCAGACAAGGTGACAAGGAGGAGGGTGAGGATGGAGCCTGGGAGGCTCATTCCCATCCGCTGTGCTCTCAGCTCATCCCTGACACTGGATGCATTTCCTAGCTCGGAAAACCGAGCAGAGCATGAAGCTGCCATGAGTGGGAGATGCCTGTGGTCAGAGGAGGGGGTTAAAGTGTGTGCAGGGGTCAGAGGCAGCTCTCAGGGGTGTGTGAAACAGGTTCACCCTCCCCGAGGCTCTGAAGACTTAGCCACATGGGAAAGCACCCAAGTATGAGGAAAAGGGAAAAACATCCCAAAATAGTTTAGTCTTGTTTTCTGCACTGAGACGCCCAGACAGGGTGGGAGTTCTGCTTGTGTCTGAGCTAAAAATTACAGTAAATAGAGAAGTGGCTGCAAAGCCCCACGTTCTGGATAAGAGGAACATGTGCAAACGCCGTCCATCAGGGCGAAGCCACGCTGCAATTGAAGGACCATAAATAAATGAGGAGGGGGATGGAGTGAAACGAGCTCTGTGTCAAGGGTGAACTGTCAGCCACCCACTGAACCGTGTGCTCTCTCCAGTTTGTTTCATGGCATGACTGGGAGTGAGGGGAAGCAGCTTCATACCCAGGGACCACTCTGAGCAGAGGTGGGATCCTGGCATCTCTCTCTGCAGTGGCATCACTGAGCCCACCTGGGACTGAGAGGGGCTGGTTCTGCCAGGACAGACCAGCTCTGGGCTGTCCCTCTGTCCCTGCACCACTCTCCAGGCCCATCTCAGCTGCTGGGGAAAGCCCAGTGTAAATCCTGAGCTCTGATTTCCGGAGGAGGTCCTGAAGGGATCTGCTCTTGTGGCACACACGCCACACGAGGAACGGGATGGGGAGGGGGCTGGAGCTCCGAGTGGAGGGAAGCCCACTGCTCCTCCCTGGGGGATCGCTCTGCCAGGGAGGAATGGGGGGATGCATTCCGTGAATGCCCCATGGCCCTCTTGAATTGCCAGCAGTTGCCCACATCAAGCAGCAGCCTCCAGGCCCTGTGATGCGAGTTCTGGGACGGCTGAGCTGGTGAAAACCCAGCAGCAGCTTGGGCTCCTGGCAAGGTGCCATCCTCAGTGGGGCAGAGTGGCATGTCCCAGCGTGCTGCACTGCAGCGACGGCTGCACCGGAGGGGGACAGGGCACCCCGAGGGGCAGAGACCCCGCCTGTGCCGCTGCAGAGCTGGCTCTGCTCTCCGGGCAGGGCCCCGGGGAGCCTGGATTTGCGCTGGGGGTGCTAAAGGTGGCACCGAGGGCAGGGGACAGGCAGTCAGGGAGCGGGGGTGGGATGGAGAGAGCGGCCGGGTTCTGCGGACAGGGCTGAGCGCGGAGCAGCAGCGAGCGCTGGGCAAGGACGTGGAGCAGCCCGGGGACAGCACGGAGGGGACGGGGGGCGCAGGGACAGCGGGGACACAGGGCAGGAACAGAGACAGCCCGGGAGGTGGCCGTGGGGCAGCGGGGGGAAAGCGGGACACCAGCGGGTGGCTGGAGGGACAGGAGGAGTTCGGGCGGCTGCGGGGACCCGCCGGGGCTGCCCCGGCCTCACCCCCGGCCGCTCCCGGCGGTGTCGCGGTGCCATCTAGAGCCGGGCCAGGGCCCTGCAGCGCCCGCGGCTGCGGGACGGGAACGGGGAATGGGATGGGGAAATGGGATGGGGAACGGGGAATGGGATGGGGGAATGGGATGGGGAAGGGGGAATGGGATGGGGAAGGGGGAATGGGATGGGGGAATGGGATGGGGAACGGGGAATGGGATGGGGGAATGGGGAATGGGATGGGGAACGGGGAATGGGATGGGGGAATGGGATGGGGAACGGGGAATGGGATGGGGGAATGGGGAATGGGATGGGGAACGGGGAATGGGATGGGGAACGGGGAATGGGATGGGGAACGGGGAATGGGATGGGGGAATGGGAAATGGGATGGGGGAATGGGGAAGGGGAGGGGGAAGGGGGAATGGGAGGGGGGAACGGGAAATGGGATGGGGGAATGGGGAATGGGATGGGGAACGGGGAATGGGATGGGGAACGGGGAATGGGATGGGGGAATGGGGAATGGGATGGGGAACGGGGAATGGGATGGGGGAATGGGGAATGGGATGGGGGAAGGGGGAAGGGGATGGGGGAAGGGGGAATGGGGTGGGGGAAGGGGGAATGGGGTGGGGGAATGGGGAATGGGATGGGGAACGGGGAATGGGATGGGGGAATGGGGAATGGGATGGGGGAACGGGGAATGGGCTGTGGGAATGGGGAATGGGCTGTGGGAATGGGGAATGGGCTGTGGGAATGGGGAATGGGCTGTTGGACCGGGCTGTAGGATGGGGCTGTGGGACGGGCTGCGGGAATGGGCTGCGGGACGGAGAGGAACCGTGCCCGGAGACCACATCCCCGCATCCACCCGGTCCCTCCAGAGCCCAGCCCGGAGCTGGGCCCGTCGCTCCCGTCCCCGCGGTGCCCCGGGCATCCCGGCCGGCCGGGGCCGCTCCGGGACGGGATGGGGGGAGCTGATGGCCCCGGCAACACCGGGCAAGGGCTGGCCCCGACCCCGCGGGGGCTGGACCGCACCGGGGATCCCGGACCTCACCGGGACAGGGGAATCACTGAACTCACCTCAAACCTGCGGCTTCCAGCTGGGTGACACCGTCTGGGTTTTTGTGAACCGTGGGCAGCAGGCAAAGAGCAAATTTCAGAGAAGGATTTCATTCCTCCTCGAACAAAAAGGAATTGATTTAATTTGTACTTTGACAGGCAATACTGAAAATAATCACAGGCCACTGCAGCTGGGTGTGGGGTGTTTACCTTTCTTTTATTGAATGAGCAGAAAGAAATATCCCTGCACTGGGAGGACTGGGAGAGGGAGACTGGGCTCTGCAGGGACCAGGTTTATCCAGACATCTGCTCCTCTGGCAGACACAGGACCAGGGGGCTGGGGCAGATTGCAGATAAGAAAAATAAACCCTTCTTTAATGAAGCTCCCTGGGTTACACCTTGCTGTTGGCTCCCTGAAATCACTCTAAATTCAGGTATTTCTGAGGCCTAATGAATCTTTCTCATTTAGTTGCCTGTATCTCTGCATGTTTATTTTTTGGGGGTTTTTGGAAGGTTTTTCTGGCTAAGGCAGTCCCTTCCCACTTTTTGAGAATTTCCCCACTTCTCTGCCAAGTAGTTGCTGAGAAACAAGACCTTTTCAGCAAAATGCCACTAATCTGAGGGATGAACCACCTGAAAGCTCACCTCTTTAGGTAATCCTACCCACAATCTCCATTCAAATCCTTTATGGCAAAAGAAGCATTGTCAAATTGCTTTCTCCTCCCGGATCCCCCGTCTGTTCCCCATTACTCCATGCCATTGGTAACTGCAGTTATCCCTCAGGAACCACAGGTTTGCAGGGTAAATCCACCCCTGGGCCTGTGCAGAGCCAAACTCAGCAGAGATAAATGTAAATCCTTTGAGGTTTTGGAGCTGTAAATTGCAATGCTGAGAAAGAGGGGACCCTCTGTGAGACCCTCCTGCTGTCCCACACAGCCCCTTTTGCAGGCTCACCATCACCCACCTGGGCACGTGGGGATTTTGTCACTGCTTACTCAGAAGGGAATCTGGGAATTCTCAAGGCTCACCCAGGAACCTTTGCTCACTTGTGCATTTCCATGTCCAAGGGATGTTAGAGGAGAAGCTTTAGGGATAATTGAACAATATCACACCCTTCTGGGGGCTGTATAAAATTGGTGCAGACACAGCTCACGCCAAAGAAAGGCTTAGGGATGCTCACACAAGTTCCCAGGTCACCCCCTGCGTGCCTTCCTCATCCTGGGCACGATGCTCCAGCCACTGGTCCATTTGGGAGTCCATTGTGTGCAGTTTCCATCAGCTGGACTTGCCTCTCAGGGGCTGCCAGGGTGGCCAGGAGCTGTCTGGCCCAAAGGTCAGTGGGAAAGGGGGTCTGGGACAGCCTCCTGGAGTATCCATGTCCCAAGGTCATGCTGTGCCTGCAGGGATGTCCTCGCTGTGTTGAGGTGATGCTGACCTTCACTTTCACTCCTCGGTGGCAGGGTCCTGTCCAGTGATGGGGCAGGCCTTGGGGCACCTTCAGAGAGAGGCTGTGAGCTGCCCACGCTCTGCAGCTATTCCAGTTCTGTGTGGAGGGAGTGTGCACTGAGCCCCAGCTCTGGCTGTGTGCCCTCCTGGCTCAGGGTGATGTCCCCATGTCTGGGAAGCCATGAGCAGCCTCTGGCAGCCTCCCAGACCTGTCCCTCAGAGGGTCCTCTCTTGATCCCTGCTCTCTTTGGGGGATTCTCTATGCCTGGGACCAGCATCTTGTGGTTATTGCTTCACCCTCAAGATCTACTTTCCACTAGTTTTGCTTCTCATCTTGACCAGACTTGTTATCTTCATGAGCCACAGACACACCAAACTCTTCATATTGTGCTGTGCTGTCTTTAATCTGTGTGTAAACCTGCTCTTCTAATAAACCCCAGCCTCCAGGGGATGAGGATAATCAGTGGAATACACAGCAAACAAAGGGAAGCATCGGTATCACCTTGGGAAAATCCCAAAGATAAGGATCCTCCCTTGCCTGTCTGTGGGGCCTGTCAGGATATTACTTTTAAATCTCTCTTGTGGCCTGGCTGATGCTATCTCTGCAGCTGGGTTAGCTACCCAAACTCTGCATTACTGTGAGTTATTGCAGCATTACTGGGCAGGATGGGGAGCGTTTCCCACAGCCCCGAGGCAGAACGGGGTTTGTGAGGACTCTGCAGGTTAGGGGTGGTTGTTCTGAGTGATCTCTGCACACTGCAACGGGGAGAGGCTTTTGGGGAAATCAGACTGTAATTTGGCATTTCACATCAAAGGATCAGGAGACCTGCTCCAGGAGATGTGTGTGCTCCTGGAGCAGTGTCATAGAAACCCAGAATGGCTGGGTTGGAACAGAGCTTAAAGTTCATCTTATTCCACCCCCTGTCATGGGCAGGGACATCCTGGGACCTTCCCCTTGCCCAGTTTGCTCCAAGCCCCGTCCAGCCTGGCCTTGGGCACTGCCAGGGATCCAGGGGCAGCCCCAGCTGCTCTGGGCACCCTGTGCCAGGGCCTGCCCACCCTGCCAGGGAAGAATTTCTTCTAAACAGCCAACCTAACCTACTACTATCTTTTAAGTTTGAAGTCATTCTCCCTTGTCCTGTCACTCCAGGCCCTTGTAAATCATCTCCATCCATCTCTCTTGTAGGCTCCCTTCAGGGACTGAAAGCCACAATTCAAGACACCTAGAAGCTTCTCTTCTCAGGCTGAACAATCCCAATTCTCTCGGCCTTTTGCCATACCAGAGGTGCTCCATCCCTCTGATCATCTTGGTGGCCTCCTCTGGACTGGCTCCAGCAGCTGCATGTCCTCCCTGTGCTGGAGGCCCCCTCAGGGCCCTGCTGGTGGCATTGTCCCAGCAGCTGCAGAATGGGACCACAAGGACCACGAGCCCCCCTCGGTCACTGCCTCTGCAGGAACCACAGGGACTGGACTCTGGGATGTCCCTGCTCATCCACCAACCCACCTGTTAGGATGGGACACCTCTCATCCAAAACCAGGAGCAAAACTGTGAAACAAAAGGCATTTCCTCCTCAGCTTTTACCCAGTCTTTGAAATTCCTGCCCCTTTGTGAGATGCCAGAGCACCCTGCAGCCCAAACAGCAAAGGACGCTCGTGTGCCGCTGTTGTCAGCCTCTGATCAGGTTCAGGGGTTTTTTTGCACTTACAGTGAAATCTTCACAAGGCTGATGAGGCATTGCAGGCAGTTCTGTCACTCTGCAGAAGTGACAGCTCTCCGTACTCGCCTGTGCACACACCACCCTCAAGCCAGCAACAGGCAGAATTGCCAGGGTTCATTTGATGAAAAATACCACACACCCTCCTAGTTACTTCACCCACTAAAGAAACACTGGCTGGAACCCCCATGCCAGCTGGTCAGAGCCCTAAGAAAACTCTTGTGCTTCCAGAAATATTTGGAAGCACAAGAAGTATTTAAAAAATTCATTAAGCACAAAAAAAAAAAAAAAAAGTATTTTCATGGTTCCTCATTCACCTGACCAGAAAATCAATGCCAGGGGGAGGGATCGATGCAGCAGCGGGGCAGGAATGAGCAGAGAGCACCAGCCTTTGGAAACCCCAGCTTTTATTTGGGAGCAATTAAAAAAAAATCACAGAATCAGGGTCTCTTGAGTGGGAAAGGACCCACAAGGATCATCCAGTGCAGCTCTGGGCCCTGCACAGAGCCCCCAACCATCCCACCCTGGGCATCCCTGGGAGCGGTGTCCAAACACTCCTGGAGCTCTGGCAGCCTTGGGAATGTCACCATTCCCTGGGGAGCCTGGAGTGCTCCTACGGCCCCTCAAGGCTCTTGAGCAGCTTTGTGTCCTTCCTCCTGACACTCCCTTGGAGCCTGAACTCTTTCTTTTGTTGGGGTGCCCAGAAGTGCCGCCAGGTGAGGCAGAGCTGAAGGAAACCCGAGTTTCCCTTCTCACACGGGGAGCGGAGCCATGAGTGAGCTCCAGGCTGCAGCACTGCCGTGTGTGAAATGTGTGGGAGCAGAGCTGACCCCTCAAAGGAGTGAAAACTCCGGCAGTGACCGGGCACAGGAGAGCCCCGGGAGTGAGCGGGCAGGGAACACCGGGAGTGACCGGGCAGGGAACCCCCGGACACGGAACCCCCGGACACGGAACCGCCCGGAGCGGCTTCCCCTGAGCACCGGGCGGCAGAGCCCGGTCACGTGACAGCGGCCGGGCGGGAGGCGGTGCTGTGGGGGCGGGGCAGTTGCTGCGGTTCTCGCTCTGCATTTGCCTGCTCGCGTCACGTGGCTAAAGGGGGCGGAGCTATCGCGGGCATTTCTGGGCTCCCATTGGCTGTGTCGCGGCAGACGGGGCGGGGCCGGACGCGGCGGGCGGTGCGCGGATGTGGGCCCGGGTGCGGGCGCTGCCGCCGGGCCCGGGGCTCGTGTGGCGGGCGGGCCCCGGCATCGCGGCCAGGGCCGGCTCCCGCGGCTGGGCCATGTCCGAGGGCCCCTCAGCGACGCGGCCGGCGCGGCGGCCCAAGGACGTGCCCCGGCACGTGTGGGCCCGCGAGCGGCGGCGGAACGCGGGCACGGGCCTGGCGGGGCCCAACACCGTGTACGTGCAGGTGGTGGCGGCCGGGAGCCGCGACGCGGGGGCCGCCGTGTACGTGTTCTCCGAGTTCAACCGGTGAGTGCGGGGCTGGCAGCGGGGCTCCCCGCCCGGGCCCGCCCTGACGCCGCTTTCCCCCCAGGTATCTGTTCAACTGCGGCGAGGGCACGCAGCGCGCCATGCAGGAGCACAAGTAAGTGGGGCAGCGCTGGGGGGACACCCCGGGGCTGCGTCGGGCCCTGCTCACCCCCGTCTGCCCCGCAGGCTGAAGATCTCCCACCTGGACAGCATCTTCCTCAGCCGCGTGTCCTGGGCCAACGTCGGGGGGCTGCCGGGTGAGTGCGGGGGGCCCGCCGCAGCAGCTCTGGGGCAGGAGAGCTCTGCGGGGGTGTTTTAGGCAGCGGTGGGCACGGTGACAGCGCTGTGAGAGGGCTGGGCTGTCCTGGGGCTCTGCGGTGCTTCCAGCTGCTGTGTGCGCTCTGCCACAGTGCAGACACGTGGTGGGACTGGCCCTGCCTGTCCAGCGTGCCTGGCTTCAGCTTCCCAACATCTCCTGCAGCACAAGGTGGTACTAGCGTTGCCAGCAGGGAGCTGTTTGTGGATTAGGCTGGTTTGAGTCCAAAAAAGCACACAAAAGTTTGTGGTCGCTATTGTCCGCAGTGCAGGATGAGGTTAGGATGGAGGGCTGTGGGTCTTGTCTATTGAAATTCTGGAAATCTCCAAGAAAAGGATGAAATTAACCATCTGTTCAGATCCCTTGCTCCAGATTAATTCTATTAAGATGTGTAGATATTTTCTTTATCTGTAGCAGCAAGTGGCTTGCTGAAACTGCCACGAAGCTGAGGCAAAACTGAATTCCGGTCCAAGTTTAGTTCTGGCCTTTGTGGGGAGGCCAAGAACTCCTGAACAGAGAGGGGTCTTTCTTTTGGGATCTACCAGTTGTTACTGGAGTTGTGATAAAGCTGTTTCTCTGCTTAGGTATGATTCTCACACTGAAGGCTATAGGGCTCCAGAGGTGCATGTTCCTGGGGCCACCAAAGCTGGTAAGTATGGCAAGGTACAGAAGGGACAGCAAACCCTCCAAGTGTTCAAGATCACCATGGAATTGGGAGGGCATGTGGCAAAGGGCATCTGTGTGCTGCTCTGAATTAGTGTCAGCCCAAATCTCTTTAGTTACAGCACAGCAGAATTCTTCTGCTCCAGTCTTGTATCCTGATAAATCAGCTTTTGGGAGAAAGGAGGATCTTTGTTCCCATGTCTTCTCCCTCCCTATTTTATATTAATAGAAGCTCAGTCTCTGATCTCCTGTTTGATGTGGTCCTTGCCAGCCTAACACCGTGTCTGGACCAGAAATTTGCAATCCTCAGCATTGCTGTAGTGGTTTTATTTCCTTGCAATTTCTGCTGACTAATTGCATGGATGGAGGGGGTGGGGACAGTGGCTCTTTCTCTTTGTAAAGGCGCAGTGCCTGCCCAAGGTGGGACACCTGCCCAGGGCTGAGTGAGCTGCTCAGATTGGTCTGAATGAGTCTGTAGCTGCTGGAAAGGTGTTTGTCATGGCACTGCTTGAGCCCCTTCCTGATCCCCTTTTCCTGTCTCTTTTCCAGCAAAACTACTTGAAAGCCATTCGCCTCTTCCCCGGGCCCCTCAAAAGGATGGACTTAGGTAGGTGGGTCAGGGATGTGTAGCAAAGGAACTTGGAACTTTCATCTCCAGCCAAGCTTACATTGCCAAATAACAGCTTCAGCTTCTGGTTTAGGTCCACTCAGAGGATGTTTTAAACATTTGTTTTGCTCTGATACACTGTTCAAACCCATCACAACAGTGTTCCCAGCTCTGTTTCTGCTCTGGGGCTGCCAGGCTGGCTGATACAGACAGCACTTGGTTTTAAAGCACTGAGGGCAGTTCCCTTCCAGAGTCTGCCAGTGAATTTGCTCACTGTGGTATCCTGAGCTGCTCCCTGAGGATGATGGGCTTTTAAAACTTTAATTACTCATTGGGGTTTGCAGTTGGGCAGAGAAAAGAAAGGGGAATGTTCAGCAGGTTGAGTTTAAGAAAGACAAAGACACTTCTCTGATTGATATTCTTGAAGAGTGTGACTCTCTGCTTATGCACTTGTTAATGGTGGTTTTTGATCTCTTCCAAGCTGTGCAGTTGCACACAGAGCCTGAGTACAAGGATGAGACAATGACTGTCTACCAAATCCCTCTGACAGGTGAGCACTGGTGCTGCAGAGAGACAGGGGAAGCACTGCTCAGTAAGCACAATGAAGGTTCAAGGAGCAGCTTCTGTTTGCCAGCCTGAGTAAGCAGAGGTTCATTAATTTGCTTTTCTCAGGAGAAGGATCTCATTTAAATACCAAGACCTGCTGAGTCAGGGCCTTGGCTTGTTCCTTCAGGTGTGGGTGGATGGAATGACACGTGAAACATCCCTGGGTTTGGCTTTCTCAGCCAGCTGTGTTCTTTCTGCTGCAAACTGTGACACTGAGGGTGCAGCACAGACCTGACAAGAGTTTAAGGGTTTGGGGAGAAGGGCTTGGATGAGGGATGGCTCCTGAAATAAGTGACTGGAGAATGCAAGTGCAAGCTAGACTGGGGGGAAGAGCTCTGTGTTCTGGTGCAGTTTAAACCTGACTGTCATGGAAGAGGGAATGCTACTCTTGCTTTTCTTTTATGTTGCTTTGGACTGAGTGATGTTTGTCTGCCTTTATTGGGACAGGAAGACCACCGGGTGCTGAAAGTTCATCCCCCCAGAGTCCTGGAGCATCTCCCCAAGGTGGAAAGAGCCCTAAAGGGAACACAGGGCCTGGATCCCCAAGAACTGCACAGCAAAGCTTGGAGGAAGGAAAAGAAAGCCCAAAGAAAGCAGGTGAAACACATGGAATGGCCTTTTTAACTTTAACTTTAAACTTTTATGAGATGAAGCCAAACTAAGGATAGGAATTTGTCCTCTGAGCCATTTCCTCTCTGAAAGTCAGGTCTGTAGACAAGCTCAGCTGGAAGGTTCCATGGAGCAGAAAGTGTTCTGGCACTTTGGAACTTGGTAGAGAACTTGAAAGGCCTAGAATTGGACATGATTGGTGCTTGGGTGCAATTGGTTCTTGTAGTAGTTTGCTTCTGGTGTGGAGGTTACAGCCTTTGTAATTTAATTACATGTGAATGCTTGGCTGATTATTTTTCAGTCTTGGGCCTTATTTTGGCTTCTTGTATCTGAAGCCATGGGCTCTCTGGCCTTGGGTGTTCATAACATTTTGCTGCTGGGCTCCAAGTTAAGTGGATAATGTTCCTGTTAATGCCTTAGCAAATTTTGGCATGATTTGGTTTTAAGAAAAGTGATAGTGAGTGATGATTTTTAGTAGTTTTGCTTTGTTTTACAGGTGATGAGCAGAAGTGTGCAAGAGAGCATCCTGATCTGGTGACAGCTTTTCTTTGTAAAGTAAGTTTGGGCACAGTGTCTCTAAACCAGCCCAGAAGAGATGAGAGAACAGAGTATTTCAGGGGGAAGGGACATAGAGTGATCATCTATAAGCACAGGATGAGTTGGGTTGGAAGGGACCTTAGAGATAATCTCTCTCTGTGCCCCTGTGGGCAGGGGCACCTTCCATTAGATCAGGTTGCTCAAAACCCCATCCAGCCAGGCCTTGGACACTTCCAGGGCTGAACCATCCAGTCCAGCTGCCTGGCTACTTCAGTCTGCCCAAAATGTAAAATATATTATTAAGGGCATTGTCCAACCATCTTTTAAACACTGGCAGGCTTGGGGCATTGACCACCCTCTGTAAGGAAGTGTTTCCCAATATCATCTTACTGCAGAGATTGAACTGGAGACAGCATTTTCAAGTAGGGCTTTGAAGCTGTTTCTGCTTTTTAAGTGTCAGAGTTGCTGTAACATGAGTAGGAATGTGTAAAACTGGAGGTGTTTTTAGAATCCAGCAGTGGTTATGAGTGTACAGGTTCCATTCTTGTTTAACCCTCAGAGGAGGGCAGGCTGTTGTACTTGCTTGGCTGAAGAGGGGAGCAAGAAGCAGCAGCATGATCCTGGAAAGCAGAGAATCCAGAAGAGCTTTTTAGGGCTAAATTGGAGCAGTGGCTGTGGAACTGAAAAGGGAGAAAATGTTCCCTTGGTTTATGAAGAAGCTCTTGACATGGCAGTACATGGATCTTGTTTCATGGCCATCTTTTTTTGGGTGATAATTGTGTTTCACTCTTTGCAGGTTCACCCAAGGAAGGGGAAATTCCTTGCAGCTAAAGCCCAGGAGCTGGGCCTGCCAGTGTGAGTATGAGAGCCCAGCCCGGGGCACGGGGCAGCAGCAGGCACGTGGGTGTTGGAAAGCTAAATATTTCTGTGGCCTTGTTCTCAGGGGAACTCCAGCCATCCTTCCCATCATTACTGCTCTCAAAAATGGGGAGAGCATCACTTTTGAAGGCAAAGAGGTAAGATGTGTCTGTGCTTCTGTTGTAGCTTTGCCACTCTCCCTCCTTCACTGGGCTCCCAGGATGACAAGCTTTTGTGCAGAGTGCTTTGCTTACCAGTATATCCTGGGACTGTTCCAGCTCCTGGATGCTGCTGAGTGTGATGTGTCTGGGGCTGTTGGGGTGGTGATCTGGGAAATGAGCTCCTGTGTGGGTATGGCTGGGTGTTTGCTGTTTGGCAGAGCTGCTTCCCTCCCCAGAGCTGATGCAGGTCTAGGAGTGAGCTAGTGGAGTTGATCCCTGCACTGTTTGAATCTGGGGATTGAATGTCTGTGTAGCCATCACTCCCTCCTGACCCTGCTTGCATCTCTGACACCAAAAGGAAATCGGTAGTTCTGGGGTAAAGGCCTGGATCTCTCAAACACTGGAGGGAGAGGCAGAGCCAGCTCTGGCCGTGGCCCAGGTGCTCTGCAAGTGAAGATCCTGACCTGGGAGACAGGATCAGCACATCTTTGTGCCACAAGAATTTTATAAAGCCTTTTTTTCCTTACACATGCTTTTGCTACCATCTAAATCTGTCCTGGGAACCTAGAAACAGTTGAAATTCCCCACCTCAGGCTGGGTTGTGGTTTCTCTGAGGCCAGGGTTGGGATTTGCTGTTACACGTTTGCATTTTGCTGTGTAATGAGAGCAGAAAGGGCCTGAGAGCTGCCCTGGCTGGGTGTGCTGAGCACTGGGAGTGGCTGCTGCGCTCTGTCCAGCCAGAGGAGTCAGACACAGAGGTGCAGGAAGGGCTGTGTGTCCAGGCTGGTTGTGGTGTGACCACTGTGTGTGCCTGCAGCTCTTTCCTGAGGAGTTGTGCACCCCCACGGACCCTGGCCCAGTGTTCCTCGTGCTGGAGTGTCCTCACCAGGGCTTTGTGGATGCTGTCTGTGAGAACGAGACCTTCCGAAGGTAGGGCTGGGCACCTGCAGTGTTTGGGGAAGGACACCTGTGCTGAGTTTTGCTCTTGTTCTGGTCTAGATGTGCTGTTTTCTCATGGATGATGTCTGAGGTTTTTGGGACTGTTAGAGAGCTTGAGATGCAAGAAAGGATTGGTGGTGCATTTTGAGGCTTTTAGGAGAGGCAGGACCTGTGGGGCTCTGTGATTGCCATGGGCCTATTTTCCCTCAGGGACTTCCAGAGCAGGAATGTGCCCTGGTGTCTGTCTGGGGAGCAGTGGAGGCTCTGGAAGCCTGGACTGCACATAACAGCTCTGTAGGGCTTGTGCAGAAGCATTTGGGCTCCTGGAGGTTCTGCAGATGTTGAGGAGAGGAGCTGCCCTGTGGGGGACAGTGGAGGTGTCAGCAGATGGTGGCCTGAGCCTTGTGCCTTGGGTGATGCAGAGCCTGGAGCTCTGGGGCCATGCTCTGAAAATCCCTGCTCTGCCTGCCTCAGGGGCATCTCTGCTAGCGTGAGAGAGGGATGGGCATGCCAAGGACATGGACTGCAGCACAGATGCTCTTCCTGTTTGAATGTGTCCCAGGTACCAGGAGGGAGTTCCTGAGCACCAGGTGGCCTTGGTTATTCACATGACCCCCGAGGCAGTGCTTCGAGACAGCCGCTACCAGCAGTGGATGGAGAGGTACGTGGTCCTGTGGTCCCTGGGTTCCTGTCTCTTGGGGCAGCAGCCTGTTCAGGTGCTGCACATGTTTGTTCCAAAGTGAAAAGAGCTCTAAAAAGAGGGCTCTGCTGGCTCAGGTGAGGTTTTTAGCTCAGGTGTGCACAAGCTTTGGAGCTTTGTTGTCCTCTGACAGGTTTGGGCCTGGGACTCAGCACTTGGTCCTCAATGAAAACTCTTCTGCTGTGCACAATCCACGTAGCTACAAGATCCAAACTCAGCTGAACCTCATCCACCCAGAGATTTTTCCTCTGCTCACCACCTACCAGAGCAAGGTAATCCAGGCCCTCCTTGCCCCTGTGGCTCCTGCCCTCAGCAAAGGCTGTGTCTCACATCACCCTCCTCCTGCAGGAAGCAGAGGCTGTGTGCCCTGTGCCCATCGTGCGAGGGGAGTGCCTGCTGAAATACCACCTCAGGCCACAGCAGGAGTGGCAGAGGTCAGTAGGAATCTTTTTCTTTCCAGGATTTGGGTGTTGGCTTGAAGCAGCTTTTTCGTGAGGGAGGGCATTGTGTCAGGGTCCCCTGCAGATGCTTTCTGGTGGCTGTGCTGAGGGAACTTTTGAGTGTCTCTGCCCAGCCACATTTGTCTCTGCCCCGAAAGCCTCAGACAAGGTGTAGCACGTGGATGAGTAAACCACTGAAAACACTGAAAACTCCTGGCCAGTGCTTTGGAGTGTTCTGTCCCTTGCTCCTGTAACCTTGTGCTTCTTTGTCCTTTGCTTTGACTCATGCTGTGCACCCAGCTGTGGCTGTGGCAGAGCAGGTGGGGACAGGGAGAGAGTTTTTGGGGAGACCAGGGACAGTCTTACCTTCTGAAGACCTAGAAAGTCTGATATTAGAGCTGAAAGCTCCAGGTGGTTGAACTGTTGGCTTGGTTGCCAGCAGTTGCTGGCTTTGCTCCTGGTGGGCAAAGCTGACCAGTGAGATCCTTAAGGGCCAGGGACCACAGGGGGCAAGGGGATTTCAGCCACCATGGCTCAGATTGCTGTCTTTGTTGGGCACAACAGGAGGATGCAGGCGCCAAGAAGAGTTTTAAGTTTCTCTGTTAAGGTATCTGAGGACCTGTAGTGTGCACATGCTCTGAAGCAGGACCCAGGTTTCTTACACTTGTCAGCAGTGCCTGGATCCCTTTAGGTGGCTGCTCTTTTTCTTCTGTGCTGCCTTGCAGTGCCCTCTAGTGCCTGGCAGCTCTGGAAGGAATGAAGTGCTATTGCAGGAGCTTCTCTACTTTGGTGGAATGATCATTCCTTTGCCTGGCTCAGCCCAGCCAGGCCTTTCAGGAACACACCACACTCGTGGATGTGTCTTCTCCAACCCCTCAAAATGGAAGGAGCGTTTGTCCCCTTGTTGTAAAGCTGTTTTGTCGCAGGAATTTGGCACTTTGCTCTGAAAAGGGCTGTTTCAGTTCCTGCCTTGCCCCATCCTGATAGGTGGCCTGTTCTTGCAGAGATGCTGTGACTGTCTGTGATCCTGATGCGTTTATTAGTGAAGCCTTGGATCTCCCTGACTTCCAGACCCGTGTGAAGGAGTGCAAAGAGAGCCTGTCTGCTGTACCAGGTACAGATCAGCAGCTTAGCTTGGATCAGTGTGGTGGAAAATAGGAGCTCTTGGTGACCCACTGCTTCAGAGCCCAGGTGAAGCTGTGAAGTGGTGGGGCTTGCTCTGCCTTCCCTTGTAAAGCTGCTGCTGATGGGGGCAGAAATGACTGCTGGCCATGTTGGCTCTGGAGTTACAGGGCTGGTGAATTAGATGGTGTCTGACTGGGCAGTGTGTGGAGAACATTTGCCTACAAACCTTTGTTGTCTGCTTTCTTTAGGAAATGTGGGTGCCTATCCTGAAATCGTGTTCTTGGGAACAGGATCTGCCATTCCAATGAAAATCCGCAATGTCAGTTCCACGCTGGTGAATACCAGGTAAACCCCAGTGCTCTCTGATCTCTGCCTTCCAACCCAAAAGATCCCCCCCTTGCACCTGCTCAGAGCTCTTCCAGTGGCTGCTAAATGTCTGTGTCACCTCTCTCTAGTGCTACCCGCTCCCTGCTCCTGGACTGTGGAGAAGGAACCTTTGGACAGCTCTGCCGCCACTATGGAGAGCAAGTTGACCAAGTGCTGTGTAACCTGGTGGCTGTGTTTGTGTCCCACATGCACACAGATCATCACTCGGTGCGTTCAGGTGTGGGAAGGGGCTCTGTGCACCTGTGCTCTGAGCCCTGGGACTCGGCTGTAGCTCCAGCTGATGAATGTGGGCTGCCCTGCTCTGCATTCCTCTCTGCATTCATTCCCCTGAGATTCAGCACTGCTGTATTTGTGTTTCTAATCCCCTCTCCCTTCTCGTTCCTTTCACTCTGGGCTTGCTGAGCAGTGGTGGCTGTGTTGCCACTGACTCCCCGGACACTTCTGACTGCCCTTGCTGTCTCTGTGTTCCCTTTGCAGGGGCTGGTGAACATCCTGATGGAGCGGCGGAGAGCTTTTGTGAGTAGTTTCTCTGCTCCTGAACGTGGCTTGGGGTGAGGGGAGGGCAACTTCACAGCAGCCTTTACCTATCATTTCTTCTCTCTGATTTGGTTACACCTAGTACTGATTTTTTCCCCTACCTTTGCTTTTGCAGGCAGCCCTTGGTCAGGCTTTCAGCCCTCTGTTTCTGGTAGCACCTGAGCAGATCATGCCTTGGCTGCACGAGTACCACAACCACTGTGAGGAGATTCTTGGAGATATCAAGTGAGTGTTCTGTGTGGAGAAATGTTTTTATTCAAGGCAAACCCCTGTCATCCATTCCCTCACCCCTTTGTTGGAGATGACTCTGACTCCTTCCACTGCCTGTGGAACAAGGATATGCGGTTTGCAGAGGGCACAATAGGGTTTGTTACTCAGCTGTGCTGCTTGATAGATGCTTAGGTGCAGGCTTCCCTTTGCTATAGGAAAAGGGAGTTGTGCAAGGAGAAGAAAAGAGTATTTGATAGTGGGGTGGAAGTGATGGGATGAGTTACTGGGGCACCAATGAAAGCAAGAGGTAATACAGGTCACCAAGGCACTGAACTGAGACTGAGAAACGAGAAGTTGGCTGCTTGAAGGGAAGATCAGGTTTTATTTTGTACCTGTCCTTAATTATCTCTTCTTCCCTCCCTCACAGAATGATTCCTTCTCAGTCTCTTGTGAAAGGCTGTGAGAACACCAGACCCAAAGCCAAGGAGTTTGTGAGCTCTCTTTTAGAGAGCTACGACCTGGCTGAGGTGAGTTCCTGAGCTGGGGGGCTCTGTGGCTGGAGGGGGCTTGGAGTCTAACACTTGTATCCTTGTTCAGTTTCAGACCTGTGAAGTGCAACACTGTAAAAATGCTTTTGCATGTTCAGTGATCCACAAGTCTGGCTGGAAAGTAGTTTATTCTGGTGATACAATGCCGTGCATGACCTTAGTGCAAATGGGTAGGTAACAAAGCCCTCTGCTTGAAGAATCTCTTGCAGAGAGGTCTCCATCTGTCAGTATCCAAAGTGGGCACTCCCAAACCTTTGGTGCTGTGTCTGCCACACAGTGAGGGGCTGAGAAGGGACAGGAAAGCTCCTGTGGGCAGTTGGGCTGGTCAATCTTCAGCTGAAGATTGAATGTGTGATTGTTTGCACAGGTAAAAATGCCAACCTGCTGATCCACGAAGCCACTCTGGAGGATGGCATGGAAAAAGAAGCTATAGAGAAGACCCACAGGTGGGGGATGTTCTGCTGTCTCTGTTGGGAAGGGAAAGGGACACAGCTGGGTGAGCTTCTTGGAGCTGTCAAAGGTTCTGGTGTGTGTAGTAGTGCTACACTAAAGATGGGATGTTGGTCATTGCAGCAGCTCTGAGACCACTGCAGCATCTCTCAACATCCCCAAAAGAAATGGGGAAAACTTTCAAGCAGACATTGGTGACTCTACAAATAGTCCAGCCCAAGGGAAAGACCCTCTGCATGGTTACATCTTGGGACTAAGCTCAGGAGGCAGAAGAGTTGTCTCATACCCCCAGCTCACAGAGCACTGCAGCCAGGGGTTCCATGTGCTGCTCCCAGCAAATATTGGGAGACTGAGAGTGGCTGCTTGGAATTCCTGCAGTCACAGTGTGAGAGCTGGGGCTGTTGGCACCTCTGGGACAAGTGCCTGTCCCCAGGTTGTGGAGCTCTTAAATGCAATGCTCCAGCAGTTAGAGCTGCATTCCTGCACTCAGGGTTGCGTGGAAGTCAGAGAATTGCCACCAGTGCAGGCCCGAGGGTGAGGGGCCTGTGTCTGTGAGGTTGCTTGGTGTGGTGTGGCCCTGGGTGCAGAGCAGCAGTTCCTGCCAGCCTGGCAGTGAGCAGGGCATGTTCCTTTTGCAGCACAACCTCCCAGGCCATCCAGACTGGGATGAAGATGAATGCAGAGTTCATCATGCTCAATCACTTCAGCCAGAGGTACGCCAAGATCCCGCTGTTCAGTGAAGACTTCAGCGAGAAGGTCGGAATTGCCTTTGACCATATGAGGGTAAGCTGGGAGCTTGGGGCCAGGCCTGGGAACGGTGTTGGTGTTACTTTGGGATGGCTGCTCCTGAATTAAATGCTCTTCTTATGCTGAGTCAATACTCCATGTCCTGAAGAGCAGTCTCTAAACAGCTCCTTTAACTGCTGGCAGCAGCTATCCTTTCCCCACACTGGTGTTAAAAAGGTGCTGATGGTCCTCTAATCCAACACTTAACACACTGGGTACTTGCCTCGTGTCACCTCAAGTCTGTGCTTGCTACTCCCAGACAGAAAAAACTAATTTTGCTTCCGTTCCCATCCCAACTGATGAGCTTTTCAATAGCAGACATCTGGGGGACAAAATCTGGCTGACAGTGACAGTGAGGGCAGCTCACTGTCACTCAGAGTTTGGGCCACAGCATTTCTGTGAAGAAAACGTCAATAACTCATTGAGGTCAGGGCTGCTGGGTGCAGGTGCTGTGCACAGGAAGGGGCAGTGCCCTGCTGTCTGCACAGGCCAAAGGCAAGGGGGGAGCAAGGAAATCAACAGCAGTTCTCACACAGAGGCTCCTGTGTTTGTGTTTCAGGTCCGTTTCGGTGACTTCCCGGCCATCCCGAAGCTGATCCCGGCGCTGAAGGCGTTGTTTGCAGACGACATCGTGGAGATGGAGGAGCGCAAGGAGAAGCGGGAGATGCGGCTGCTGAAGGAGACCGCCCTGATCCTGGACAAACTGACCAGGGGGGACAGCACGGAAGCAGCACGCCAGAAACGGAAACAAGCCAAGAACTATCAGGAACTGCCAGACAAGAAGCTTAAAACAGTCAACTGAGAGGGATGAGGCTGGGAGTGCTCTGCTCCGAGAGGGAAGCCTGGCTCTGCGCAGGCCTCGGGAGCGTGCGGTGCTGCTGGCACCACGGGAAAGGGGCTGGCCTGGGCATCTGGGTTTGCTTGGTCACCGTGGATCTCCCTGGGCTGCAGCTCCAGTGGATTGGTTGTCAGCAGCACTGGTCCTTGTGGAGACAGGATCTGCCCACCTAGCTCCTGTTCTGGGGGCTCATCGGTCCATGGGACATTTTTTCTTTTAACCAAAAATTCTTCTCTCTGAACTGTTTTAATTTTGGGGTTTATGGTACAAGGTATTGATCATGTAACAGCAGCAGGTGTGACCTTTGCAAGAGATCAGGTGTGAGAGGCCCTGGAGGGGCCGTGGGTTTGCCAGAAGAAGGTGAGTTTGTCTCAGTGAAGAGTTATCAGAACCCAGGTGATAGGAGAAAAATTAACAGTAAAATGAGACACAATTTTAAGGTTTTAGGTTAAATTAGGGCTGACAATACATCTGTACATTTGCGTTCCCATTTTATTTGGTTTTCTTTGCTGTTTTTTTGTTTCAAAAATCCATTCTCCAAACCCTTTATTTAGAATCTGAATAAACCACTGAATAAACCATCCTCCAGAAAGCTGTGTTGTGTCTGGATCACTCTTGAGGAAACAAAAACCTGTATTTCTCTGGCAGATGACCTTGGCTGGCTCATTCAGCATTGGGGTAAAGACCAAGATCTTGCCCATCAGATCTGGATCATGCTGCAGCCTCATGGCTGTGAGTGTCCTTGAGCAGATTCTGGTTCTGGATGCAGAGGACAGGAAAGCTGGCACAGCAGGCAGGGTGGGGGGAGTTAACCTGAAGTTAAGAGGAGTTTTTCTGAAGCTTCTTGTGGGTCAGCTTTGCTTCTTTTGCCCCTGCTGTCACTGCCTGTGTTTGGAAGTAGGAGGGGAGTTCTGTGCTGTTGCAATTAAGGAGTTCATTTTTGGAGCTTGAAGACACCCAGGCCCTGCTCAGGAGATGATACTCATACATGAGTCTTAAGATTTCATTTCAAATTAAAGGGACAAACTGTCAGCAAAGCATCTTTTGTTGAACTATGCATTAGTGTTATGCTTGCCTAAAGCAGAGACTGGAGAATTGACACATCTGTGTCCTTCAGAAAAGCTTTTATGAATTTTATGAATAGCAGGGGACTGGAGAAAACCAAAATGTTCCTGTTTACTGGGTAGGAGTGGGCTGGGGTACCCAGGGGAGGACCTGGTTCCTGCTGGAGTGACACGAGCAGCTCTGTGACCGCACAGGATCCACGTGCTGCTCTGCACGCAATTAAAGGAGGATCTTTTATTTGGAAGGTAGTGAACTGCTTCTGACAGAGGGTATTAATGAACTGGAAATGCAGCAGTGGCAGGAGCACACAGCACCCAAGTTTCAGCTGCAGGTGGTTGATGCCGGTGTCGGGAGCAGCACGAGGGGGTGAGGGACAGGAGCTGCCTGTGCCCGATGTGGAAAAATTCCCGCGGAGCGAGCCGGGCTGGGAAATTGCTTCTGGGGCTGTCAGAATGAGACGAGAGAGAAGAGAGAAACGGGCTGGGAGCAGCAGGAGGGAGGCGGCAGCGCTGGGACCGCCCTCGCATCCCGGCGGGGCACGGGAGCGGCTCCCGGGATCCCCCGGGCAACGGCGGCTGCTCCTGGCAAACACTGACCGGGGCCGGGCGGATGGAGGCCGAGGGGGAGCCGGGGCCGGCGGGGCTGCAGCAGCCCCGGGAGGGTTCTCGGGAGGGTTCCCCGGAGCATTCCCGGGAGGGTTCTCGGGAGGGCTCCCCGGAGGATCCCCGGCAGGATCCCCGTGAGGAGCGGCTGGCCCGGGCTGCGGGGCTGGCTCTGGCCGTGTCCCCGGAGCGCTGGCGGCGCTGGGCGGGCGCTGCGGCGGGGCCGGCGCTGCGCGGATTCGTGAGGGGAGCGGCGGGGCCGGCGCTGCTCGCCTGGCGGGGCCCGGCCGGGGAGCTGGGGATGAGCCCCGGGCCGCCCCCGCCGCCCCCCGGAGCCACCAAGGCCATCTTCTTCCTCCGGCCGGCCGGAGCTGGCCCCGGGCCCGCCGAGCTGCTGTGCGGGGACCTGCCCGCACAGCCCCTGCCGCACTTCGCCGCCGTGGTGGAGGAGGTAAGGGGGGAAAGGCAGCGCCTTCTGTAGAGCCCAGCCTCGGAAATGCCGAGCTCGGGGTGTCTCACGGTGGGGTCCGTGGGGGATGAGCCGCTTTACAGTCACTGGATGTGCTCCTGAGAATGAGAAACTGTGCTTGTGCCGTCCTTGGAAGTGTTCGAGGCCAGGCTGGACGGGGCTTGGAGCAACCTGGGACAGCAGAAGGTGTCCATGGCAGGGGGTGGAACGAGGTGAACTTTAAGGTCCCGTCCAACCCAAAGCGTTGTGTGGTTCTAGGATAGTTGTGCTGCATGGCTCATCTCAGGCACATCTGGTCCAAGCCCCTGCTCCAGCCAGGCCAGCCAGGACTGTGTCCAGGTGACTTTTCAGTATCCCAACAGATGGAGACTCCAGAGCCTCCCTGGGCTGCCTGTGCCAGCCCTCACTCACCCTCACCAGGAAAGAGTTTTTCCTGATTTTCAGAAGAGCCTCCTGTGTTTGAGTGCCCAGTTACCTCAGGTGGGCTGATGTTTTCCCACAGGGATCTTCGAGAGATTTCATCAGGGTCCCAGTTGTCATTTTACCAATCCAATAGAATACAAACAGCTGATTTGCCTGGTTATGCCTCTACACTCATTAGCAGTCCCTGTGATTTGAGTAGTGGAGACAAAGCCTGATACTGTTGCAGCTGAAGCTGTTGCAGGTGAACTCTGTGTGCACTGGGGTTGTTTCCCCTTGCCGTGGCTCCCTGGACATGGTGATTGCTGCTGCTGGTCCTCTTTGGTCACGGTGCAATGAATTTTCAGCACCCTGGAGTGGCACCCTGGTTGTTCCTTTTCAATTCTGTGTCTGTAGCTGCTTTTATACCTTTATCCTCCCCCAAGTCTGGCCACACAAAGGCTGCTCATCACCAGGGGCAACCCGGCTGTGATCCCAGAGGAAGGTGACAGACACTGTTGCTATCCCAGCACAAAAGAGCCAGAAGCAGCTCAGGTCCAGACAAGCCCAGCCCAGAGTCCCCAGCTGCCAGCTCAGTGCAGACCGTGGAATTTCCACTGCTGAAGACAGGAACTGTATTTAGTGGGCTGCAGCTTTGGGAAATAACCCAAAACGTGGCTATGCTGTAGATGCCAGGAGGTACCAGAGGAGCTTCCCTCTGCATATGGGGGGTGGCTGTGCAGGGACAGCCCCTGGGCTCAGCCTGGCCCTGCTGCCCTTCTCATCATCACCTGCAGGGAACTGCTTGGGACAGTGGTCAATGAGGGTCTCCAGGCTTGCCAGCACCTTGGAGCCTGGTGGCCAGTCCATCCACAGTATTTGTTGTCACAGAATCATCAAATCTCAGCATGTTTTTGTTAGATGGGACCTCAAAGATCATCCAGTGCCACCCCTGCCATGGGCAGGGACACCTTCCACTATCCCAGGCTGCTGCAAGCCCTGTCCAGCCTGGCCTTGGACATTGCCAGCCACAGCTTCTCTGGGCACCCTCGTGCCAAGGCCTCCCCACCCTCACAGGGAGGAATTTCTTCCTAAATCAAATTAAATCTACTTCCTTCAGCTCTTCTCCGTTGCTCTTCCATGACTCCTGCTGTAGGTGATTGTGCCCATCCTGACGAACCGGAGGAACCACCAGGGCTGGCCACGAGTGGTGTCACAAGACATCATCCATCATGTGCACAGCCTGAAAAGCACTGTCTTCAAGGTTATTGGCCAAGTGAATGGCAAGACCTTGCTGCCCCTTCCAGCTGGCTCAGAGAGATTCGAGAACATTGACCCTAAAAATGAGAATTTGTGAGTTCCAGCCCTTGCTCTCTGCTGGCTTTTCTTCTGCTGCTGCATGTGCTGCCTCTTTTGGGGATCCTGCCTGTCAGACGTGGGGACTCTTCTTGCTCCCTGTCCTCTGCAGCTCATCAGACTGCCAAGGAGGGGTATTTTGCTCTCTCGAGTTCATGGCCTCTGTCTTTGGGGTCTGTACAACAATACAAGCAGGAGAAGCTCAGGAAGTGGATGTGGGCATGAAGAGAAGCAATGAACTGCTTGCATCACTGAGGGAAAACTCCAAAGTGCCATCAGGTTACACCAAGCCCTGTCCAACCTGGCTTTCCAGGGGCAGCCACAGCTTCTCTGGGCACCTGTGCCAGGGCCTGCTCACCCTCACAGGGAGGTTTAAATCCCTAATTTAAACCTATTCTCTTTCAGTTAAAAACCATTCCTCCTTTTCACTAACTGCCCTTGTAAATAGTCTCCCTTATGAATTTGATTGTTTTGTGGTTTTCAAACATGAATCTGGGCTGTAAGTGTAAAATCCAGCTGCCCATTGAGGTAGATCCAACTGAGCAATGCCCATGGACAAGCAGAAAGCCAAGTGACCCTCATGCTCTGTTTTCCACAGCTTGGAGCTGATCAATAAATCCCTTGTACACGCCACCGAGTCAGCCATCATCGACTGGAGCCAGCAGGTCCAGAGAGTGCTGAAGAAAGAGTCCTCAGAGCCTCTCCTGCGAGGCACCAACCCAACCCCAAGGGTGGAGCTGGAGTTCTGGAAGAGCAGGTGCTGGGGGAAGCTGCTGGTGCTGCTCTGGGTGGAGGGAGTGCTGCTGCTGTGAGCCAGAGCAGCTGCTGCAGGTCATGTAGAGACCTGAACCCAACAATATTGCTCCCAGACATAAAATAAGGATGATTTCCGAGTGCCTGGAGGTGGCTGCGTGGTTTGGCTTGGCCCCAGCACAGTCCAGGGCTACACTGGGAGGGAATTTTATTGGAAATGCTGTTCCCATCACTGTTCACTCAGAACCAGCCCCAGAGCAGGGCTGATGGGCACTCTCCATCTGTCAGCTGGCTGCTGGTGGAGCCAGGGAGGGGTTAGATGAGCCAGGGAGTGGAATTTCACCTGTCCTTTGTGCTGTGCTGGCTCAGCTGACTGGAGACAGAGCCCTGGCTGTGCAGAGCTGTCAGCAGTGGCTGCAGAAACACCACTGGCTCCTTTCTGCTCTGAGCTTGGCTCCAGCTGTGTCCTGTAGGGCTGCTCCTGTTTCCTGCCCCCACTGGGGCTCAGTCCCTGTGTAACTGCAGGAAATCCTGAGCCAAGGCAGGCAGGGCTTTGGGGCACTGCTGTGTGCTGTAACCTGTGCTGGCTGCTGCAGGTGTGCTGACCTGGAAGGCATTCACAGCCAGCTGACATCCAGGAGGGTCAGGAACATGGTGGAGGTGCTGGAGAGAGCACAGAGCATCTTCATGCCAGCCTTCCAAAACATGCTGATGGATGTTGAGGCAGGTGAGAAACCGGGACAGCTCTGCCATGGTGCTGACTTCTGTCCTTGTTCATAGCCTGGGGTGCCAGAGTCCTGTGCCCTCCCTGCTGGGGTGGCTTTGTGGGAGGGAGATGCTGACAGAGTTTCTTCTTTGGGGTTATTTGCATGTGCACTTTTGGCACTTCTGAAAAGGCTGAGACAATTGGGATTGTTCAGTCCAGAGCAGAGAAGTCTCTGGATTGATCTCACTTTGGCCTTACAGTGCCTAAAGGGGCTCCAAGAGAGCTGGAGATGGATTTTTTACAAGGGTTGGCAGTGACAGGACAAGGGCAAATGGCTTCATGCTATCAGAGGTTAGATTAAGAAGAAATCCTTCCCTGGGAGGGTGGGCAGGGCTGGCACAAGGTGCCCAGAACAGCTGGCAGTGCCCAAGGCCAGGCTGGACATTGGGGCTTGGAGCAGCCTGGGACAGGGGAAGGTGTAACAAGATGAGCTTTAAGGCCCCTTTCAGCCCAAACCATTCCATGGTGCTATGAATGATTCTCTTCATGTTGTTTCACAGGTTTAGCTGCATAATGATGTCCTGGTTATATTAAAATTAATTAATTAATTTAAAATTAATCAATTATTAACTCTGGAGTAGTTCTTCAGGGTCCAACCACACAACTGAACAAAGCTAAGCTGCAAATTTCACCCAGTCAGGCCCTCATTTCTGTTCTGGTACAGTCAGGACAGGTGGGACTCTGCTGCCCTCTGGGCATGGGGCTGCCAGAGCCAAAACCAGGCTCAGCTGAGCTTGGGCCAAGCCTGGGGACTGTGCAGAGCTGTGCTTTTGGTGCTGCCTGGCACTGCTTGGTTGTTGTGGCCTCAGCCTGTGCCCAGAGCCCCGTCCCAGTCCCTGTCCCCCACCACAGGGTCAGGTTGTTTGCTGTGCTGGTTCAGCTGTAGGTGAGCAGGGATCAGGGTGCTTTATCCCCAGCACATGTGCTTTGTGCTCTCCAGGGCTGTCTGTCCCCTTTGTGCTCTCCAGGGCTGTCTGTCCCCTTTGTGCCCTGCAGTTCTGTCCCCTTTGTGCCCTCCAGGGCTGTCCCCTCCGTGCCAGCACCAGCTGACCCCCCACCCCAGCCCGATGGCTCTCACCCCTTCTCCCCTCTCTTCTCACAGCTCTGAGCGAGGCTCAGGACATTGACCTGCACCTGGCCCCACTGCAGCAGCCCCTGGAGGACATAGAAGCTGTTGAGTTCAGCAAGGTGAAGCCTCTCCTGGTCCCTCTGCTGCACGTGGTGTGCTGGATCTGGGTCACCTCCAAGCACTACAGCGTGCCCCTGCGGGTCGTGGTGCTGCTCCAGGAAATCTGCAACCTTCTCATTCAGCAGGTGTGTGGCTGTGGCACCTCTGTTTGTCAAAGTCTCTTCTCTCTTTCTCCTTTCCTTCCTTGGACAAGGATTCCCCCTCCCAAGGGGTTCTGAACTTGGCAGGAAGGGTGAGATGTGTTCAGTGCAAGGAGTCACCGTTTGCTGTGACAGAAGTGACACCTCTGGTGTGGTTTGGCTCTTCCAGGCCGTGGTGTACCTGTGTCCAGAAGACCTTCTGAGAGGAGAGATGGAAGAGAGCCTGGGCAAGGTGCAAACAGTGTTTGACATCCTGAATGCCTTCAAAGGGGAGTTTGAGGAGAGAAGGGAAAACCTGCACATGTATTATGAGCCAGGCCAGGAAGTGAGGGAGTGGGACTTCCACACCAGACTGGTGTTTGCAAGGCTGGACAGCTTCCTGCAGAGGCTGGAGATGGTCAAGGTGAGACTCTGGAGCTGTGAGGTGTTGTAGCCAGAAACTCCCTTGCTGGCATCTTCCCTCCCTGATGTCAGGGCATGGGGCCACTCTGTGCTCTGTGGTCCCCCTGACACCCAGGCCAGGACCTCGTTTGCCCAGGTCCTGCTCAGGGCACGTGTCAGATTTGCTGCTGTGTCCTTCTGCTCTGTGACACTGAGTCTGTGTCAGTGCACCCAGGAGTCCTCTGGGACTCGTGCTCTTGTTGGGGCAAGGGGATGGGGGTTATGGGGCTGTGGTTTGCAGGGCTGGGAATAAGCCAGGGCAAGCTCCCAGGCTTCCAGGGGACATCCTGGAGCTGGGCATCTCCTGACTTGGACAGGGGGCCTGGGGAGGAGCAAGGACACGTTCCACATTCCTCACCAGGTCATCCCTTCACATCCCAGTGGTGTGCCGTGCTGGGGGCTGCTGGGTGTCCCTGCTTGCCACGGCTCCTCAGTGTGCCATGAGGGGGGCAGGGCTGTCACCAGTGCCACCATCCCTCAGCCCCCAGCATGGCTGAGGCTCCATGAGTTACAGGCTGAGTCACAAACACTGTGCTCACCTGGGGGTAACCCCTCACCTCTCCAAAGGGCATCTGCTCCCAGCTGTGGGCAGAGATGGGCACTCCACAGGCTGCTTTTGCCTATCCAAGGTAAGGTCTGCGTTGCTTTTCTCCTTCCCTCATTCTCTGCACTGGAACAGAAGGTTTTACTGGTTTAACCACACTGTGTAACTCTGCTCATTCCTTAAGGAGCTGCATCGAAAACAACAATGGATGGCATCTATTCTAAAACTACTCATGATTGTAGAATCACAGAATGGTTTGGGTTGGAAGGGACCTTAAAGATCATCTTGATCCCAGCCTGAGCACCCTCACTGAGCCTGGGAGGTCCTTTGGGCCAGGAGCAAACATGTGCTGTGGTACCTGCTGTCATCTCCTTGTGTGCCTCCTCTGGCTCTGCAGGGTCTCCTGAGCACGGCCCTGGACCTGACACAGCTGGAGAAGATTGAGTTTGGGGGGATGAAAGGGAAGGCCCTGGGCCAGCAGGTGCTGGACATGTATGAGGAGTTCCAGGAGGGCTACCAGGTGTTCTCAGAGCGAACCTACGACTGCCTGGACCTGGCCAACGTGGTAGGTGGGAGCAGCCCGTGGGAATGCCAGCAGCACATCCACCCTGGCCCCTCCTTCCCAGCTCCTTCCTCCCTTTGCTGTGATCTGATCTGTCACTCTAGGGAGCTGCTGGCCTTTTCTGCAGACACTTGGGAGTTCTTGCAGCTCTGTATCCAGACTCACACAATGAACCAGGCTGGAAAAGACCTTTGAGATCCCAGAGTCCAACCTGTGACCCAACACCTCCCCATCAACTAAACCACAGCCCTGAGTGCCACATCCAGTCTGTTTTTAAACACATCCAGGGATGGTGACTCCAGCACCTCCCTGGGCAGATGATTCCAGTGCCCAACCACTCCTTCAGTGAAGAATTTCTTCCTGATGTCTAACCTAGTGTTTCCCTGGCACAGCTTAAACATAGCACACCTTGCTGGTTCAGCGAGTGCTTCTGTGGGTTTTTGGGGTGGTGGTGGTGTGGTCTTCAGAGTAAAAGAGTGTGGAAATAGCCTGTCTTGTCCCCAGAACTTGTTGGACTGTGGGTCCATCCTGGAGGGCCATGGGATGGGATAGAAGTGTCCCTGACTCTGGAGGGTGGCCAGAGGAGCACATTAATTCCTGGTGAATGAGAAGAGGAAATAGCTCTGGGTATTTGGGCACCTCCCCAGTGCCTTCTCACAGCTCTGGACTTGCTGTTCCCCTTCCCACAGGAGTTTGTGCAGGATGCCTTGGACTTCCAGCAGAAGGTGGAGGACATTGACCGTCGGCTGGGCGCTGTGTTCAGCCGGGCCTTCAGCGATGCCCCGGACATGGAGCACATCTTCAAGGTTTGTCTGTGTCCCCATGAGCCCCACAGAGAGGCCAGGCAGTGCTGGAGCTGCAGGCACGTGGGATGGACAGTGGGACACTGCTGGGGAGGGATGCTCAGGCCTGTGGGTCCCTCCTGAGCTCTGGAGCTGGGGGTGTTCCTGCTCTTCACCTGCTGACACAAACACAAGAGCCCTTTGCTCAGTTTGGGGAAGAGCAGCCAAAGAAATGACTCAGATCAGGCTTTTGGATGGCAGGGGTTTCACTGGGCCCCCTGGCAGGTGGAGGAAGGGCTGCTCTGGGTTCCAAGGCCAGGCTGGACAGGGCTTGGAGCACCCAGGTCTAATGGAAGGTGTCCCTGCCCATGGCAGGTGGAATGAGCTGGACTTTAAG
Organism: Pseudopodoces humilis; assembly: GCF_049639895.1. Classification (NCBI taxonomy): domain Eukaryota; kingdom Metazoa; phylum Chordata; class Aves; order Passeriformes; family Paridae; genus Pseudopodoces; species Pseudopodoces humilis. The sequence continues at coordinate 10,065,320 of NC_142220.1, forward strand.
GTCCCTTCCAACCCAAACCAATCTGAGACTCTCTGATTTCCTGGTGAAAACTGCTGTTAAAACCAGGTGATCATTGTTAATATCAATTTGTTAATACATGCATGAATTTCAGCTCTGAAAATTGAGGTTTTCTAGAAATGAGACAGCTTTGTTTACCAGTGAATCCATCCTGCAGAAATAAATGGTACTTTCTGAAAAAAAATCAGTATAATTATAGAAAACTGTGATAGTATTTATCTTTGGGCTGTTGTGGGTTTTTTTTAAATAGCAAATTTGAAGCACTTGAGGAATGACAGCTGGAATATGGTTCACCCACAGAGAAGGCCTGAGCATTTCTGTAACAAAGACATTTTTGTGATAGCTTTAGTGGTGGGATTCACTCAAAGGTGATCTTGGAGCTCTTTTCAAACCTTAATGATTCCAGGAAAGGCAGGAACTACTTGGGAAAGAGAGGGGGAAAACCTTCCCTTTGACAAAGTGTCCATCAGTGCAGACCTTTGAGTTGCTGAGGAAGATGAAGCACGTGCACCAGTGAGGAAAATCCCAGTGGGACTTTGTGCAGGACTGTGACTTTTCCCCATTTCTTTCCCTGCTCCTTCCAGCTGCTGGCCATGTTCCGGAACCTTCTGGAGCGCCCTGTGATGGCTGCAGTGGCTGCTGACAAGGTCCCTGTCCTCCTCAGCATGTTCAGCACTGTCCTGGAGCAGGCCAGGCTCACCTACACCAGGCACACCCAGGCAGGGCTGCAGCTCGGTGGGTGCCATCTGAGGAGGAAAACTGATTTTACAGGAATCTGGGTTTTGACTAATTTAGGGGGGGAAATAATTTGCTTTTGCTGAGGAAAGCAGAACTTGCCAAATTGCAAAGCTTTTCAGCTTCTGTAGTTCCTAGTGGAAAGGGAAGTGTGTGGCTCTGCTCTTGGCATTAGAGCAGTGCCAATATCTTTGTTTTAAATGTGCACGTGTGAGGTGTGGCTGGGATTGAAGGCACACGCTGAGTTTTTCCCTCGTAATGCTGTAAATGCAAGGGGGAGGTGGGAATTCGGGGTTTGCTCAGCCTTCTCCAGGTTTATTATTTCCTGGGAAGGCTGGCACAGAAGGGAACAGGAAAACTTCTGTCAGAGTCTCAGGATTAGTGTGTCTTCTTGAGCAGCAGCCTCTGGAAGACTGTTCTGGAAGCAGACAGGCTCTGGAGAGGCAGCACTGCTGGGACCAGAGGGAACAGAGGGAATGGGGACACGGATGGAGGACAAGTCCAGCATTTGCTGTGACTTTGGGGAGTGTTGCTCTGTGGGATGGTCACAACCAGCTCCCAGCCAGAAATCCCTTCCTCAGAGTCTGTGGGCAGCAGGGAATTCACCCCAATCTGCTGCCAGGACATGCCAGGCTTCTCCTCTGAGCCCTTATCCCCAGTGCAGAGGTGCAGGGGGATTTGTAGGTCCCAGACCTCCGTGGTGTGACAGAGGTTGGATTTCAGGGAAGAAGCCTGGGAAGCAGGGCAGTTGTGTGGAGCTGAGCTGTGTCTCTGGGGCTGCAGGGCTCATGGAATGCTGTTCCCCTGTGCCCTGCCAGGCTTTCCCCCCCTGCACAAGAACGTCCCTCCCGTGGCCGGAGCGCTGGGCTGGGCGCAGGAGCTGCGGGCTCGGATCCAGCGGCCCTTGGAGCACTTCAGGCACATCCCAGGGCTGTGAGTGTCCAGATAAATTGCTTTGTGACCGTCTAGAAATCTCTATCCAGCCTTTAGATGTTCTTTCAGTGTTGAGTGCTGCCCAGTGGCTGCAGCTGAAGCAGTTCTCAGTGGAGAGGTGAGAAGTGGGTGCCCTGGGGCCATTCACTTCTCTGCCACCTTTGTTTTTTAAAGGAGCACTTTAGCTGGATTGGTTTTGAAGTGATTGAGAGGCACAGTGGGGCAGTAGATAGGCTCCTCAGCTTTTAACATAGCCCTAGGCTGCAATTAAAAGAGGTATTGCAACCTTTCCCACTGTAATTCCTCTCAGCACGGTCTCCAGGAGCTCCTTGGGGGCAGCCCAGCTCTTGGGTATCATAACTTTCTCAGCATTAAACAAAGGAACAATCACCCAAGATCAAGAAAACAACCCAGCGCTGGAAGTTTCATCGACCCTGCATTTAGCATTGATTTTACCCCTCTGTTTAGAGCAGCTAAGGACAAGTCCTTCAGCAGGGTGGTGTGAGGCTCTTTCCCATGTGCAGCTTGAGAGGGAGAAAAGATTGAAAAGGAAAAATGAAAATATGTGTTAATACAGATATGTATTATTTATATGATCTATATAATATATGTTACTGCATACATTTTATATATATTTTTTCTATACATTATATAAAGAGTAATTCACACAGCTGTGACCTGCATCTAGTGCAGCAAAACTGTGACAGAAAACTGGAGGGTAAAATGTTTCAAAGTGATGTTTGGTAACAGATCTTTCCAGCAGCCCTGGGCCTTTCTCCCATCCCAGCTGCTGCTCCCCATTTTACAGCATGGAAACACCCGAGAGAGAGCACAGGGGCTTTGTGCAGGAGGGGATTTGGGGTGAAATCCAAGCAGCCTGTGCCTGCAGGCTGGGGGGGACCTTGGGAAGGGGTGAATGCAGAGCTCAGCCCCCAGGACCAAAGGTGACCCCTGTGTGTTGTGCTCCAGGGGCTTGGACTCTGCCCGTGGAAGGAGGGTGCTGCAGAAATATGAAGAAATGATCCAGCTGCTCGACAGGTACAGGGGGCTGACACAGGGCTGAGGGAACATCCCCCACCCAAGCCACCTCCAAGAACAGCCCAGGGCTTGGGAATGTCCCTTTGTGAGCCAAGGGAATGTCCTGCTGGGACAGAAGGAGTGAGCCTGTCGCTGGGATGGCTTCCATGGAGAATCAGCCCAGCAGCAACATCAGAACCATCACATCTCTGCTGTGGGCTGCAGGAGCTGCTCTGGGGGGAAGCCTGGGCTGGGAGAAGTCTGTTCCTCCCCTGCCCCTTCAGTGGCTGTGCCTGCAGGGGCTGTAATGTGGATATTCCACAGTTTGGGCTGGCAGTCGCTGCCCAGGACTTGGCCTCTCAGTGTTTGTTGTTACACCTGGCTGCCCTGGGCTGTCCCCTGGGAGAAACCCCTTCCCCAGGGAGGAGAGCCCTGCAGGGCCCTGCTCCCCACCCACAGCAAAGGCAGCTGAGAGCCTGGATGCTGCAGGGTGGATGGGAGACCTGTGCAAGGAGCCCTGTTCCCATCACCAGAACAATAATAATATTATCTGTAGATATTATATATATGTTATATATGTTATATAGAGATATATATGTGTTATATAGATATATGTGTTATATATATATGATATATTGTGTTGTGTTATGTTATATATTATATATATAATTTATCTATTATATATAAAATATAGATAATATAGAAATATATATATTATATTATTATATTATACATATAATACAGTATAATAAAATTTTAAAAAAATTAAATTAAACACAGCCTTCCAGAGAGGAGCAGCCCCACAGATGGTGTGAGGTGAGCCCCTGGAGGTGCTGTCTCCTGGGTGCCATTTCCCAGAGCGCTCAGAGTGACTCAGAACAGACTCTGGGGCTGGGACTGTCCACACCTCTGCTCTGCCCTGTGTGCTCCCATCCCAGGGGTGCTGTGGTCTCACTCAGACAAGTGAGGTCAGCTTCAGCCACCCCAGCATCCCTGTGGCTTTAGGCACCTGTCCTGCTTAGACCTTTGGCAGCCCCCAGCTGCTGATCTATCACGTTAGGCTAAATGCTTTGGGAAGTCCATCTCCGAATGGGAATTAAAAAAAAATAATAATTTAATGAATTAAAAATTAAAACTGGTACTTGAGAGAGAGCTTTGCCCTCCTGACTTGACACTGCCACTGTGTTTTGGGTGTTTGTTTTGGAAGCACTGTTGTTTGTGGAGGTGGCATGGATGGGTTTTGAGCGTTCCTTCACGTTCCTCAGTCCCCAGAATGGACTTGGCTTCCACTCAGTTACAGCTGCACTCTCTGGCCTGGTAACTACGTGGTGCCTGTTTCTCTTTCCTGGCAGGTATCAGGAAAAGCTGTATTTAGACTGGTCCCAGACAGTCTCAGAAGAATCCCAGTACAACCTCACTCAGCCTCTCATCCGGCGAGATCCACAGACCAAGCTGATCTCGGTCAATTTTGATCCCCAGGTAAAAGCTGGGCTCTCCTGCCCCTCAGGACATGTCCCCAAGCTGTGGGGGACACCTGGTGAGGTTGGTACAAGGTCTGTGGAACCCCTCCCATGGGGGTAATGAGGATCTACCATAGAGTTGCTCTGCTTAAATACCAGGATTACACTTTGAGCAGAGCAAATTCTGGTTGAAGCCAGTGGCATGAAGTGCCCCAGGAACCAGATGTGTAACTGGTACCAGCATGTCCAGACCAGGGCTGACACGGGTGTGGGGAGTGATGGGACATTCATGTTGTGTGTACCTGAAACCTGAGCTTCTGGAAGGGGGTAGAAATCCCAGGGAAGGTTTGTTTTGTGATTCCAGAAATCCTCAATGGAAGGTGGCACCAGAAGGAGTTGAGTTGATGGGTTTGAGGCCATGGTACTATTTTTGAAATTATTTTTTATGCCAATCAACCCAGCAAACCAAGAGAACTGGAGCCAGCTTATCTTTCACTTTGATAATGATAGGGTACTTTGATAATGAATGCTCTTGCAGGAGCGGTATTGCTGAGACTTGTGGTGTGGCTCAGCCTTCATCTGAGAGGGGATGCACATGGGTGGAGATGGCTGAGAAGACACAGTTGATGGTGGCTTTTAGAGGCTGGTTGGTATTTCACTGAGCTGGGAAGAAATCCAGAGCCAGAGATCAATGGGAAACAGGTGCCAGGAGCTGTCCAGGCCCTTTCCAGCTTGCTGCTTTGGGAACAAACCAGCAGGAACCTCCTGTGAGGCTCTGAATAGATGGGAGGGAACATCAGGAGCTGGGAGGACTGTGCTATGCTCAGCTCTGTGCCTTCCTTCCCCAGCTGGTGTCGGTGCTGAGGGAGGTGAGCTACCTGAGGGGCAGCGGGGCAGGAGCCATCCCCCCGGCAGCAGCCGAGATCTATTCCTGCAAGGAATCCTTCCGGCAGCTGGTGGCCAGCCTGGAGCTGATGGGGAACACGTACAACAAGGTCCTGAGGACGGTGCTGGAGGTGGAATATCCTCTGCTGCAGGGGAGGCTGCAGGACATCGACTCGAAGCTGAGAGAGGCAGAGGAAACACTGACCTGGAAGACAGAGGGTGAGCTGGCTCCGTGTGACACCTGGGTCTCCTCATGTTCCCCAGTGCCCAGGCTCTGCTCCCTGTTCCCAGCAGGAAACTGGGAACTCTCTGGCACATCCAGCACTGGGGAGATGAGGAGCAGCTCCTTTCCACATTCCCTTGAGCCGCTGGGGCTGTGGACACAATCTTGCTCCCCTCAGGTTTAGCCCAGGCTCTGGCGGTCCCTGCTGTGGCTTGGGGTGGGAGAGAGGTAGAGGAGGCTCTGCTGCTCGAGGTGGGGAATCTCTTACCTTAAGGATGAGTGAGAAATACGTGAGGCCACAGGGAAAATGAAAGAGAACAGGAGAAGGAGAGGGGGAAAATGAAGAAGAGCAGGAGAAGGAGAGGGGGAAAAGTTCTGAAGGAGAGAACACCAGAGTTTGGCCCAGCAGCTCTGAAAATAAGTGATCAATCATCTCATTTTCCCCAGGTGTCTGGGATCACCTCTCTGGGGTGATGGGTGATGTCTGTGACCTGGAGCAGAGGCTGCAGAAAGCCAAGGACAACGTTGAAGAGATCCAGAGCATCGTGCACTCGTGGCAGTCGCCCATATTTGAGAGGAGGGATCCCAAAAAGGAGTCAGTGCTGAGCCTGGAGGAGTGCCAGGAGCGCCTGGAACGGCGCTACAGCCTCGTCAGGGAGGCTGGGCAGAGGATCCACTCCCTGGTGAAGGTCAGGGGGCACCTGCAGGGATGGGTGGCTCCTCAGAGGCTCCCTGAAAATGTCCAGAGCTGCTTCACCTGAAATGAACTCCCTGAACCCATTTGAAAAGCTGACCCGGTGTTAATTGATGTTGTCCCTGAGGGGTGATCTGGAATGGGGCTGTGGGGCAGGACTGGCAGCAGCTGCAGCCCAGGGAATGGTCTGGCTCCAACCCTGGCTGCTGCAGAGCCACTAGAGGGGAGTGGTGCACCGGGTTTGGGATCCTGCTCCAAGGAAAAATCCCCTCTGAGGTGTTCACCCGAGAACGGCGGCTGGGGCTGAGCCTTCGGCTTCAGGCTTGAGGTCCCTCTGTGGAGCAGGAGGTGATGCTGAGCACCCGGGGAGAAGCTGAGTGACAGGGGAAAGACTGCTGTCCCAAACCTTGGTGATTCCCAGCAGTTTTGCCATAGCTCAGAGTCCTCTGGGGGCCAGGAGAAGGCCCAAAGCTCTGCTCCTCACCTGCCTGGAGCCAGGTGTTGTGCAGGTCAGGGACAACCCCTGGCCTGGAAGGAGATGGGGTAGAGGACAGCCCTCTCCTAGGGGTCACTGTCTGGCCTTGGACTCTGAAGAGAACCAGATGGGTTCATCAGGATGGGCCTCTGAGACCCCCAGTTCTCCCTGCCCCAGGGGTGCAAAGCAGCCCCAAGTCCTGTGGCCTCAGAGAAGAGGGAGGAAAACACATGGAAGACCTTCTAAAGCCCTTCTGCTCTCCATTTTCACCTTGAAGTGCTCCTGGAGACCAAGCAGCCCTGGACAGGAGCAGATGGTGGCCATGCCCCAGCAAGAAGATCCACCTCCACAAGGCTGATACTCCTGAGCTGCCCAGCATCAGCCCTTGGGCGTGGGCAGCTCTCTTTAGGACAGTCTCAGCCCTGCTGTGGGTGAAGGCATCTTCTTTGTCTTCCAGGAAAACCAGAGCCTCCTACTTGCAGAGCCAGCATCTGATGCCTGGAAGGTGTATTTGGATTATGTGGATGAGATAGTCCTGGATGGATTCTTCACTGCCACTGAGTGCTCGCTCAAGTACCTCCTGGAGAACACAGGTGATGCCTGGTCCCTGTCCAGTGGCTGCTCAGCCCCCCCAAGGGAACACCTCTGGTTGTGCTCCCTCATGCTCAGGGGTTGTTCTTGTCTTCCTGGCTTTCCTCTGGCACTGGAGCCTGCAGGAGGGGAGGGTGACTCCACCACTGGTCACTGGATGGCTCAGGGGAGGGATGGAGGTGGCTGTGCCCTGTTTGCAAGGGTTAATGGAAAGAGACAATTGAGGCTTCCTCCAACAGGCACCTCCCACCCTCCATGCCCAAAGCAACAGGGTGGCACCATCCTTGCTCTGTGGAGAGTCTCAAGAGCCAGTTCTGCTTCTGAGAGGCACAAAATAAACTCCTCAGTCCCTGAGCATTAGTCCTGGGCAGAGGTGAGCTGGGTTCAGGAGTCACCAGCCCAGCCCCTCTTGCTCTGCTGAGAGCAGCTTGTGTGCAGCTAAAGCACATCTCCAGGAACACTTCCCTTCTGGATGTGGAGGCACAATGAGCTGGAGAATCTCATGCAGTTCTTCACCATCTTGTTAAAAACTTGCATATGTTGTCACATTTGCATCTGGCTTCAGTTTCTGGTTGCTGTTTGGTTTTTTTTTCTCTATGCCTTTCACCACTAAATTAAAGAGACTCTTGGTTCCTGTTGTTTTTCTCTGCAAGCACTTCCATGCTGGCATTGTTCAGCTCTCAGGACTCCCTCTGCATGAGCTGAAGAGCCTGGTCTCTTCAAGCCTTTCCTCCTCAGGCTGTTTTCTGGTCCTTAAGTCACTTGTGTCTCATCTGTTCCCCATTGTCTTTGGTGGGTACCACAGCACAGCTGGTTTGCCAACCCCTCCATGGGTTGTGCAGACACCAGTGAGAGTGAGTCTGCCACCACACCCTCCTGCTGTCCCTGCAGGGCATGTGGCATCTTGTAATAGGATGTTAGTGGTGGCTCAAGACTCCTTGGAAAAGATCCTGCCATCTCTGTTCTTTCCTACCAGATCCCAAGGCAGGGCTCACTCCCCTGTTTGAGGTGCAGCTGGATTTGGTGATCCCAGGTTTGGTGTTTCACCCTCCCTTGGACCCTGGCGCCAATGATGGCTTCTGTGACAAGGTGGAAAGTCTTCTCCAGGGCATCTACCACATCTCCTCGCTGGTGCCACGGCTGGCCACGCACAGCGGCTTCTGCCACTACCAGGTCTGTGCTGTGGGGCTTCCCCAGCCTGGGTGGCAGTGAGGAGGTGCCACGTGCTCCACATCTCTCCGTTCTCCCCTCTTCTGTCTCCCTCTCTGTCTCTCTCTTCTGTCTCCCTCTCTCTTCTGTCTCCCTTCCTCTTCTGTCTCTCTCTCTCTCTTCTGTCTGTCTCCCTCTCTTTTTTCTCCCTTCTCCCATATTCTCCATCTCCTTTCTCTCTTCTCTCCTTTTTCCCTGGCCTGGAAGCAGATGGGCTCTCTCCCGTCTTCCCCTCTCCCATTTTCCCGTCTCCCCTGACCTGTTCTCCCCTGTCCCCCCAGGCTGACCTGGAGGACATGCCTGACCTGTCTGCAGCACGCCAGGAGCTGCTGGGCCGCGCTCAGGGCGCAGTGGCCGCGTGTCGCGAGCATGGTGCGGGGCTGGAGCGCTACTCGCAGCTGTACGGCGAGGACAGGAGGGAGCTGTGCCGCCAGCTCCTGCTCCACGGCCGCGTCCTCACGCCCGCCGACCTGGAGGCCCACGGCGAGGCCGGGGTCCCCGCGGCGCCGCCGGCGCTGCAGCGGTTCAGGGAGCAGATCGACTCGTACGAGCGGCTCTACGAGGAGGTGGCTGGCATGCAGCCCGTCTGCTCCTTCCAGGGCTGGCTGAGGCTCGATGCACGGCCCTTCAAGGCAGCCTTGCTCAATGAGATTAAAAGGTGGAGCTTGGTGTTCAAGCAGCACCTTCTGGACCACGTCACGCGCAGGTGAGAGCCACTCCTGCCTCTGCTCCCGGGGCTGTGCCGGGATTCCTCTTGTCTTCCTCTTCTTCCTTGGGATTGCTCCTTCTTGATACTTGCAGGCCTGTATCATTCCACATGGATGGCCAGGTCAGTTAGAGAATCATGGAGTACCCTGGGTTGGAAGGGATCCACGAGGAATGTCCAGTCCAGCTCCTGGCCCTGCACAGACACCCCAACAATCCCTCCCTGGGCATCCCTGGGAGCATTGATCCAGATGCTCCTGGAGCTCTGGCAGCCTCGGAGCTGTGACACCCTCCAGAGTTGGACAGGAGCAAGAGAAGGGCCCGTCGTGCTCCACAGCAGCTCCATCCCATTGCTGTGGATTCTGTGCCCTGGTCCCTGCTTGTGTGTGAGCTGGGGACAGTGAGGTCACTCGGTCCCCCTGACATCCCTGAGCCCATGCCCTGATGTAGGGTGTTAGACAAGGCGTGTTTGCCCACTCCTCCTGAGCCAAACCATCCCATCTCTGCCAGGCCTCTGGGCTTGCTTTCCTGGCTTTGATGGTGCCCATCAGTAAACCTGCACTGATGTTATGAGGTTTCTGAAAGCCCATGATCCAGCAGCCTGGCATGAGCAGTCATGGGGAGGTGTCTTCAGGCTACAAAAAGGAGCAGTTTGGGCTCCAACTTTCACATTAACACGTGTTCCTAGCTCTGAAGAGCTGCTCAGACCTGTGCAGGACAATGCCTTGGGAGATTTATTGGTCGCAACTCAGTCACAACAGAAAGGTGTCTTAGGCTGTGGATGCTCCCAGAGGAGTGCTCACAGACATCTGAAGAGGAGGCGGCTTGTGGGGTGGTGATGTGATCTCCTGTGTGCTTTTCAGCACCATAAATCTGTCTGATAATTTCTTTGCAAAGAGGTTTTGTGTGGCAGAGAACCAGCATTTAGGAGCTGTTATTGAGAGTCCCTGACTCGGCAGCTTAGTCTTTATTAGGTGAAGTATTTAAGGATACTTTTAGGCTCAGCAGCATCCAGAGAATTTAAGCAGGCACTTAAAAAGTGTTTTGAGGCCCAGGTGCCCAATGTTCCTCTGCTGAAAGTGCCCAGTAGCTGCTGAGGTTAAGAACAGGATAAGCAGCTGAGGAAACGTACCCCAAAAACTCTTCTCCTCTGTGGTGGCTTATGGCTCAAGGGCTTTGAGAGACAGGGATCTTAATTAAGTCCTGGAGGGATTGATTTTTCCTCCCACAAATGTCCAGTTGTTTTTCTAAACTGCTGTGAATTTGCATTGCCTGCAGGAGGGAGCTGCCCTGTGCAGAGAGGCAGTGCAAGGAGGACAATCCCTGTTTGTTACAGGTTTGAGATGTGGCAGGTTCACCTGGGCAGTTTGGATTCTTCTAGTGGAAGAGATGGGCTGAAAACTGTCACAGAATCCCAGAATGGGTTGGGTTGGAAGGGATCTTAGATGGGCACTGGCCCACCCAGTGCCACCCCAGCCATGGCAGGGACACCTTCCCCTGTCCCAGGCTGCTCCAAGCCCTGTCCAACCTGACCTTGGACACTTCCAGGGATCCAGGGGCAGCCACAGCTGCTCTGGGAACTCTCCCAGTAAAATCTGTCCTCTCAGACACCCCCTCCAGAGCCCTCCTGAGCTCCCTGTCTCTGTTCAGGTACTGTGTCCCCAACTTGAGAAGTCCCAGCCTGTCTTTTTGTCCCTTGAAGGAAGCTGTGTCCAGGGATACCTTTGAACAGCAATTCCAGTTCTGAGGCTGGATAGTCATTCCAGAGGAACTGCCCTCATCCTGTGCTTCCTTCCCTGCTTTGTGCTCTACAGCTTGGCTGAGCTGGACGAGTTCATCCGAACTGCCGAGAAAGGTTTGAGCAGAAAGGTGGAGAAAGGTGACTATGGTGGCTTGGTGGAGGTCATGGGTCACCTGCTGGCTGTGAAGGAACGTCACAGTGCCACTGATGCCATGTTTGAGCCCCTGAAGGAAACCATTGAGCTGCTGAGAGCCTACGAGCAGCAGCTGCCTGAGGAAGTCCACCAGCAGCTGGAGGTGGGTGAGGGCTTGTGGTGGACGGTTTGCCCAGGAGCAGGAGTGGAGGAGCATCCCAGGGATATTCAAAGCCCTGCTCTCTGTCATTAGAGGGCCTCAGTGGGCAGTGTTTTGCTGTTGCAGGATGTGCCTTAATAGCTCTGAATTTTTGAGTGATATTGAGATTTTTTTCTTTTAAATCAGAGATTAAGCCTTTTGTTATGTGTGAAAAACATGGAATTGCCTGCTCCAACTCCCAGCCATTACTCTTGAAAAAAAAAATTAATGCATTTTCAAATCCATCTGTTAATTAGGTTGAATTATAATTATTTTTAAATAAGCTGGTTCTTGGCAGCTATGGAGACAGGAAGGATAATGTTGTCAGAGGAGCTGCCTTCTCACAGGACTTCAGTCCTCCTCTGGGTCAAGACCACCAGATGTGCTTTACCCAGAGGATGTCCCTGGGAGCAGGTTATGAAAATATTTTGGCGTCTTTCCACAACTGGCTCTCATGAGTCAGTTTTTAGGGAATTCCTTTCATTTCCTCAAAAGGGACCATGAGATGAAGGTGAGGTGCCCAGCCAGTGTTGGGGGACAGAGACAAGCCCTGCCAGCAGTGCCTTCATCCACCATAAAGCCCAGCGCTGTGGGGAGCCCAGCTCCACTAAATCTGCCTGCCTGGGAGCTGCTGGTGTGTGCCTGCTTCTGCAAATACCTTCAAATACCTGATTTCCTTTCCTGATAGAAGAAATGAGGGTGTGGAGCAGCCATCCAGATGCAGGAGACAGCAAAAGATTTGTTCTTTCTGGCGAGTGGCAGCAACACTTGTGTGTGAATGATTCATTCCCTCCTGTGTGGAGTGGGAAAAGCAGAAGTTCCTCTAGGCTCCTCTCCCTCTGTGGCTGTGGAGATGGATGGGCTGGAGCTTGGTAGGAAAAGAAGGAAGCAGCTCTGAGTGTGGTCCTGATAGTGATTTCTGCTGAGACTGTAATGAAAAATGCCAGCAGGAGACCTCTCAGGAGGGGCTGGCCCTGCCCTGGCCATCTCTGCTGCCTCAGAGCTGCCTGCAGCTATTTCCCTTCTTTCCATGGTAGCTCTCCATTGATCTCCTCAAGAGTGTGGGCTGGGATGGAGAGAAACCCAAAGTCTTTCCTGTGGGCTTGCACAGCACAAGGGGGAGAGGGAACCTGGGTACAGCAGAGCCCTTGGCAATCATGGAATTGTCGAGGTTGGAAAAAACCTTTAAGATGATAAAATCTCACCATCCACCCAGCACCACCATGATCACCACTAAACCGTGTCCCCAGGTGCCACATTCACTGGGGTTTTTAACACTTCCAGGGATGGTGACTCCACCACTGCCCTGGGCAGCCTGTCCTGGTGCTTTACAATCCTTCCTGGGAATCTTTCCCTCATATCCAGTCTACACAACCCCAGGCATGACTGGGGCCATCCCAACCAACGTCCCTTGCAGTTTTAGCCCCTGGATCTGTGCTCTGTGGTTATCCAGGAGCAGATCTCACCCTGCAGAGAGATCTGCCTCCCAGCAGTGCCTTTGTGCCCGCAGGAGCTGCCGGAGAAGTGGAGCCAGGTGAAGAAGCTGGCTGAGGCCGTGAAGCAGCAGGTGGCCCCTCTGCAGGCCAGCGAGGTGACAGCGCTGCGCCAGAGCTGTGCCAGCTTCGACGCCCAGCAGCTGCGGCTCCGCGAGCGCTTCGGGAGGGAGGCTCCCTTCAGGTACACATCTTCCAGCATCACACGAGCCTGGAGAGAAAAACCTCAGCCCTGTGATGCCTTGGAGTGGCTGCCTAGAACAGAGGCTAGACAGAGCTAAAGTGGGTGTTTGTTAAATGCCTTCAACAAATACACCTTGGGCACTCAAAGCCTCCCAGAGGAGGACCATGGACATGGACTCGTGACTATGGACAGTGGTCACGAGTTTTTGAGGCAGAACTACAGAAATTGGTCAATTTGCGCATCAGGGGTTAATTCTCCAATTCCAGCTTCAGGTAATGAGGTCACATTCCCCCTGTTTGCTCCTCCCCAATTCACTTTTCGGGGCCCTGTGGTGTGTCCTTGGATCTCAGGCCCAGAGGGATTGTTTTGTCTGCCCAAAATGTCAAGACAGTAGCTGACACTTTACATGGAGTTCAGAGTTATGCACTAATGCAGTGCAGGATCTGAAAAACAGAAAAAATATAAATCTTAAGGCATCACCTGGAGATCTACAGAGCTCCTCCCTGCTCACAGCCCACTGTGCCTGCGGTGGTGTGGCCCTGGGAAGAGGCTGGCTTTGGGTGGTGTCAGCAGTGCCACGTGGCTCAGCCATCAGGGTGTAGTACAGACCTTCCATCTCTCCTGTGGCTCTCAGAGGCTCTGTTTGTTTTATGGGCTCTTCAGAAGTCATTACAATTTCACTTACGGAGAATAAATGTTTATTTCTAGGTTTGACACCGAAAAGCCTTATCAACTGCTGGATGCAAAGCACATGGAGATTAAACAGATGGAGTCAGCCATGACCTCAATTTATGAATCAGCTGGTCTGTTTGAAGTCATGGTGCCAGAGTACAAACAACTGAAGCAGTGCAGGAAGGAGCTGTGTCTTCTCAAAGAGCTCTGGGACATGATCTCCCTGGTGAACACCAGCTTCGATGACTGGCAGACCACCAAGTGGGTGGATATCAATGTGGAGAACATGGACCTGGAGTGCAAAAAGTTTGCAAGAGAGATTCGGAACTTGGATAAGGAAATGAGGGCGTGGGACGCTTTCAGCGGGCTGGACAGCAAGGTGAAGAACATGCTGACAGCCCTGAAGGCTGTGGCAGAACTTCAAAACCCTGCCATCAGGGAAAGGCACTGGAACCAGCTGATGCAGGTGACGGGCGTGAGGTTTGTGATGGACTCGGACACCACCCTGGCTGACCTCCTCAAGCTCAACCTGCACAAATTTGAGGGGGAGGTCCACGGCATTGTGGACAAAGCAGTGCGGGAAATGAGCACGGAGAAGGTGCTGAGGGAGCTGAGGGTGACTTGGAGCTCCAGGGAGTTTCAGTATGAGCCTCACCCCCGCACCAACATCCCCCTGCTGAAGTCAGATGAGGAGCTCATTGAAACTCTAGAAGACAACCAGGTGCAGCTGCAGAATTTAATGTCATCTAAATATATTGCTTTCTTTCTGGAGGAGGTGTCTGCCTGGCAGAGGAAGCTCTCCACCGCTGACTCCGTCATCTCCCTCTGGTTCGAGGTGCAGCGCACGTGGTCTCACCTGGAGAGCATTTTCATAGGCTCAGAGGACATCCGGGCACAGCTGCCCCAGGTATGAGCACCCAAATCCTGTATGTCCAGTCTGGAAAGTATTGAAGAAGAGACTCCATTATTTAGTGGGGTTATTTATAGTGCCAAATTCCCCAAAGCAGGGCTGTTCTCCTGCTGCCTCGCTTCTCTGGAGGCTCCCTCCGTGCTGGGGTTGTTCCCCCAGGATGTTTTTGTACCCCAGGCTGTGCTTGAGCTGTGCTGAAGGGCTGAAAGTCTCCCTTGCAGCACTGCATGGCAAACACAGAGCTCCTGGGTGCTGAGTGGGAGCTGCTGCCTTCCTTCAGAGGGGAGAGGACTGAGATCATTACTCAGACACTGAAAATCACCTAACAGAGCTGGCCCAGCAGCTTTGGCAGCTTTCCCTCCCTGTCCTTCCACCCTGGTGCTGGGGGAGAGCAGCTCTTCTCCTGCTCCTGCTCTGGGGACCTCCTCAGGGTGCTCCAGCCCAGCTCCCAGGCTCATTCCAGGCTCACAGCTGTGCTGAGGAGGAACATGCCTCTCCCTGGCCAGGGAGGAATCTCCCCTCACCCCAAAGACTGCCCTCAGAGGATGGGGTCTCTCAGCACAACGCTGGAGCTTTGCTTTGTGTCCCTTTGTAGGACTCCAAACGTTTTGAAGGCATTGATGTGGATTTTAAAGAACTGGCCTATGAAGTTCAGAAAACCCCAAACGTGGTTGAAGCCACCAATAAACCAGGTCTGTCCCAACAGCTGGAGGACATCCAGAGGAGGTAGGTAGAGCATCAGTCCCAGGATTATGTCAGAGACTGGAATCAGCCATAAGAATTGGTTGAACCAGTGCTCCAAGGCTTTTTCTGAGGCTCTGCTTCCTCTGCAGTCACAAATCTTTGCTGATCTTTCTCAAGTTTTTTTTTGTATCTGTGAGGTTGGTGAGGCCCTGGCACAGGGTGCCCAAAGCAGCTCTGGCTGCCCCTGGATCCCTGGCAGTGCCCAAGGCCAGGCTGGACAGGGCTGGGAGCAGCCTGGGACAGGGGAAGGTGTCCCCATGGCAAGGGTGGCACTGGATGGGATTTAAAGTCCCCCCCAACCCAAACCTTTCTGTGACGTTTGCAGCAGAGCTGAGCCCATTTAATTTACAAAATTACCCCTGTGTACCCTTGACAAGAGGCAAACACAGCTCTCTGAGACAGACCTGAGATGGAGACACTTCTCACTTAACATACAAATCTGCCTGAAAAACACTTCAAAGTCCATGCTAGGCTGTTGTGTCAGTAGCAGCTCTCCATTTCAAATAAAGATTTGATTTTATTTTCAATCGAACAAGGCCAATGTTCCTCACAGAGAATGTTATTTAGGAACTTTGTAAGCTCAGCAGCAGTTTAGCATGTGAACACTGCAAGATTCATTTTAGATCGGAGCAAACAACTTTCCTTTCATGCTTTGCAAACACAAAAAGCTGAGTTAGTTGGAATCAGACTTTAAAATGTGGCTCATTAGAATAAAAGCAGTTCTGGAAATGTTCATCCCAGTGGATGCCACCACCTGTGGCAGCGACGAGCTTGTCTAAAGCAGTGGGTCAGACTGCAAACCTTTCCAACCTCTTCTTCCACTTGTGCTTCTGCTTTTTTATCAGCCTGCCCGACTCTTGGGTGTTTGACCCCTGGAGTAGAGAGTGAGCTGTGAGTTCTCTTGTGCTTTGTGGATCTATTTAGGGCTGTGGGAATGAGCAGGCTCAGCTTGTGCCTGGCATTTCCCCATGGTGGAAAGAAACTGCCAGAAAAGCCAAGGGGCAGCACAAAGCATGGCAGGGTATTTACCCAGCTGTCCTGGGCTCTGCTTTGTCTCCCCAGGTTGTCTCTGTGTGAGAAGGCTTTGGCTGAATATTTGGACATGAAAAGGTTGGCCTTTCCCAGATTTTACTTCATTTCTTCTGCCGATTTACTGGATATTCTTTCCAATGGCACCAACCCTCATCTGGTAAGGCTTGTACTGCATCACCTTTGCATTTTCCAACTGCCAAGAGTGTCACAGGGGAAGATGTTGACCTGGGACTCTCCCTAGTGTCCTTTCTGGAGTGATTTTCTCCCAGTCTACGTGGATTAACAACTCCTTCACAGCTGATCTCCATCTGTCATTGCTGACAGGCAACCTTGTCCTGGCTGTGTTCTGATCTAACTCTGGTGATGCTTGTGGCAGCACCTCCATGGGTTTTGTGCCATAAAAAACAGTGGCTTTGTTTCTGCTGGGATACAGTGAGGTTGCAGGAAAATGACTTTCTCAAGGATCTCACCCAGAACTTGTTGCTGACCTTGGATCCCAGCCTGGGGTGCCACCAAACAAAGAACCCCAGCCTGGTTGTTCCAGTGTGGGAGTGTTGACCACTGGTGGCTTGTAGAGGGCTGGTTTTTTAGGCAGAAGAGGCAAGTTCCAGTAAGTGCCTCTTCCTTCCCCCTGCAGAGCCTTTGGGATGCCCTGATGGCAGGGCAGGGAGGAGCACAGCCTGCAGGAGATGAGCAGCTGGTGGTCAGGGCCAGGTGGTGTCTGACCCTGCCCTGGGTTTCTGGGATGGGGTCTGAATTCCAGGTGTGGAGAATCCCCCCAGATAAACCATTCCTCCTCCTGGCTGGGCAGGACTGCTGGCTCACGCTGAGG
Organism: Pseudopodoces humilis; assembly: GCF_049639895.1. Lineage (NCBI taxonomy): Eukaryota > Metazoa > Chordata > Aves > Passeriformes > Paridae > Pseudopodoces > Pseudopodoces humilis. The sequence continues at coordinate 10,082,205 of NC_142220.1, forward strand.
AGGAGCTGGCAGTAACCCTTCTGTTTTAAGAAATGGCTTCACAGTCCCTTTCCCCCCATTCCCAGGGATCGGAACCCTCTGTTCCCTGTGGGCAGAGTTCAGAGGATTCAGTCCTGCAGCTGCTTTTCCAGGAGGAGCTGCTGTCAGGAAACCTCAGCCCCTGACCAGCCTGCTCTGGGGGGCATCACTAATCCTAAGGTTGGTGTGTAAACCAAATCAACGTGTTCACAGCAAATGGAGGCTGTTGGGTAAGGAATCAATTCCTTATTCCACCTTTTAGTAGTGAACAATCCCAGCCTCCTTAAGCTTTTTTTGCAGCGTTCGTGTCAGCACGTGAATGGGGTTGGCTTGGAAATGCTCTTGTTGCCGCTACCCTTTAACTCTGCTTGGATCTGTTTGCTGCTGCTGGGTGATTTCAGCCCACAGAGTGTCATAAACACACAGCTGATTGATGCTTAAAATGGAGAGAGAGAGAGAAAACACAGGAAGCAGAGAAAAGCTGCTGTGTTGAAATGCTCCACGGAGTAAGGAGAAATTCCTGGTGCTTTCTGTTATTCAAAACTATTTGCAGCAAAATCAAAGTAAATGCCAGGCAGGATCATACACGGATATGCTCTCAGCCTTTCCACTGTAGTTTCAAAGCCTGATAATTCCTAAAGGAGGATTAAATAGACAATGATATTATCCACTTGAACTGGATATTGAGCTGGTGCTGATTCAGGTGCATTCCAGGCTCTGGTGGCAGAATTGTATCGAGTGCTGGAGCGCAGCCAAGGCCCTGCAGAGGGGCTGGGAGTGGGCAGTGGGCATTGCTGAGCCTGCCCACCTGCAGGTGTAAAACAGGATTCTGTGGTTTATGTAAGATTGGGAAGGATGTGTGCTTGTCCTGCTGGGGAAGCTGAGTGTCCATTGCTCCTTGATCCACTTGGCACCTCCTGGGATTTGGCCAGGTAAGGAACCGATGGGCTGTGGCCACCTGTGGGACAGCTCCTGAGCAGGGGGTGGAGTCCTCTGTGGGACACAGAATGAGAACTGGACAGACAAGCCATGATCCTATGGATCACAGGATCCATAGGAGCTGGAGGGGACCCAGCAAGGTCATCAAATCCAGTTACTGGCCCTGCAGAGACCCCCCAACAACCCCACCCTGAGAGCGCTGTCCAAGCTCTCCTGGAGCTCTGGCAGCCTCGTGCCCATTCCCTGGGGAGCCTGGGCAGGGCCAGCACCTCTGGGGGAAAAACCTTTCCCTAAATCCAACCCAAACCTCCCCTGGCACAGCTCCAGCCTGGGGTTCTGTCCCTGTCCCAGAGGTCGGAGCTGCTCCTCGGGAGGAGCTGCAGTCCCTGGTTGAGATGGGGGTTTTGTCTGGTTCTCAGGCAGAAATAAAGATCTGGCTTCTCCATGGAGGAAAATTCAGGGCTTTTCTTTGGCACAGAATTGATTTCTAGGAGGTAAAAAACCATAAAATTTCCCAGTGAGGAAAACTGCCCAGTGCTGAGACCAGGACAAGGGGGAGCAGGGTGGAGCAGCACTATGTGCAGGGGAATTGGGACTCGGGGATCATGCAGTGTCTGGATGGTTTCTGGTTTTTTGCCCTGCCTGGGAGATCTCAGGATTTACTAGGCCCTACCTGTGTTCTAAATGAGTACAAGTAAGTGGAAATACTGAGAAGGACAGCAAGAGGCTCGTGTTGGCAGCATCCTGGCCGTGAGTGAGAAGATGTGGTGCTGCCAAGACGTCCGAGTCACGCTTTGTGAACAGGATTGTGGCTGTCACACCTTTGCTGCTCTCTGCTCTGCCTGTCCTGTCTCCCTCCCTTTATTTACACAATCCCTTCTGCAGGTGCAGCATCACCTCTGCAAACTCTTTGACAACTTGGCCAAGCTGAAATTCCAGGTGGACTCTGAGCAGAAGAGCACCAAGGTTGGCCTAGGAATGTACAGTCGAGAGGAGGAATATGTCCAGTTTAGTGAACCCTGTGACTGCAGCGGGCAGGTGAGAGGGGAGACCTTGTCTGTCCCAACTGCTCCCACACCCCTTGGGCAAACCTGGCCAAGCCCTTGCAGAGTTTCACTGCACAGCCTCTGTGAGAGAAGCTGGAAGAGGTGGTGTGGAACTTAATCTTTGCTTACAGCACAGCTCTAGTCCTGCTCTGGATGGGTCCCCACAGCCCATGATGTGAGGAAGGGCTGTGGCCTTTAATGGGCTTTTTAACTTTAATTAAAGTTTTAATTAATTTAATTATTTTTTTTTAATTAAAGACATTTTGAAGGTTACTCTTACCCTCCCAGCTGGAAGGGGGTGCAGACTGAAAACAGATTAAATTAGTCCATTTATATCCACAGATATCTCTGGAAAGAAAAGGGTTTTCCCCCTGTTTTCCAAATCTTCCTTATTTCAGAGGATGAGTAGAAGTACAAAATTTAAGAATCAAATACTGCTCAGCTTTTCTGTCCCTGTAGCTGCACTTTTCTCTATGGACTATTTCAGGAAGCTGAAGTAGGTAATACCAGCTCTGAGCTCCCCAGTGATGGCACTTGGCTTTTCAACCCTCCTCTCAGTGAGGACTTTGCCTGTGAAATACTAAATTCAGCAGGAATTGTGTTCCCAGCGTTCTCTTGCTGCTGGCAGATTGTGCTCCAGTCCCACAGGTGACTGTCATGGCCTGGAGCTGGAACATGCTGAGCTGAATTGCTCCTCAGTGGAGTTCAGTTTGGTTCCTCCTATAGCTGGATCTCCACAAAATCCCCCCTTGGTGTCTGGGAGGAGATGCTGATGCTGCAGGAGCAGAAATGGCTGAGTGCTGCGGTTTGGAGGAGCCCTGGGGCTAGTTTGAGAGCACTGAGCTGCTTGTCCCAATCCCTGCCATCCCTCATTGCCGAGGAGGAGCAGCAGGAGTTAAATCCTGGGATTTAACCCCTCCTGCAGGTCGAGGTGTGGCTGAGTCGCCTGCTGGACACCATGAGGGCCACGGTGAGGGATGAGATGAGCGCGGCTGTGGCGGCGTACGAGGACAAGCCGAGGGACCAGTGGCTCTTTGACCACCCTGCCCAGGTACTGCCCCTGCTCCTGCCCTGCTCCCAGCAGGTCTCTGGCTGGGGATGGGAATGTTTCTGCCTTTGCTGCCCAGGGGAAAGGAAGGGTGAGTTCTCCTTTCTCCTGGCCATCTCGTGATGGGTTCCCAGGCTGAGCTCTGTGCTCTGACCAGAGCTCCAGGCAGGTGGGGACTTGGGCAGCGGCTGCTGCACCCCAGGGCTCACAGGAAGCCCCTACCCCCAGAGAGGTGAGAGAACAAATTGATGGGGCCTGGTGAGAGGAAGGAGCCCCTTGGCTGCTCCTGTGGCAGCCTCGTGGTCTCCAGCTTGGCCTCCCATGTGGTCAGACATGAGAATGGGGCTCACTCACTGAGAATGGGGCTCACTCACTGAGAATGGGGCTCACTCACTGAGAATGGGGCTCACTCACTGAGAATGGGGCTCAGGTACTGAGAATGGGGCTCACTCACTGAGAATGGGGCTCAGGTACTGAGAATGGGGCTCAGGTACTGAGAATGGGGCTCAGGTACTGAGAATGGGGCTCACTCACTGAGAATGGGGCTCATTCACTGAAGAGCAGCTGCTGGATGTGCCCAGGATGGGATTTCAGTGGATGTAAAATGGATCCCTCCTCTCCTGCCTGCTGTGATACTGTGTAACAAAACTTAATTTCATGTCAGGGGTGCTTCATCCCTGATGTCCCCGTGAATCAGATGCTCTCAAACACGTGGAAACCTCGGTGTTCCCCTGCTGTTGACCCAGTCTGTTTCCCCAGGTGGCTCTTTGCTGCACCCAGATCTGGTGGACAGCTGAGGTGGGCATGGCCTTCTCCAGGATGAAGGAAGGCTATGAGAAGGCCATGAAGGAGTACCACAAGAAGCAGGTGGCCCAGCTGAACACGCTGGTGACGATGCTGCTGGGGCAGCTCTCCAAGGGGGACAGGCAGAAGATCATGACCATCTGCACCATCGACGTGCACGCACGAGACGTGGTGGCAAAGATGATAGCACAGAAGGTGGGTGTTCCCAGCTCAGTGTGAGCCATGCTGGGCACTGAAGGGGAGATCAAGGAGTGGCAGGGCAGGGACAGGCACTGGGAGCACTGCCTGGCTCAGCAGGACCATAAGAAAAAGCATTTGGGCTTTTATTTTCTGCAGCTTTCTTGCTCTGGTGTGAGCCCACAGGGAATCCCTTGGGATTTGTCCACCACTCCCACACCACTGCCCTCATCACATACTCCCAGAATTGGCTGGGACCTTAAAACTCTTCTCATTCCAACCCCCTGCCATGGGCAGGGACACCTTCCACTGTCCCAGGCTGCTCCAAACCCCATCCAAGCCTTGGGCACTGCCAGGGATCCAGGAGCAGCCACAACTTCTCTGGGCACCCTGTGCCAGGGCCTGCCCACCCTCCCAGGGAACAATTCCTTCCCAATATCCCATCTAACCTTGCTAATGTCTGCTAAGGAAAGCAGAAACCTCCCTTGAAATAAATAAAAATGTAAACCATCCCCTCCCTCTGGCTCTGAAATATAATCTTGAAATCAAGAGCCTGTCAGCCAAAGATATGGGAATAGGAATAACAGTTATTTACTAAGGAAATTAAAATAAAAATGCAGTAGTATAAAAAAGGAAAACCAACAAAAAAAGCAACCCTGTGGCAGAGTCAGAATACAACCTGACAGCCTGTTGGTCAGGGTGTTGGTAGCAGTCTGAGTAAATGGTGGCTGCAGTCTTCCTGGAGTGACAGATGTGGTTCTGTTTAAGCAGTGATCCCATAGAAGGGTGTAGTTTTCCTCTGAGGTTCTGGTGGTGTAGATGGGTCCAGTTTTTCCTCTGGGATCCAGTGAAGAAAGGCTGCCTGTGGTGTTCTGATTCTCAGATTATATCCAGGCAGGAATGCTTGGCTCCTGCCCCTGGGTGGAGCATCTCCCAATGGGATGATGGAATTGTATCAGTCCTGCAGTGAGGCCCCACGGCCCATTAACAGAAAATATCCCCCTGGAGGGAGGATGGGTGGTGGAAGAGATAGAGAACGCTGCCCCAGCTGGTTTTAACAGCTGGCAATAGAACAGAAGCTCGGTTCCATCTTGCACTGCAAGCCAAGGCGTGGTGGCACGTTGCAGGTGGGCAGTGCCCAGGCCTTCCTGTGGCTGTCGCAGCTGCGGCACCGCTGGGCGGACGAGGAGCGGCACTGCTGGGCCAACATCTGCGACGCTCAGTTCCTCTACTGCTACGAGTACCTGGGCAACACCCCACGGCTCGTCATCACCCCCCTGACCGACAGGTGAGCCCCCCGCCGCCTTCTGGGCTACCTAAAAACAGAGGCCAGACAGAATTCAGGGAATGAAAAGCAGTTCTATATATTGAAGGGCCTTCAGGTACATTTAGGGCAGACAAAGCCCCCCAGGGGCTGCACCCAAAATGGACAATGAGTCACAGGTTTCACACTTTTATAAGTTTGGTCAATTTGCATATCGTAATCTTCCAATTCCAGCTTCAGGTAATAAAGTCATTTACCCCAAGTTTGCTCTCCCCCAACTCACTTCTGTGGCTGCCCAGGGCAGTGGTGGAATCACCATCCCTGAAGTTATCCAGAAAACATGTGGATGTGGCACTAAAGGACATGGTTTAGTGAACGAGGTGCTGGTGCCGTCCTGATGGCTGGATTTGATGATCTTAAAAGTCTTTTCCAACTTTTTTTGATTCTGTGATGCACTGGAGAAGTCTCAGCAGGGCAGAGGTGCTTGTTAAAGCCCACAGGGACTTCCAGCTTAGCCATGCTCACACGGTATAAGGTATAAAAGAGCACCATGGGGCCACCTGTTCTCACAGATCCTTGATCAGACCAAGAAAAGGAAGCCAAATGGAGAAAAAGAAAATATTTGGAGAGAGCAAACAGCCCTCTGGCATCCAGCCACTCAAGTTCTCTTGGCTGGTCAAGGAGGGGTGCCAGCTGCAGTGATGTAAATTTAAATTGTACCTCTAGACAGAGCACACACAGAACCCTGATGCATTCGTGTTCTTGTTTGAGAGAGCTGTCCCAAAGGAGGGCGCAGGGCTCTGCAGAGCACACTGGAGTGGCACCCAGCTCACTTTCCCCCTTTCCCTCACCCTGTGCAGGTGTTACATCACCCTGACCCAGTCTCTGCACCTGACCATGAGCGGGGCCCCCGCGGGCCCCGCTGGCACTGGCAAGACAGAGACCACCAAGGACTTGGGCCGTGCCCTGGGCATCATGGTGTACGTGTTCAACTGCTCCGAGCAGATGGACTACAAGGTGCTGCTCCCCCCAGACCAGGCTGCTCTGGGACCTGCAGGGTGGGAATCACCCAGCTGGGCTTGCTCTGCTCCATCCCCTCTCCTCACATCCCTGCTGCCTCCCTTCCTGCTGAAGAGCTTTTTCTCCTCCTCCTTTTTCATCTCTAAGACTTGCACGAGGTTCTTGGGGAGGAAGAGACCTGGGCTGTGCTCTCTGTCCTGCTCCAGCTTTCCTTTCCCTTCTGCAGTTAGGTTTCACATCAAATTCTTCACAAATTCTGGCCTGTTCAGTCAGACCAAGGCTGTGCTGATCCATTCCCTCTCTCCAGACCTGTCTACCTGGGCTACCTGTCCCAGGCATGGGGAGAGACCTCTCCTGGTTTCTCAGGGACCTCTCCTGGGATGGGGCCAGTGCTGGGTCATGGGGCTGATCCCTGTGCTCTCCACGGGCAGTGGCTTTGGCAGCCTTGGATCATATTTTATCCAGCTGAGGTCTCTCATGGATGTGGGCTGTCAGTAACTCAGTCCAGGTGACCTTTGGATGGAACCAGACTGCAGAGATGTCGAGAGAGTGCAATTAGCAAATCAAGTGGCAAACTGTGCAGAGCTATAAATATTATAATTGAGTTGTGCCTGCTGCTCCCGTGAACTTTTCTAAATACCCACAATAGACTGTAAATTGCTATAAATAAACAGGCAGGGAAATCAAATCCATTTTTTGCTGGAGTTGATTCCATTTGTAATTTCACTCTCGTAATTTTATTTTATTTTTTTCTTTTCAGTCTTGTGGGAATATTTACAAAGGCCTTTCCCAGACAGGAGCCTGGGGCTGTTTTGATGAATTTAACAGGATCTCAGTTGAGGTTCTTTCTGTGGTTGCTGTACAGGTAAGTGGAGAAAAGCTCCCCTTCCCCTTCCCCTTCCCCTTCCCCTTCCCCTTCCCCTTCCCCTTCCCCTTCCCCTCCCCAGGGCCAGAACAGAAGGGTTTGAGTCTTTGAGGACCTCAGTGCTGAAAATTGAGTTGCCAAAACATCAGAGTTCTTTTGGCCTCAAATGTCAGCTGTGAGTGCAGGTTTTGGGATCCCCGTGTTTGACTGAGGTGCTGAATTCTTCCTAGACCCACTTTGGGGCTTGGCATTGCAGAAATTAAAGTCCAGAGCCCAGAATTTTCTACACTTTGTAAATGTCTTGCTCAAAGGAATTGTTCTGAACCCCTCCACGAACTCCTCACTCTCATCTCTCTTTCTCTCATCACCTCATGTGATGTCCCAAAGAAATCCCAGGCAGGTACAGGTGTTTGTGTCTCGTTCTGTCCATTTCCCTTCCATCAGGGTCTAGTTTAAAGTTGTCATTGAAAAACGTCTTTGAGGATCTTAAAATAAAAGGGGAAGCGGAACAAAAGAAGCTCAGATATGACTCAGCTGCTAATGATTCCCTGGCTCCTGGCTGGAGGTGGTGTCTGAGCAAGGCAGGGCTGTCACTCCATCAGGCTGCTATTAAAGGGTAACCATGGAGATGTTAATTGGCTGTCTTAGTCACGCAGCTCCTGTCGGTGTGGGTCCTTGCACAGTGAAACTCCCTTAATTGCTTTGCTTTAAGGTGGTGAACAGGGGTGAGCTTAGGGCAGCCAGCAGAGAGATTCCTCCCTCGATGGAGGTACCAGGGGAGTGAGCTGGCTGCTGGGAACTGCTCCCTTGGGAAGGTGGGCAAGGAGGGTCTGGCCTCAGTGCACTCCAGAATGGAAGGTGGGCAGTGAAGTCTGCTGTGTCTTTTCCTGTTTAGGAGAAGGTTTTTTACAGAAAGGGTGATAAAGCACTGGAATCATCTGCCTGGGGAGGTGGTGGAGTCACCATCCCTGGATGTGATTAAGGAAAGATTGGATGTGGCACTTGGTGCTGTGGTTTAGTTGAGGTGTCAGGACTGGGTTGGACTCGATGATCTTGAGGGTCTCTTCCAACCTGGTGACTCTGTGACTCTCCATCCAATGGAATAAGGTGGTCTGGCTCTAATGGACTCACTCCCTTTGGAAAGCGAGGGATGAGCAGAACAAAGCTGCAATCAGGCAGGTAGAAAAGACCAGCCAAGTGTCTTATGAAGCAAGCTCTTGCAACTCCTTCCAGTTTGGCTGCCCAGTCTTTTCAGCCCTTTGCTGCTTTGTCAGAGTTGGATTATGATGGGAGACACACAGATTTACCCCAAACAGTGTAAAATCTTTATATGGTCACTAAAAACCCAAACCAGAGCAGTGATAAGCCTCATTATGGGCCAGGTGCAGGGAGGGCAGCAGTGCTGTCTGGGGTTTTTCACACCTGAACAGCAGCACTCACCATGCCCTTGGGTCCTAGGTGAAGAGTGTGCAGGATGCAATCCGGGAGAAGAAGAAATCCTTCAATTTTCTTGGAGAAGACATTAACTTAGTCCCCTCAGTGGGGATTTTCATCACCATGAACCCTGGTTATGCAGGACGAACCGAGCTACCTGAGAATTTGAAAGCTCTCTTCAGGTGAGTTGAGGTCAGAGTTTGTGACCTGTGTAAGAAAAATGGCAGAAATTGTCTTTTGGAACATCCAGGCTTCATTTACTTGGGAAATTCCCTCACGTTGGGCATTCACAGATGGTTTCAGCCTTGTGCACCAAGTCTGGATCAGGAAATGCACAGGGAGGGCAAGGGAGCTCTGTCCCATGCCATGGGAAAGGCACTGCAGGCAGCCAGGGAGAGTCTCCAGTGGCTCACTGGAGAGCACCTGCAAGATAAACCTACAAATCCACTGCCCTCGAGCTCTGCAGTCAACACTTGCTCTGCAATCCTTTCCTGCCTGTCTCTCTAGGCCCTGTGCCATGGTGGTGCCAGACTTTGAGCTGATCTGTGAGATTATGCTGGTGGCCGAGGGCTTCCTCGAGGCCCGGGCCTTGGCCAGGAAGTTCATCACGCTCTACCAACTCTGCAAGGAGCTCCTGTCCAAGCAGGTGAGCCCTCTGCTGTGCTCTGCATCCCCCAAATCAGGGCTGTGACACTGCTCTGGATCCCCCAAATCAGGGATGTGACACTCTGCTCTGGACCCCCCAAATCAGGGATGTGACACTCTGCTCTGGATCCCCCAAATCAGGGATGTGACACTGCTCTGGATCCCCCAAATCAGGGCTGTGACACTCTGCTCTGGATCCCCCAAATCAGGGATGTGACACTGCTCTGGATCCCCCAAATCAGGGATGTGACACTGCTCTGGACCCCCCAAATCAGGGATGTGATGCTCTGCCATGCACCTCCACAGCTGAAGCTTCACAGCTTTTAGTTATTGAGTGCCTTTGTGGCAGCTGCTGGGAGAAGGGAGGGTTTGTGATCACCAGAATAATGAGATTTTCAAACTGCTCTCCTGGAGGATCTGCTTGACCAACTGCATTAGTGAGGGAGATTTTTGAAAAGCCTCAAATGCCACTATGATTGGGGCAGTATTCAGTGACCCTTTGCTTTCCAGTCTCTTAGCTCCTTGTTGATTCTCCTGCCTGCAAGGGGTTCATGATGACTGTTCCTCTCTTAGTCCAACTAAGAACTTCTGTTTCATGTCAAGTGTTGACCATGCAAGGTCACCTGCAGTGCAAAACTCTGGTTAATCAGATTTTAACTTGTCTGCATAGGTCAGAGCTCTGGGGTGAGTTGAATCAGGATTCCAAATGGAAAACCTGATCTTGGCTGTGCCAGCATGAGCTTGGGTGGATTTCTGCCTTTCACAGAAACTTTGTGCTGTGCAGCTGGAGGCCCTGTGGCCTCCCACATGAAGCAGTCAAGCTGTTGGGCTGTGCTCTGCAGGGATTTAATGGAGCAGAAATAGATGGATTTGTTTGCTGGCTTGAGGGTTCCTCTCATGGCTCTTCAGGATTCCTTTCCAGCAGTGTCCTCCCTGACCCTGCTTGGAGAACTGTCCCCAGGAGCAGATGTCCCTGATAGCCTGGTGATGGGCAGAATGGAGAAATTTGGGTGTCTGAGGCCTCAGAACGGACTAACAAGCCTTCTACCTCAGTAGCTCCTGCAGATCAAGGGCTCTGGCAGGCCTTGCTTAACCTGCACAAAGGCCAAGCAAAGTGCTTTAGGGTTTAGGGGAAAAGGTTACTTCGGTCTCCAGAGTGGTAGAGCTACTGCTGCCTTAGGGCCAGCTCTGAGCCTGTGTGATGGCATGCACAGCTGAATTATGTGACTCACTGCTCTCCCTGGTGGGAAGTCACCTTCTGAAAGGGACACCAGGTGACTCAGGCTGGTGGAGGTCTCTGGCCACGAAACAAATAAAGAATTCGGCTTCATTTCCATTGCTGACTGGTCTGGCAGCTGGGACTGCTGGTTCTTACCCCCACCTGGAACTGTTTAGGCATTAACTCACCCCTGTTTTTATTTCCTTCTTCCCCCTCCTGTAGGACCACTACGACTGGGGTCTGCGGGCCATCAAGTCAGTGCTGGTGGTGGCCGGCTCCCTGAAGCGCGCAGACCCCGAGCGGCCCGAGGAGCAGGTCCTGATGCGCTCCCTCCGGGACTTTAACATCCCCAAGATCGTGGCAGATGACGTGCCAGTGTTCATGGGACTGATTGGGGACCTGTTCCCTGCGCTGGATGTGCCTCGGAAGCGCGACCTGGATTTCGAGGCCGTGGTGAAGGAGGCTGTGCTGGAGCTGCGGCTGCAGCCTGAGGACAACTTTGTGCTCAAAGTAAGGCCAAGGGATTTTCTGCTCTACCTGCACCATCAGCAGCTCAGCTGGCTTTTCTCAGCCATCTTCAAAGAGGGCTCTGCGCTGTCACAGAATCGTAGAACGGTTTGGGTTGGGAGGGACCTTAAAGCTCCACTCATTCCACCCTCTGCCATGGGCAGGGACACCTCCCACTATCCCAGGGTGCTCCCAAGCTCTGTCCACCTTGTCTTGGACATTTCCAGGGATGGGGCAGCCACAATATTCCCCTTGCAGACAGACCTTGATGGAGAACAGCTATGCTGGCTCTGACTGCTCCTAAATCCTCTTCCCTGGATTGACAGAGACTGACTCCTGGAGGCTCGTGCACATGCAGCCCCCGGCGTGCAGAGCCTCCTTGGCTGGTGGCTGTCACATGTGAGCAGTGCTGGAGGTTTTCCTGCTCAGGATTTCACCCATCACGGTTGGAGTGGCCACACCAAACTCGGGGTCAACTCCCTTTGTGTGTCTGGGTCACAAATCACTGTACAGAAGGCCCAAAGAGAGCTAACTCCACAGAACGGTTTGGGTTGGAAGGGACCTTAAAAGACACCTCATTCCACATGCAGGGACTCCTTCCCCTAGACCCGATTTTGTGTCTGAGCCCTGGGGGTGTTTCCCCAGGTGGTGCAGCTGGAGGAGCTGCTGAGTGTGAGGCACTCCGTGTTCCTGGTGGGTGCTGCAGGCACAGGGAAGTCTCAGGTGCTGAGGTCCCTGCACAGAACCTACCAGAGGATGAAGCGCCGTCCTGTCTGGACAGACCTCAACCCCAAAGCGGTCACCAACGATGAGCTATTCGGCATCATCAACCCAGCAACACGAGAGTGGAAGGATGGTAAATGTCTTTTTGTGGCTGAATTTGGAGATAATAAGGGTATTTTTAATGAAGCTCCTGAGTGGCAGCAGGATGCTGTGTCTCTGTGTGCAGGTCTCACAGCCCAGGTGCTGCTCCCAGCCGTGGGAGGGTTTGCTGTTGGAAGGACATGCAGGGTGTCACAGCTTTTTGGGACTTTATCCTTTTGCCATAAGGATAATTATCATGTCCATTAACACCAGCGCTTCCCAATTCCTAACTGGGGCAGGTTGTTTTTTGGGGCTGGGCTGCTGATGGAAGAGAATTCCCTCCTGCCCTGTGCTCTGCACTGGGGCCTCCCAAAAAGTGCCATGGCCAGGTTTGTGTGGCTGGACACTCCCAGCAGCCTTTGAGAGGTGTTTTTCCACTAAATATCCCTGCCTGATCTCTAGCACACCGTGTTTGCCAGGCTGTTGATCCTGATTGCTCCTGAGGAGGATGAAATGAGCATTTAAAACCTGCTGAAAGATTACAGAGATGTGGAGTGAAAACGTTGGGTTGTGACTAATCCAGAAAGGCAGCTTTGATTCCCTGTGTTCTGGGAGCTGAGGGGGAGGTGAGGGAGGACAGCTCCATAAATCATCCTCGACCAGAGGTCTCCAGGAGAGGAGCTGCCACCACCTCCCCTGCTCTGCCACCACCCCTCCTGTCCCCTGCTCCACTCCAGTGCCAGGCTTAATTCCTTTTTAATTGTGATTGGGCACCCTAAATCAAAGTGACAGAGGGAAGTGTGGGATGTAGGCAGCACCCTGCAGAGAGAGCTGCACAGTGGGGATTGTGGAGCAGGGACTGTGGGTGGCACTGGACAGCAGGAGGGACATTGGCAGGTGGCTGTCCAGGCTTCTCAATCCTCTAATGTTTCAAGAGAAAACTCCTCTCTGATGGCTCAAGGCAGATATTTTCTGCATTAACCATTCCTGAAAATGTTATTTCTTGATGACACAGAGCAGCCAGGCCATTTTCAGCACAGCCTGACAAGAGAGGATGTGTCCCCTTAATGGATCAGCTCCTCCTTTTCCTCTTCCCAAGTTCATCCTGTCACTCATTTCACTGCCAGCAGCTGGAAAGTTTGTACATGTTAGGTGGAAAAAGGTCCCACAAGGGCATCCCAAAAGTGCTATTTGTAGAACCAAACTCTTCTTTCAAGTCCCAAGACCCAAGTGTGGTGTGGATGCCTGAGGCTGGAGAGGGGCATTTCCCTCCAGCCTGGGGTGTGATGCTCTCAGGCAGGAGCTGCTGCTGTGCTGGCAGTGCTGGAGAGGCTGCCAGGCTGTGCCCAGCTGAGGAATGGAGCCCAGGCAGAGCCAGGGAGGTGTTCTCTGACCCCAGCTCGTAGCTGTGGGGCTGAGCTGTTCTGAATTTCCTGTGCACAAGTTTTGTTTCGGTCATGCAATGCCATGGGCGGTTCCTGACGTGGATCCCGAGGGAATAACTGGTCCTGGAGAAACAGAGAGCGTGCCTGGCACAATTCACCAGAAGAGAGGCTGTTTTTAATGTCTGCCTGGTGCTCCTTCATGCAGACCAGCCTTTCCCTAGGTATTTCCTCGTGTGGAGGAGAGTGATGGTTTTGTGGAGCTCTTGTTTGCCCTGCAGTTCTTCTGCTCTGTTCCCAGCTTCTCGCTCTTCTTAGCATTCATTATTTACTCCCCCTGAGACTCTGTATATTCTCTGTCTCCTTGATTTTACTGACATTTCCTTCTGTCACTCAATGTCAGTCTGGGCTTGTTCTCCCCTCAGTCTCACTAAAGCCATGACCCAGTGTTTAAAGCATCTTGATTTTCCTGATATACTTCAAGCCACAGGAAAAAAAACAAACCTAAGAATTTCCAAGGTGTATTCAGATGGTTTTCTCTGTGTAGTTTGTGGGGTTTTTCTCTCACTGTCTGCCCTTCATTTCTCTTGTGTCTTATGGTTTTCAGTGGGAATGTAACTCATATAGGCCCACAGTTATTCTCAGTGACAATAACTCTGATAATATGGTTTTATTTTCCTTCAAAGCAGATATCATTATATAATATTATTTATGTCCAGATGCAAAGAACTATGAATGTTTAAGGGGAAAGCATTAATTTTAGGAAATTGCTGGAAAAATCTGGTAGAGCAGGTAACAACTTCATTGTTCATCAACATATTCGTGTCACCCTCCCAGGACTGTTTTCATCAATCATGAGAGAGCTGGCCAACATCTCACATGATGGTCCCAAGTGGATGGTACTAGATGGAGATATTGATCCAATGTGGATTGAATCTCTTAACACTGTGATGGATGATAATAAGGTAATGGATGTAAGGTAAAGAAACAGGTATTCCTTGTCAGGTGTGATTCAGCCTGGGAGAAATGCAGATTGTAATAACATCTCCTGGAATAATGCAGCTGTGTTTCTTCAGACACAGCAAACCATATTGCATAAAGGCAATGGTGCATGAGGGAAATAACTTGGAGCTTGTTTTCATTGGAATTTCCCTTTTCTGGAGAGTCGTGCTCATGAGTAACCACAAATGTCCTGATCATAACTTTAGGCCCTTTAGAAGTAGGGTAGGGACAGAATTCTGTGCCTTTTCCCCACCCTGAGGGAGTGCTTTGGATTCTGGGTTGTGGGAGAGAGAAGGACCATTCCATGACTCTCAGAAATCATGTCATGGCATCACAGAGTGGTTTGGGATGGAAGTGATCTTAAAGCTCATCCCATCCCACCCCCTGCCATGGGCAGGGACACCTTCCACCATCCCAGGCTGCTCTAAGACCTGTCCCTTGGGCACTGCCAGGGATCCAGGAGCAGCCACAGCTCCTCTGGGCACCCTGTGCCAGCCCTTCCCACCCTCCCAGGGAACAATTCCTGCCCAATATCCCAACTATCCCTGCCCTCTGGCAGTGGGTTAGCCATTCCTTGTGTCCTGTCACTCCAGGCCCTTGTCCAAAGTCGCTCTCCTGAAGCCCCTTCAGGTACCAAAAGGCCACAGTAAGGTCACCCCAGACCCTTCTTCAGGCTGAGCAACCCCAGTTTTCTCTAAACTAACAGAGCTGCTCCATTCTTCTGTTCATCCTGGAGTCTCCTCTGGGCTCTCCCCAGCAGCTCCAGCTCCTGCCTGTGCTGGGCCAGGCTGGGGCAGCTCTGCAGGTGGGGTCTGAATGTGGCAGAGGGGCAGAACCCCCCCGTGTCCTGCTGGGCACTGCTGGGGCTGCAGCCCTTTGCTGCTGTGCCTCAAGGCGCTGGGCTGGGCAGCTGAGCTCAGCAGTGCTCTTCATTCCTGCCCCTGGCAGAGCTTTAGGCTGTCTGTCTGTCTGTCTGTCTGCACATGCAGGTGCTGACCCTGGCCAGCAACGAGAGGATCCCTCTGAACCCCACCATGAGGCTGCTGTTTGAGATCAGCCACCTGCGCACGGCCACCCCGGCCACCGTGTCCCGGGCAGGTGAGTCCTGCCCCTCGCAGCAGGGGCCACTGGGCTGTTCCCTGTCTGCTCTTGGTCCCTTTGGAGCTGGGAACACAGCTGCCTGTGGCGTGCAGGGTGTGTTCCTGAGGCTCACTGAGGATCCTGAGTCCACGTGGGGTGTGTCATCCCCTTGGGGGTGTACTTGGAGTGTTCCTATTGCTGCTGTGGGGTCCTGGCTGCAGCTCTGCTGAGAGAACAGCCCTGCACAGCTCTGTGTGGGGCTGCTGAGGAGAGAGCAGCCTCTACCCCAAAGAACTCCTGATCTTTTGCAGCAGGGAATGGGAACAGGGAATGGAGGTGTCCCCTGGTGTCTGGGGCCCAGAGTAATAACAGGGCTCAGGGAACACCATGTTGTAAATTTGGGGCAGGTCATGAGAGGTGTGCTGGTGTCCTGAGTTACATCTCCTCGGAGGGGGCAGGAGGAGGGGGCAGGTGATGAGGGACCAGGTATACTTGACTGGGTTTCAGTTTCAGCTGGAGGTTTCTGGTGGAAAAAGGGAGAGCCTGTGCTGTGTCCTTACTCTTCTCTCTTCTCCTGCGCCTCAAGGGATCCTGTACCTCAACCCCTCGGATCTGGGCTGGAATCCCCCCGTGAGCAGCTGGATTGACGGGCGGGAGGTGCAGTCTGAGAGAGCCAACCTGACCATTCTGTTTGACAAGTACCTGCCCGTGTGCCTGGACACCCTGAGAGCCAGGTACCACTGCAGGCTGTGTCCCCTGGTGAGGACAGGCAGTCACTCCCCACGTTCCACACCAGCTCTGCTCCAGGGCTGCCCAGTGGCCTCCTTGTCCCCAGGAGCCCCGAGTGCCATTGGCTTCAGCTCCAGGAAACTGGGGTGAGCAGGCAGCTAATGCTCCTGCCCATCCTTGGCTGGTCTGATCTGGTTCTCCTTGGATATTGATTTGATGGTTCCTGTGCTTGTGTCAGTTCTGTATCTCTTGGAGAATAAATCCAGGAGATCCTAAAGGGAAAGCCTCTCCTGGTGTGTCAGGTCAGACCCGAATTCAGTACACAAGTTTTGGGTGAGTAGAGAAGATTTCAGAACACTGCAGAAAGAAAGTGTGGGAGATGCAGAGCAGATCATCTTCTGTCCTCTCCCCACATCTTTTCCTGCCCCTTGGGGATGAGGGGGAAGCTGGTGTTTGAGGGTGGGATTACTCCATGGGAAGTTCTCTCTTGGATTTCTTTCCTGAAGCATTTGAGCACAGCTGAGTCCCTCTGTGTGAGCATCCAGCCTGGGGGTGTCCCATGGCTGGACTCTGACCACTGAGTGTGAAAAACAAGGCAAGGAGTGATGCTCTTAAACTGAACATGGGGAAATTTAGATGAAGTATTAGGAAGAATTCTTGGCTGTGAGGGTGGGAGGCCCTGGCACAGGGTGCCCAGAGCAGCTGGGGCTGCCCCTGGATCCCTGGCAGTGCATCCCAGGCTTGGAGCATCCAGGGACAGTGGGAGATGTCCCTGCCATGGCAGAGGTGGGAATAGAGGATTTTTAAAAGTTCCTTTCCAAACCAAACTAGTTTATGATTGTGTAATTCCCCATCCTCTGCTTGCTCCCCATACCTGCAATTTCATTAAAAAAAATAGAAAAAATAAAGAAAATTCAGTGAACATCTGAACGTGGGCACCATCAGTCCCAAGGAGGAGGTGTCAGGAGGAGCTGCTTGAGTGCAAGCCTTGCTCCTTGGGACTGGGAGTTGGGAATCTTGCTGGGGAGCTGCTCTCTGGGTGCCCAAACTTTAAAGCTGTTGGCAGCAAAGCCCATTGAGCATCTCCAGCTCTCTCTGCTGAACAATTGTCAGACCATGAAATCCCCAGGATTAGCTGCACCATCCCCGAGCTGAGTACTTTGGTAGCTTGCTTAATTCAGAAATTGTAGAACCAACCTTTCAAATAGCTCTAATTACTTTATGGAGGACTTCAGTGCTGCTACAATATTAGTTTGGAATTCTGTAAGTGTAGCTTAAACGAATGTAAAATGGCAAGATGAAAGGTTTTATTTTATTACTCCTCTATTTGACCGCTTTTGAACTCCTCGCGTTCCCAGGAAATCATTGCCTTTAGCAACTCCTCCATTTTATTTCTTTCAGGAGGATCAAAGTTTTTAAATGCCTGAAACTTCTGATTGTTGTTATTACGTGTGTGTGTGCCAGTGCCAGCGGGGCCAGGCAGAGGATGGGTGTTCTTAGTGCTTTTCCAGGGAATGAGACACCCACTGCTGCCAAGGAAAATGCTGATATTCTGGCAAAGCATTCCTGCCTTGCTTTCCTGGGCTGGGAGCAACCCTGCTGCTTCACCCAGTTATATTTCCCAATTATGTTTTCCATTTCTATCCCTCAGATTTAAGAAGATTATTCCCATTCCTGAGCAGAGCATGGTTCAGATGCTGTGTTACCTCCTGGAATGCCTCCTGACGGAGGACAACACACCTCCTGACTGTCCCAAGGAGCTTTATGAACTTTACTTTGTCTTTGCTGCTGTCTGGGCCTTCGGTGGGTCCATGTTCCAGGACCAGGTAAGAAGGGAGGTGCCACATCAGCATCTTTCAGGAGAGCTTTTATTGCCGTTTGTTTTTCCTCCTACTTTCTTCTGCTTTCCCTAAAGCTGTGCCAGTGATGCTGTTTGACCTGGAAACCCAAACTAAACGACCCCTTTTGTGAAAGGCCTCATTATCCAGGGGGCAACACTGGAGAACGGCCAAGCTCAGCCTGGTGCTCCCTTGGTGCCACCACCTCAAGGCTGTGGAGAGCAAGACCAGCTTTTGTGGTCCTTGTGGAGAACTTAACCCTCCATTCCCTGTGTGCCAGCTGGGAAAACAACAGCCTGGCTTGTGTCAGGGTGACTTTCAAGCCCAGGGAGCCGGGCTGGCCCTCACCCAGCAGCACAAGCTGGGCAGGAACTTCAGCCCCTCAGTCTGGCTGGGGTGCAGCTGGTGCTTGGACGTGGCATTCCCGTGCCATGGCTGTCAGTCCTGGCGTGGCAGGGCCTTGGCACAGCTGGGTGTGTGGCAGGAGGAGCTGGGAGCAGGCTCAGCATCCTGCTGGGAGGGTTCTGGGCGTTGCTGCCTGTGCTGCTCTGTAAATGTCAGGGAGGAGAGCGTGAGCACACAGCGTCCGAGCAAGGGGGAGCCTGATGAAAAATGATCCAATATAAAAGCTGTTTATTGCTCCCTGCTGAAGGTGCCCTTCCTGGTGACCTTTTGCTGTCGAAATGTCAGGAGAAACAGGCTGGAAGGCTTCCCACTGCTTGGCGTTTGTTGGTGGGGAGCAGAGCCCCTCTATAAAAACAGATGATAGATTTGCCATTTCCAGGCTCTGAAATTAGCAGAAATCCATATGGGGTTTTTGTTAAGGAAGCAGTTTGAGCTCGACACCATTCTGGCAATAGAGCTGGGGCTGGGACCGCTCCACTTGAGGGCTCAGCCCCTCCCAGCACTGTGAGCAGGGCGAGGCACCACTGTGAGAAAGCTTTTAGCAGCGCTGCACATCCCTCTTCTGCTGCCAGGCTGAGGAGTTGTGACAACAGGAGAAAGGAGATTACAGTCATTCTGCCTCTCTGGGTAGCACGAGACTGCAGAATCTTGGATGCTAATAATGCGTTTTTCAAGTCCTCTGGTCTTTTGATGTGTGGTGGCTCGGGGAGCTTGGCAGAGGACACAGTTCAAAGCTGGGTTTCCCGAGGGAGGCTGAGCTCTCCATGGTCCCACCTGGCCCCGAAAGCCCTTGGGGTGGCTGTGGGGAGGAGACACCTAATAGAGATGTCCCAGGAGCAAACTGTGCTGCTAGAACTGGCTCAGTGATGCATCTGCTCTCTCCCAGACATCTTTTTAGCAGCACTTTCCCCCTCCTTCCCCCCCGTTTCTGCCCAGGGCTGAGTGAGGGCTGCGGTCCCTGTGCTCTGCGTGGGAAGGGTTCAGACAGTGCCTGGCCCAGTTTCACAGAGGGAACCTGAGGCAGGGAAGGGGACTAAGCACATTTTGCAAATCCTGACTCAGTGTCTAAAGCAAAAACTGTCACCCCAGCTCCCAAAAAATTTCAGATGCTTGAAAATCCTGATGCATGGAGAGACAGGGGGGAAAAGCAGGAAAGCAGGAGCTGGGCTCCATGGCATCAGTGCCTCTCCCATTCTTTGCTGAACTGGGGTCTGCAGTCCTGCTGCTCCTGCTTGAAAAGAGGCCAGAAACCAACAGCCAAGTGTTTGCAGGGCAGTGTGATTTATGAGGAAGAGATTTGGTATGCATGCTCTGACTACCCATGGCCACGGATGGAGATGGATGTGGTGTCCTTGTCTGTTGGAAGAAGTAGGCACCAAAAATCAATCAAGTGTCTGTTTAGTCATAGGCACGTATTTCTCTTTTTCAAATTGATCCATCTGTCTAATCTCAGACATACTAGGAGTGATCAACACAGAGGATGAATTATTTAGGGGAATAAATAGGAGTGATGAGAAAAAATTAAGAAAGTGAAAAATTAGACTTAATAATAAGAAAAAGGATAAGATTGTTAAGCTGTGGAATATATTTAAGGACTAATCCCACTCTGGTAGACAGGGATAAATAACATTCTCCATCTCTAATGAATTTCTCCAGATTTGCCTGTTTTTTCCTCCTTTTGTCCTGCAGCTCGTGGACTACAGAGTGGAGTTCAGCAAGTGGTGGGTGACAGAATTCAAGACAATCAAGTTTCCCTCTCAGGGCACAGTCTTTGACTTTTATGTTGATCCAGAAACAAAGAAGTTTGAGCCTTGGTCTAAACTTCTTCCCCAGTTTGAATTTGATCCAGAGGTGCCACTGCAGGTAGGTGACCCCTGCAGGCTGCTGGGCTGGGGGAGCTCCTGTGCTTTACTGAGTGAATGTGGGTGTTTCAGTGAAAGGTCAGGCACTGATGGAATTCTTTATGGGATACAGCTCAATTGCCCATCTTTTTTGCTGTGCTTTGACTGTAGCAGCACAACCTCCATCCATCTTCCAAACATGAGTGATGTTCAGCAGGGGCAGGGAGCTGCTGTGCCCAGGGAGAAGTGGTGAGACAGAGCAGGGACAAAGCCTCAGAGACTCCATTGTTGTCTTTCTCCATGGCTGCAAATAGAGATGGCTTTATGTTTGGGCCAAGAAAAAAGTTCCTCAGGTAGTGAATTGTGGTTGCCAGTTGCACCTCTCTGTTTTTTTTCAGAAGTGCCACAGTGAGCAGATGACTTGTAAAAAACATCACTGTTTTAGCAAGGTGTAATTTTGTGGAGGGGTCCAGATGCTGCTCCCAGGGGTTCAGCTGGAAAGATGGATTTTAGTCTTTCATTTACTTTCATTTAATTTCATTTAATAGCTGGCAGCAGCAGATCATTCCTTCCCCAGTGCAGCCTGGAAGCTGGGCTCACCTGACTCACTCCTGGCTCTCACAGGAGGTGGCTGTGATACCAGGAGTGGTAGTGATGCCTTTTCTTCATCCTACAATTGTCAGACACAGTTAAGGGATATAAAAGGATTTTTACCTTGGTATTTAATAAGGATCTTTAAGGTGCAACAATTTGTCAAGGTGGAATATGTTGAAATGCACACCCTTGGTATACCACATATACAATTTTATAGACCTTGCAAATCAGCATTTCTTACAAAGATTTCCAATGGATGGCATGACATCTTTTTATTTTAAACTATTCACCCCAGATGGGTTTAATCCTAGTTTGTAAGATATGTTCTGGAGAAAACCCTGGCTTCTCAAGACAACATAAAGCTTTCTGGCCTCCACCTGTGAGGCTTTTGGGATGTTTGGTCTTCTTGCCAAGCAGAATCCAGGACTATGCTAAGGACAGGCTTAAAGAATTGCAGGAATACTGAGAACACATAAAAGGTCATAAAAAGGAAAGGAGAAACATCATCATAGCATTGATGCCTTGGAATGGCTACTTAGAACAGAGGCTGGACAAGATTAAGAGAATAAAGTGGGTATTTATTAAAGACCTTCAATAAATTCACTTTGGGCAGTCAAAGCCTCCCAGGGGCTGCACCCAAGCTGGATGATGGTCACGGGTTTTTCAGGTAGAAATAAGTTTGGTCAATTTGCAATCAGGGGTTAATCCTCCAATTCCAGCTTCAGGTAATGAAGTCACATTCTCCCAATTCACTTTTGTTTGTGCTTTTTGGGGCCTGAGGCAGAGGGTGTCCTTGGCTCTCAGGCCTGGAAGGATTGTTTTATCTGATCAAAATGCGAAGAGACCTTACCAACGCTCTGTGTGGAGTTCAGAGTCACACCCTAACGCAGTACAGAGGCTGAAAAATCTAAAATCAGAAAACATAAGGCATCAGCATCGAGGTTGGGGGTGCTGAGGTGGCTGCTGTGCCCCCCAGGCCTGCCTGGTGCCCACGGCCGAGACGATTCGCCTGCGGTTCCTGGTGGGCCGGCTGCTGCAGCGCCGGCGCCCCGTACTGCTGGTGGGCACTGCTGGCACCGGCAAGTCCGTGCTGCTGGGGGACACGCTCTGCTCGCTGGACACCGACCTCTTCCTCGTCAAGAAGGTCCCCTTCAACTACTACACCACCTCTGCCGTGCTGCAAGGTAAGCTCTTCAAACGTGCCAGGGGAGCTCCAGGCTGGAAATCGGGAATCTCTTCCCAGAAAGGCTGTTTGGGCATTGGAATGGGCTGCCCAGGGAGGCGGGGGAGTGACCATCCCTGGAGGTGTTTAAGGAAAGCCTGGATGTGGCACTGAGTGCCGGGTTTGGCTGATGAGGAGGTGTTGGGTCACAGGTCACGGTGATCTCAAAGGTCTTTTCCAGCTGGGTTAATTCTGGGACTCTGTGTGACTCTGTCATTCTGTGACTGTGTGTCATTCTGTGTGATTTTGTGTGGTTCTGTCCTTCTGCCATTCTGTGTGATTCTGTGATTTTGTGATTCTGTGTGGTTCTGTGACTCTGTGTGATTCTGTGATTTAGTGATTCTGTGTGATTCTGTGATTCAGTGATATAGTGACTCTGTGTGATTCTGTGACATTCCTGGGGCATCCATTGGGGTTTGGAGCGGGATGTGCACTGGGAAGCTCAAGGGAAGACTCATGGGTGAATTGCTTGTGTTGTTGTGGGCACACTGACAATCCCACAGTGAAACTCTCTGCTCAGCAGAGCACTGGTTTTTGTGGAGATATTTTCCAACCTGAAGATTTGCATTCTTATCCCCCTGTTTGGGGCTGTGCCAAAGGCCAGGCTTCAATCTGCTGTGGTTTTCGTGGCTTGTCTCTGACATGAAGGGTGTCTTTAACGTGCTGCAATGGAAGAATGAGATGGGTTTCTTGGAGAGGATCCAAGCTGTCCTCAGGGTGCGGTGATGGGAATTGCATCCCAATTAGCAGTGAGGATGGTGCTAAGGGATATGGAAGGCAGGGCTGGTTCCTGGGGCTGTCCTACCGTGCCACAGCCCAACCTGTCCATGGAGCAGGTCCCAGCCCCTCCCCAGGGGCACAGAGCTTGCTGACCTGGGGGGCTCAGACCCCAAAGGAATTTCTGGCCCCAGGAAAGTCCATAAGAATATTGCCATGAGGATTTTGAAACATCAGTGAAATATCAAGTTTGAGACTGAGGTAGAGTCAGTTTTGCTGTGTAGTCTCTTCAGAGATGAAGAAAAAGCAGGAAATTCTTGAAAGGTGTCTCATTTTGGAATGGTGTCCAACAAGAGATAAAATCATTTCACATGTATTTATTAACCAGTAACAAAGCAATCTGGTTTGAGTTGAATTACAACTGTGAGTCACTGTAAACCACACGGTTTCCTTTATGCAGCTGGATTTAACCTAAATGTCCTGAAATCCCAGAAAATTCTGAGTTGGAAGGGACCCATGCTCTGGGGCCGTGCTGTGGGGCCACATCTGCTCTCTGGGGCAGGCTTGGAAGGTTTCTGGGCTTGCTGGTGCCTCTACACTCAGCAAATTATTTGGGTTACTTGTCCTTCAAGAAGAAAATGGGTAAAACCTCCCCTTCTGGCCACTCTCACAGCCAAGGGCAGCGTGATGGCTGCAACCTCCCTTTCTCCTTTTCCTCCTGGAGTGGGAAGTGCCCTGGGTTGGGGAGGGGGCTGAGCTGCCTGGGGGGACCCTGGTGCTCCCCACCTGCCCAGGTGAGTGTGTGCAGGTGTGGGGCAGGTACAGGCTGTCCCTGTTGCTCTGAGCTCCGGGCTGAGCCCTCCCCTTCCTTCCTCTGCAGAGCCCAGCACGTCTTCATCGCAGGCAAGTGTGATTTATGCTGCTTGGCATCCTTCCCCACTGCTCATTTTATAGTTAATTTGTCCCTTTTTGTAGAGTTTGTCAGCTGGCTGCTGTTTTTCCTTCCCCAGCAGGTGCCTCTTTAGATTTGTAAAATGTGAATCCAAAGCAGTTTGGGATTTTAGTTTTTATTTACTTTGGAAAGAGCCAACCTGAAAGCCAGGAGTTCTTAGCCAAGGTGCCTGTTGGGACAGAGATTTTTAAGGTGCAGAGCTGCACTCTTCAGGGATGTGGTTCAAACAATCTCTGTGGACCTGTAGCTTACAGATTTTCATGTGCAAAAGGGGTTAAAAGGAGGCAAGCTCTCTGTGCCCAAGCCTGGGCACAGTTTGGGGATTCTCTTTGGTGTATTGTGACCAAATCCCACCTCCTGTGCAGCCTGGATCTCTGGGGTGCTGCTCCATGGCCTCCTGGACCCCTGCTCCTCCATCAGCTACCCCTGCCCTCATTCCCCACCTTCCCACTCCACATCTGCCTGGAGAAAATGACAATAAATGTTGGGTTGGTTTGGGTTGGGTATTGCTTCCCCCTTGGCCATCAGGGTGAGAGGAGCCACACTTGCCAAGTCTGGTGTGCAGTGAGTGTTTGAGGGGCTGATGGGGATGTCAGGAGCCCAGAGCAGAGACCTTTCAGGATTATTGTGGGATAGGCTTTGAATTAAAATGCAACTTCCACAAACATGTCACTTCATCCCCAGTAATTGCATTTCACTATGATGAATCTCCTGCATCCTTGTTTAACCTCAAAAAGGGCTGATTTTATATGTTAATTAAGGCCTAATTAAATTTAAATTAAATGCTTATTTGAAACACTTAATTTGACTTGCTACCAGAAATTTCAAATATTGTGGTTTTAGTGAAGGGGGAGAGAGACTCCACTGAGGAAAAATTTATCATTTTTCTGAGCACAATTCATGGCTTTGTGCAGAAGTGTCTGTGACAAGAAAACAGCTGAATTCTTAGTGGGTAACCAGGCTGTCTGCAGGGCACCCAAGCAGGAAACAAATGGGGTTTTAAAAGATTTGTGGTCTTAAAAAAAAAGCCAGAATATAAATTTTCCCTAATAACTTTTGCCCTTGATAAGGAATGGCTGGAGTGTGCATATGCACAAAATTGTTATCAAAACTCCCAGTTGTCCCTAATTACACAGGACTGCTCCTCGCCATGCTGCTGCTCACAGGACTGGTGATAACCCCAAACTCTGCCAGGAAAACAAATTCTGCCTCCATCTCCAGGGGGCTGGGAGCACCTGGCAGTGAGGATGGGCTCCAAGAAAGCCCCTGGCAGGAAAATCATCCCAGGAGCCAGAAAAGCTGCTGCTGTTTGCTTTGCCCCTTCCTGAGGCAGGAAAGGTTGCTCAGGCCGCAGTGAAAGAAATCAATAACCTATAAAACATTTTGTGCAGCAGTGTGGGGTGATTTGCATTAAATATCACTCCAGCACTGTAAATATTCCCAATATGCCACAATCTAGAGCAACACATAACCTCAGCCTCCTGCTAAAACAAATGGGAATTTTCCAGAGCTTCCAAATGAGAAGTTTTCTCTCCATGTTCTCCCTTATTCGTGTGTGAAGCTGGGTGGGAATGGGACAGCTCGTGGTGGAATTGAGTCTTGTTGGGTTATCTGGAGATTTGGGTAGTGCTGGGGGCGGGAATCAGGGAACTTGGAGGTGTTTGGGGCTGTTCAATCTGGTGAAGAGACTCACAGGAAAAGATCTCACAGCCCATCCAGCCCAATCCCACCTTGTCCCCAGCCCAGAGCTCCGAGTGCCACCTCCAGGAATTCCTTGGACACCTCCAGGGATGGGCACTCCAAACCTCCCTGGGCATTTCCAAGGCCTGAGCTCCCTTTCCATGGGGAAATTCCTGCTGCTGTCCCCCCTGAGCCTCCCCTGGCCCAGCCTGAGGCCGTTCCCTCTCCTCCTGTCCCTGTTCCCTGGCAGCAGAGCCGACCCCCCCGGCTGTCCCCTCCTGCCAGGGACTTGTGCAGAGCCAGAAGTTCCCCTGAGCTCCTTTTCTCCAGCCTGAGCCCCTTTCCAGCTCCCTCAGCCCCTCCTTGCTCAGCTTCCTTGCTCTTCTCTGGACTCAGGCTCCAGGGAGAGCTCAGAGCCTCCTGCAGGGCCTGAAGGGGCTCCAGGAGAGCTGGAGAGGGACTGGGACAGGGGATGGAGGGACAGGACACAGGGAATGGCTTTTACTGCCAGAGGGCAGGGCTGGATGGGATATTGGGCAGGAATTGTTCTCTGTGAGGTTGGTGAGGCCCTGGCACAGGGTGCCCAGAGCAGCTGGGGCTGTCCCTGGATCCCTGGCAGTGCCCAAGGCCAGGCTGGACACTGGGGCTGGAGCAGCCTGGGACAGGGGAAGGTGTCCCTGCCATGGCTGGGGTGGGATGAGGTGAACTTTAAGGTCTCTCCCAACCCAAACCATTCTCTGATTCTCTTTGGTGTATTTTTGTAGGTAATTTTATTCTGATTGTTTGAAAGTTGTCCAGACCCTAAAACCACCCTTTTCCTTTATCTAAAAGATGGAAAAACTGCACTTTCTTTCACAAAATCAGCTCATGGGCTTTGTGTTCCAGCACCTGCTTGGATCCATCCCAGTGCCAGGCCACTGCTGTCTGTGCCTGGGGACACAGGCAGTGGAGGGGACTCAGTGTGCTGTGCTGGGGATCAGGCTAATCTCAGCCAGGAGGACTGAGTTAAAACAAATATGCAGGAGGGATGCAAAAGGCATTATCTTGCATGAGGAGCTTGTGTTTGCTCTGAAGCAGACCTGGCTTGTAGCAGACACAGTATGCTGTGGTGTTTTTTGTGAGGAGGCATTGAAAACTTTGTTATTTGGATGGAGTCGGACCAAAAATCTGCCCAAAGTGCCCTTCAGGGCTTCCAGCCACAGCCTGGGGACAGCCACCATCCTGCCAGCCTCAGACAGGGTCCCTGACCTGGGAACAGCCACTGTCCTGCTGGGAGCAGTGTCCTGTGCCAAGAGCAGCCACAGACATCACAGGTGGATGGGCTGGAGCTCCCTGTGGTGCCTGGAGAGGCTCCTGGAGCAGATCCTGCTCTCCCTGTGGTGCCTGGAGAGGCTCCTGGAGCAGGGGCTGGGCAGGGTTAAAGGAATAAAGCAGGGATTTATTAAAAGCCCTTCCAAGGATGCACCTTGGGCACTGCAAGAGCCCGGCCGTGGCTGCAGCCAGGATGGGCCCTGGCTCAGGAGTTTCCCACTTGGATCAGTTCTGGTCCATTTCCAGCTTGGGCTGAATTGTGCAATTCCAGCTGCAGGTGATGCAGTCCCATCCTCCCAGGTTGCTCTCCTCAATTCCCTGCTGGTTGCACTTTTTGGGCCTGGAGCTGCAGCGGTGTCCTTGGCTGTGGGGCTGGAGAAGGATTGTTGTGTGTGCCTGAGCTGTGAGGAGACCTTGCTGACACTTTGTGTGGAGTTCAGAGTTAGGTACCAGTGCAGGGCAGAACCTGGAGAATGTCACAGCTGAAACTGAGGCATCGCCTGCTCCCAGCAGGCAGAGGCTGGGCTGAGCAATCATTCCCAGTCACTGCTGCCCATACAGGTGTGCTGGAAAAGCCTCTGGAGAAAAAGGCTGGCAGGAACTACGGCCCTCCAGGCACCAAGAGGCTGGTGTACTTCATGGACGACCTGAACATGCCCGAGGTGGACGCGTACGGCACCGTGCAGCCCCACACCCTGCTCAGGCAGCACCTGGACTATGGCCACTGGTATGAGGCTGCTGGGGCTCTGGGCTGAGACCTTTTTGTGCAGTCTGGTGCTGGGAGCAGGGTTTGAGGTGAATGCAGAGCCCTCTTCCCTGTGTTGGAGCTGGCTGGCAGGCTGTGGGTGAGGAGAGCACTGTGCACCCTGGGGTGCCCCATGTCCCCAGCAAACATCCCCTGTGGTGCTGAGCATGGAGGGAGGCCATGGACTGCCCTGCTGGGAGCTCCTGATGCTGTTTTCAGTCAGGCAGCAGCAGGCAGTCGTTTTCCAGGCAGAGGTAATCTGTAGGAAAACCAACAGCTGTGTTTTGGAAGGAGTGTTTTATACCACAGGCAGTGGGACAGGAATACTCACAGCTCTCCCACGGGAGAAACAAGGCAGAGACAGAGACATTCCCAGTATTCTCAGCTGTGTGTGTGCCCAGACTTGAACAAAATCTCCCCAACCACAGCGGGGTGGAAGCAGAAATTCAGGGCTGTGGGTGTTGGGGAGCTGGGCAAGAGGAGAGCTGTGTGGGACGTTTGGGAGCAATGGCATATGGAGGGGACACTGAGTGCCACCTGTCCCCTCCCAGGCAGCTCCAGGCTCCCTGCCCTGCTCTCAGCAGCACCTCTGGGCATCGCAGCCCCAGTGCTCTGCTCAGCCCAGGGTGCTGAGGAGTGACAGGAGCACAGCTCCAGCTCCCCTGGGCTGCTCTGGCTGCAGCAGTGACCCAGGGGCACTCCTAGACCAGAGGCACTCCTGTGGTTTCCCACAATTTCTGTGCCAGTGCTGGGTCTGGCCTGAGAGCTTTGCTCAGCGCTTGTTACCAGCTGATGGAAATGTCAGCTGCAGGATTTCCCCCCAGGATTTCCCCCTGTGTGCTGGGCCACGTGCAGGCACACAGCAGCCTCTGTGGCCCCCTGAAGCCAGCGGGGTCCTGGCAGCTCACAGACACACTCAGGGGACAGTGACCTGGCTGTGGTCACCATCTGTGGCTTTTGCTGTGCCCCAAGGTACGACAGGAGCAGGCTGTCCCTGAAGGAGATCAGCAACGTGCAGTACGTGTCCTGCATGAACCCCACTGCGGGGAGCTTCACCATCAACCCCCGGCTCCAGGTAAAGCCCTGCTCCACAGCCTTGATTTTTGGGTGGATTGCTCAGGCTCGAGGCTTCAGGAGAGGCAGATCCTGATGGACAGGCAGCAGAATTGCTGCCTTTCTCCCTTGTGTTTCCTCTTGTTTTGCTGCTCAGTGGGAGGAAGAAGTCACAAGTTCCCAGCCAGCTGGACACCCACTCTCAGGAAAACATCTGGTTCAGACAGGCAGATTTTTACCATCCTCTAGCTGATATTTACTGCTGGACCATAGCTCTTGGAAGTCTTGTGGTGGTCAGGCATTGGAAATTTCAGCCCAGGGAAGTGGTGAAGTCACCAACTCTGGATATGTTCAAAAATGAGTAGATGTGGCACTCCACAGCATGGTTTGGGATTTGTTCAAAGGTTGGACTGGATGGTTCTAGAGGTCTTTTCTAACCTTAATCATTCTATGTTCTCTTCCTCTGCAAGTTCCTAATCAACAAAGGGTCTTCTGGGAGGTGGCACCTCCCAGGGGCTGCTCCTACCAGAGACAGGCCTGAGCTTCCCCAGGGGACCTTCAGACCTTTCAGCTCTTCAATGGACTGAGCTTCCCTCATGAAATGCCACTGAAAATGCTTTGTCAAGGCAGCAGAAGGTGGCACCTGCCAGCTGTCCTCTGCTGGCACATAGCTCTGGTGGGCTTCACAAGTCATGAGACCACAGAGCATCCCGGGCTGGAAGGGACCTCAAAGCATCATCTGGACCAACCTTTTGTGGGAAGTGGAGCCCAGATGAGATTGTTCAGAGCTGTGTCCAGCCACAGGAAGGGCTGTGGTTTGGTGGTTTCCCGTCCCTCTGACCTTTCCACATCTCACTTTCTCTTCCTCAGCGTCACTTCTGTGTCTTCGCTCTCTCCAACCCTGATCAGGATGCCTTGTCCAGGATCTACAGCACCATCTTAGTGCAGCACCTGGCCACTGGGAATTTCTCAGAGGCTGTGCAAAAATCAGCCCAGCAGCTCATTGCCCTGGCCTTGGGGCTGCATCGGAGGGTGGCTGCCACTTTCCTGCCCACAGCTGTCAAGTTCCACTACGTTTTCAACCTCAGAGACTTCTCCAATATCTTCCAAGTAAGTGCAGCTCCTGTCCTATGGGGTTTGTCCTGATGTCACAGGCAGCTGAGGTCCCTCTGGCCCTTGCTGAGGCAGACACAGTGTCCCACTCAGTAATGACATGGCACGGGTGTCCCCTGAGCTACGGGGGTGACCTTGGGCCATTCCCTGACTCTTGACTGGTGTTGGAAGGATTCCAGAGCCATCACCCATGACTGTGGGGAAAAATCAGTCAAAAGCTTATTTACTTTCCAGCCTCTTCTGGCCAATGGGGAGGGATGCACAGTTTCAGAAGGAGGTGTCAATTTTGAGGGGTGTGAAGTGTCCTCTGGCTGGAGAAAGGACAAACTGGAGACAGCTCTGGGCTCCCATGGGTGTGATGGAGCTGGGCTTGTCCTGGTGAGCCCCATCCCACTGGTGTGGGTGTGGGGGTCCATGGCACCCCTCAGCACACAGGGAAGCTCTTCTTGCATGGGGCAGGGTCTGGGTGCTCTGTGGGCTGCTGGTCCTGAGAAGAGGACAGCAGTGACTGGTTCAGCTGCTCTGCCAGAGCCAGGACAGCTTGGTGGCACTCTCAGGTGCTCAGCATTGTGCATGCAGGATGGCATTTAAAGAGCTGATAAATCAATCCAAACCAGCTTTGATTTTACCACTGAAACTGAATTACCAGCCACTGTACCAAAGTGAAGTAGTTCAGCTTCAGAAGTGTTGTATTCCATCCTTGGTGGGATTTTGTTTTTCTGTTTTCCCCAGCAGTCTCCTGCTTTGAAGCAGCCGGTGTTACTGCTCAAAGAGCCTTTCAGAGTTTCAGGCTGATTAATAAAATTTGATAAATTCCTCAGCAGCCAAAGCGAGGGTCAGCACCATAGCCTGCTCTAAACCCCCAGCTGGCAATTTGTCACTGTCCTTGTTAACATCTGTTTCACAAAGTGGGTACGTGCAAGTTCAGTGCTTGTGCCTGCCAGACAGAGCTGAAGGAATGACAGTCAGGGAAATGTGGGACCAGGACCTTGAGCAAGTGAATAACTGCAGCGTGTCAGGAAGGAGTGAGGCCTGTGGTTGTGCTCAGCTGAGCATCAGCAGCTCGGACGGGAGATGTGGGCTGTGTTAAATCTGCCTTCCAGCTCATCTGGGCTCTGAGAGGTGCAGGCAGGGAACAGAAACATCAAGAGAGTGGGAGGCTTCAATTTGATCTGCTGAATGTGCCAGGGTTGGGGGGTAACAGAAAACATCCTGCCAGATCCACCTCTGGGCCAGGGGTTGGTGACAGGAATGCTCCTCATTCTCCTTTCAAGGGGTTCTCCATCCTCTTATCCTCTTTTTCATTTGTTTCTTTTTAATGATGGCCCCACCTCCATCCCAGATGCACTGACCCACAGCCATGTGTCCCTGGTGTTTTTGGGGACTTTAGATTCAGTCCCTTTAGAGGGATTGAGTGATTCTGAATTCTGTTTTAATCAGTTTAAGATCTGATGTGTTTCTCCCTCCTCTCTTTGAGTTGTCAGCTTTTCTCACAAATTTTATTTTTTTTTTCTGGAATAAATAAAATAATTTGACAGCTGTAATGACAGATGTGAAACCCAAACAATCTGAGCAATGGACCAGTGAGCTGAGAGGGCCTGCTTTACATTGCTTTCAATGCATTTAATATTTAATGTATAAATAATTAGATGTTAGGAATAAAAGCTGTCTGTTTAATTCATACCATTGAAAACCCTGTGTGCTGCTAATAGGCTTAGTATAGGCGACACCTCTTTGAAATATAATTCTTTTATGCATTTTAATGGAGTTCATGGTAAACATACTGTGCTAAGCAGACAGCAACTGATATTTCCTGCAGGCAGAATGCACCTAATTAGAATTAATTGATTAAAAGAAAAAATAGCCACCAGTAACGTTTCCAAACCATTTTTCCTTCTTGACAAAGCACTCGTGGCATGGGGTTGGGATGGGAGAACCACAAGTCTGGGCTGCTGCCTGGCTCTGCAGGGCCCCACCTGCTGGGAGCAGGACCCCAGCCCGGCCAGGGGAGGCTGGGTGGGGGATTGAAATGGGTGTGATGGATAGAAACCTCCAAAAGGATGGGGAACAGCTATCCCCAGGCTGTTTGGGCAGCAGGTTGAGGGAGGTGATTCTACCCCTCTGTGCTGCATTGTCAGACCTCACCTGAAGCACTTGTCCAGCTCAGGGGTCCCAGCACCAGGGGACCTTCCAGGAAGGACCTGGAGCTGCTGGAGAGAGTCCAGAGGGGCACCAGGATGATCAGAGGGATGGGACAGCTCTGCTCTGAAGAAAGGCTGGGAGAGCTGGGGTTGTTCAGCCTGAGGATTGCTCTGAAGTGACCTCACTGTGGCCTTCCAGTGCCTGAGGGGACTCTGAGAGCTGGAGAGGCACTTTGGACAAGGGATGGAGTGACAGGACAAGGGGGAATGACTTTCCACTGACAGAGATTAGGTTTAGATGGGGTATTGGGAAATAATTCCTTCATGTGAGGGTGGGCAGGCCCTGGCACAGGGTGCCCAGAGCAGCTGGGGCTGCCCCTGGATCCCTGGCAGTGCCCAAGGCCAGGCTGGACATTGGGGCTGGAGCAGCCTGGGCCAGGGGAAGGTGTCCCTGCCATGGCTGGGGTGGGATGGGATGATCTTTAAGGTCCCTTCCAACTCAAACCCTTCTGGATTAAGAAGCAGCTCTGGGAGTTCTGGATTAACAAAGGACACATCCCTGGGGGGTTTGGTGTGGGCTCAGGTGCAGGCTGCTCTAAGGGGGACTCAGCAGGGTGGGTGCTGGCCTGGGGTCCCTCAGGGTCAAGCCTGGGTTTCCTGACTGTCTGTGCTCTCCACAGGGCCTCCTGTTCTCTACCCCTGAATGCCTGAAGCAGCCCCAGGACCTGGTGAAGCTCTACCTGCACGAGTCAAACAGGGTGTACCGGGATAGGATGGCTGAAGAAATGGATTGTGACACTTTTGATAAAATCCAGCGGGAGATGGTGAAGAAATGCTACGATGTAAGGGTTGAGGTCTGATGAGGTCTAATTCTGATGACAACGGGACAGATTGGGTTTATTGGAAGAGAAATCAGTACTGGGGGTTTTCCTTTCCCACTCTTTCACTCCTGTGCCTCTTTCCCCTTTTCTGACATGCAGATGCAAAGTTGTGGACACAAAAAGGCTGGAACACGGTAGTTCCCTTGGAAGGTGGCTCGGAGCTGCAGTGGGTTTTCCTCTATTTATTCTATACTATTCTCTTCTCTTTTACAGGATGTTGAAGACACTTTAGAGCAGGCCAAACACATGAATATTTATTGCCATTTTGCCAAAGGCCTTGGGGAACCTGGCTATAGGCCAGTTCCAAGCTGGGAGGAGCTGAACCAGATCCTCGTGGAAGCCTTGGACAGCTACAATGACGTCAACGCTGCCATGAACCTGGTACTGTTTGAGGATGCCATGTGCCACGTGTAAGGGGCTTTTCTGCCTTTATGTCCCCATCATTTGTCTGTGCAGATGGTTTTGTGGAGTTTCCTGGAGGATGTAGGAATATGGATCTGTGGGCTGAGGCAAATAATTTGTAATTCTACAGGGCCAAGTGCCTGCACTTGGGGCACAATGACCCCGCAGAATGCTCCAGGCTGGGGCAGAGAGCAGGGAAAGCTGCTTGGGAAAAGGCCCTGGGGGTGCTGGTGACAGGACACGAGCCAGGGTGTGACCAGGTGGGCACAAAGGCCAGTGGCCCCTGGGCTGCCCCAGCAGTGAGGTGGCAGCAGGGCCAGGGCAGCGCCTGTCCCCTGTGCTGGCACTGATTTCTGCCACATCTCCGAGACTGACGTTCTTCATCCCGCTCAGAAAACAATTTCTTAGCGAATAAAATATGTATTGAAAAGCAGCGGGCAGAGAAATAGGAAAATGCTCTTATTAACGAGAGGTTCTGTACGCTTCAATT
Source organism: Pseudopodoces humilis (assembly GCF_049639895.1). Lineage (NCBI taxonomy): Eukaryota > Metazoa > Chordata > Aves > Passeriformes > Paridae > Pseudopodoces > Pseudopodoces humilis. The sequence goes on from NC_142220.1 coordinate 10,115,573, forward strand.
TAGCTGCCGCATCAACCGCATCCTGGAGGCGCCGCGGGGGAACGCGCTGCTGGTCGGTGTGGGAGGCAGCGGGAAGCAGAGCCTGACCCGCCTGGCAGCCTTCCTCAGCTCCCTGGAAGTCTTCCAGATCACTCTGAGGAAAGGCTACGGTGTCCCTGACCTCAAGGTGGGGGACTTGGAAGGGCTGAGGTGGAGGGGAAGGAGATAAAGAGCAGAATTTGCCCTGAAGGTTTGTTGGGTGTTGGGAAATAGAATGGAGGAGGATGACCGTGAGCCCAGGTGTGCCCAGGTGGGAGAGGACAAGGCCATCTGGGCTGTGCCAGCCCTGGGGTGGCAGCAGGGCCAGGGCAGTGCCCGTCCCCTGTGCTGGCACTGCTGGGACACCTCCAGTGCTGGGGACAGCTCTGGGACACTCAGCACAGGAAGGACATGGAGGGGCTGGAGCGTGTCCAGGGCAGGGATGGAGCTGGGAGCAGCTGAGGGAGCTGGGAAGGGGCTCAGGCTGGAGAAAAGGAGGCTCAGGGGGGATTCTGGCTCTGCACAAGTCCCTGGCAGGAGGGGACAGCCGGGGGGGTCAGGCTCTGCTCCCAGGGAACAGGGACAGGAGGAGAGGGAACGGCCTCAGGCTGGGCCAGGGGAGGCTCAGGGTGGATATTAGGGAATATTTCTTCACTGAAAGGGCTGTCCAGCCCTGCCACAGATGCCCAGGGAGGCGGTGAAAGTGCCCTGGAGGGATTTAAAAGTGTGGATGTGGCACTTGGGGACATGGGTTAGTGGTGGCCTTGGCCCCTCTGTGGGAGCAGCTGGATGTGATGGATATGATAGATATGATGGATATGATGGATATGATGGATATGATGGATATGATGGATATGATGGATATGATGTCCTTAGAGAGCTCTTCTAACCTAAATGATTCTGTGTCCCTGAGATACTGAAACACCCCAGACACGACGTGGTGCTGTGGAGAGCAGCAAATGCCTTGCTGGAGTGTGTCTGCAGCCAGACCTGGCCTCTCCTGGCAGTGCCCTGAGCTGGCCACACCTGAGAACGCCCCAGCCCAGCCCCGAGCACCAGCCCTCGGCTGTGCTGATGTTCCCAGAGACTGGGAAGGTTCTGAATGATCCCATTTCTACGTCTGGTCCATGCTTTGCAGTGTGGAGGTGTAAGCCCTCCTGGTTTCCCACCTGCAGGCAGACCTGGCAAACCTGTACCTGAAGGCTGGGCTGAAGAGCGTGGGCTCCGTGTTCCTGCTGAGCGACGCGCAGCTGGCGGACGAGCAGTTCCTGGTGCTGGTCAACGACTTCTTGGCATCAGGTACCACCCTCGTGCTCTGCTTTTCCCCCTCTCCAGTGGGGCTTTGCTCCTGGTAGCACCTGGAATTCTGGAACAGACAAAGGGGCAATGATGAAATGAGCTTTTGTAATCTAATTAGACTGCAGAGCTAAAAAAAAATTGGGTTTTCTGTACTTTGACTCTATTCTACGCTCCTTTCCCTTGTGTTTTATAAGGAAGTTTGTTCTCACGAGTGTTTCTTTTTCAGCAGAATTACCTTCTGTGCCCCTTTGGTGCTTCTGGGGCCCAGGGGCACCTGGGCAGGGGTTTTTCCTCAGGAGGGGACTTGCCTGAGCCCCTGAAGAGGGAGGCAGCAGCTTCCCTCTAGAGCAACACCCAGACCTGTAAACCCAAACGTGCCCCCTTCTCCTAGGGGAAATCCCAGATCTCTTCCCTGATGATGAAGTGGAAAACATCATCAGCAGTGTGAGGAATGAAGTCAGAGGCCGGGGGCTGCTGGATTCCAAGGAGAATTGCTGGAGGTTTTTCATCGAGCGAGTTCGCCGGCAGCTCAAGGTGAGGTGGAGCACGAGGGGCTGGTGATGAATTATATTTTTTCCTTTTTCCTTTTATGTATTCTCTGTGTTCTTTACACACATATTTGGGGCCTATTATTGTATTGGTAGCTAATTCCAGGACTTTTCCTTACCTTTTCCCTAGCCAGAAAAACAAAATTCCAGAGCTCCAAGCCCCAGGGGCTCCCTCCTATCTCGGTTCTTTCTGGGAACCAAGGCCAAAAACCAGCCCTTCATTATTATTATATTATATTATATTATATTATATTATATTATATTATATTATATTATATTATATCATACTATCTTATATCATACTATATCATTATATCATTATTATATTACATTATATTACATTATATTACATTATATTACATTATATTACATTATATTACATTATATTACATTATATCAATATTTCATTATATCAATATTACATTATATGATATTATATTTTTTCCAATGTATTTATCTATCACAATATAATTAATGATTATTAGATTAATAAATATTTATAATTGTGATGAATTTTATAATAATTTATGTATAAACATATAAATAAATTATAATTTTTAAAGAGTTTAATAAGGGATAAAAGGGACGGTGCCCAGCACTGAGGTGCTTGGCAAACTGCCAGAAGCACACTGGTTATCTCAAAACAATTTTTTTATATACTGTTTTCATTATATTGGTTAAAAATATATTCAGGAGGTTTATACATATTTCAACATTCTTGTGAGTTTATATATTCTGGGAATGTTTTTGTTTGGTTTTAACTTTTGACTTGTTTGCATATCATTTTGTAGATTGAATTAATATATTTTATTTTTTCTTGAGGCTCTGTTCTGTTACTTTAACACCTTTATAACCGGATAGTCAGTAAATTTTTCTCTTGGTGTCCTGGTTTTTGTCACTGTTATCTTACCATTCAGATAAGATAGCATACAAATACATTGAATTAATATAGTTATTTCACACAATTATTTGAGTTAGTTAAACAAATAAAAGTATTAAATATTATATAGTCTTTATTTTAATATTATGTGAAGTTATATATATTACACTACTATTTATATAAGCTATCCACAGTTTATATAAATAGTGTATTTTTATACTATAAATTAGTTTATACTATATTAGTATAATATAAAATATAATATATATTATGTATTAGTATATATACTCTATATATTAGTATAATATATAATATATTAATATATATAATATATAGTATATAATATTAGTATAATATAATATTATTATGATATAATATCAGTGTAATATCAGTATATACTATAATATAAATTAGTATATACTATATTGTATAGTATAGCATATACAATATTGTGTAGTATATACTATAAATTACTATAAATTACATATAATAAAAAAATATGTATATATTTATATATATATAAATGTAAATATATATTTAAATTTAAATATAAATATTTATATACTATAAATTTTGCATGCAGCAGTGCATAAAATTTTACTTTTGTAGATTATACTATAAATGTTTTTCATATCAAAAAGCAGTTAAAATTGATAACAAATTGTACTATATTAAAATCCTAATTAATTAAATACTTTATTTAAAATATATTAAAATTATGTGCTATATTAGAAATAATTTTAATATATTAAAATGGTTGTGATCAATAGTAACTTGTAAAAATTAATACATAAATGTGAAAGTCAATGATTATATTTCATTTATAACATCCACACCGTGTGGTCCCTCAGCTGGTGGGGTGGGATCCTCCCTGGGAAGGGAAGGGGATGGTGGAGCCCGAGGGCAGCAGGGGCAGGTCCTGCTCTCCCTGTGGTGCCTGGAGAGGCTCCTGGAGCAGATCCTGCTCTCCCTGTGGTGCCTGGAGAGGCTCCTGGAGCAGAGGCTGGGCAGGGTTAAAGGAATAAAGCAGGGATTTATTAAAAGCCCTTCCAAGGATGCACCTTGGGCACTGCAAGAGCCCGGCCGTGGCTGCAGCCAGGATGGGCCCTGGCTCAGGAGTTTCCCACTTGGATCAGTTCTGGTCCATTTCCAGCTTGGGCTGAATTGTGCAATTCCAGCTGCAGGTGATGCAGTCCCATCCTCCCAGGTTGCTCTCCTCAATTCCCTGCTGGTTGCACTTTTTGGGCCTGGAGCTGCAGCGGTGTCCTTGGCTGTGGGGCTGGAGAAGGATTGTTGTGTGTGCCTGAGCTGTGAGGAGACCTTGCTGACACTTTGTGTGGAGTTCAGAGCTAGGTACCAGTGCAGGGCAGAACCTGGAACAGATCACAGCTGAAACTGAGGCATCACCTGCTCCTTGTCCATCCCTCTGTCCCCTCCGCAGATCGCTCTCTGCCTGTCCCCCGTGGGCCCCAAGCTGCGGCTCCGCAGCCGCCGCTTCCCGGCCCTGGTCAGCTGCACCACCATCGACTGCTTCCAGCCGTGGCCCCGGGAGGCCCTGGAGTCCGTCAGCCTCCGCTTCCTGCGGGACATGGACACCCTGCAGGTGAGCAGCCAGCACAGCTCCTGCTGGGGACCCCGGGGACAGCGCTGGCCACCACCGCGAGTGGCCCCGTGTCCGGCAGG